>NW_020954550.1:13349203-13839075 GCF_900497805.2 Vombatus ursinus
AAGTCAATTGGGTGTGATGCTCTGATTTCTCTCGGGCGTCCAGTTCAGTACCAAGGCTGATGGGATCTTGCAGGATGATGAGTTTCCTGGGCACATGATGGAAAAGTTTAAAGAAGGACAGCTGGTGGGAAATGAAGACATGGCTGGCCTGGGTACCCTCTTTAAATGGAGGTTCTGGGACGAGCTCCCCACTCTGTATTCAGAGGGGTCCAGGGCAGAGGGTAGTGATGAGGTATGAATACCAGATGGGATTGATATGATCTTGAAGGATGATGGGATTCTGAAGGGCATGATAGAGGATCCAAAGGAGGGTGGGAAATGAAGAGGTTAAGTAACTTGTCCAGGATCACATAGTAAATGTCTGAGGCAGGATCTGAACTTGGGTCTTCCTGACTCTACATACTATGCCACCTACCTAATTGCCTTTAAACTACCAGCTAAGTGGGAACAGTATTGGACTTGGGGTCTTGGGTTTGGGATCTAACTCTGCCACCACAGCTTTGTTGCCTTTTGTGCATCCTGGGTCCTCAATTTCCTTCATCCAAAAAATGAGGGGATTGGCCTCAAGGGCTTCTGTGGCCCCTTCCAGATCTTGCTCTATGATCCTATAACCACTGTGTGGTCAACAACAAGTCACTTATTCTTTCTGTACCTCAGTTACCTCACCTGCAAAACGTATCTAGCAACGTGTGCACTCCCTCCATCAACGGGTTAGATGAGAAGCTATCTAGAAACAAAGGACTGACACATGGTAGCTGCTGATGGTGAGGGTGAAGAGTCATGACATGTTCTGTTCTGTTCTACTGGCAGGTTCTATTTACACCCACCAAGCTGAAAGCCGCAGTGGAGGATTAAAAAATAAAGTAAAATGTTTTAAATGGCACCAAATATTATAGCCTTGCACAAGGAGGGGCACTGAAGGGAAAGGTTGTGCATAATCAGAAATGATTACATTCTCCCAGCTGTCTCAGAGAGGCTCCAGCTGACCAAATGGAACTCTGCAACTCCCTGAGAAAAGCATGCTTGGCTAAACAAATTCCAGTGGGCTTTGCTGGTTGGCCCTGCAGGTGTTTGCTGAAGCAGGAAACTAATCTTCCTTCTGGTTTGATCTCAGCAGCTACACAGAATCCCTGCCTCCCACTGAGATTTGGAAAATACAGCACAGAAGCCTGTGAAATATGATGGAGTGCCACAGTTTGTGGTCTAGTTGGTGTTAGACCTGGGCTCCAGCACATGTGGTTAGTATTGGTCCACGAACGATCCAGGCATTAGAATGAAATGCAAAATATGAACTTTAAGCTGAAAGCCATTTATGCTTTCCATGGTGCCAGGGGGTTCACCACAGGGTCTTAAATTCTAAGTTACAGAGACAAGGGCATTCCTGACCTCTCTTCATGGTACTGTTTCTAAATAAAAGTTTATTTCCTTCCTTCCTTCCTCCTTTCCTTTCTTCCTTCCTTCACCTTTCCCTCCTTCCTTCATGTCTTCTGAATATATCACACAGACATACCACGCATTACCTTGTCCAAACAATATTATTTATATATTATAACCAAACTGCAGAGTAACATCACAGACCCACGATGCAAAGGAGTTCAACCAATTGCCCATTTTTTTTTACATTTACAATTTGTTCCTATAAAACTAGTAACTCTCCATAATTTTGTTTCACCTAGTACTGTTTTTGCAAAAACTAGGAATGACTTAGGGTGGTATATTCTTGTGCTACAATATGTTATATTGGATAGAATAATAGACCTGAGGTCAGAAAGAACTGAGTTCAAATTCTGCCTCTGACATTAATTAGCTGTGTAACTCTGGCAAGTCAATTTACCTCTCTTGAATCTCAATTTCCACATCTGTAAATGTGATATGTAATATGTGTGTGTGTGTGTGTATATATATAAATATGTATATATGCCTATATACATACAGACATATATACAGATACATATAAATAGACATCTATTAATTACTTCTTAAAGAATTAAATCAACATCAGTTATTATTACGAGCCATCGTTATTTAGTTCCTATATTATTATTTTGCCTGATTCTGAAATTTTATGGTGAGGCTATTAATAATAATAGTATTTCAGAGCTGATGAACCATTACAGTGTATCTAGCCAAATTCCTTCATTTTACAAACAAGGAAACTAAGACCCAGAGAGGCAAGGTGATTTTTTTTCTCAACATCACACAATTTAATTAGTCAAAGGCAGAATTGGGACAAAGACTTAGAAGTCCTTCCTAGCCTAGTCCAACACCAAAGATCTTGGTACAGTTGTAAAGAGTATGACATCTGGTTCTGAGGACCTACATTCAAGTCCTGATCATGCTGCTTACTGAGTGTATGATGGAGGTAGGTCATTTAACCTCTGAGAGTCTTGGTTTCCTTATCTGTTAAATGAGGGTAGTAATGTCTGTGCTAGGTAGAGGTTGGATGGCCCTATATCAGCAGTGTTGCAGAGGGGTTTCTTGGTAAAGGTTAGGTTGGAATAGAAGGCTTCTGAGGTCTCTTCCAATTCAGGCATCCTATATCCCCACCGCCACCCCGAGTTGTTATAAAGTGCTTCATAAACCATGGAGTGCCATATAAATGTGTATTGGGGCTTTCACAAAACCTTCTGGAATTAACTGGGATAAAAAATTAACTGATTCAGGAAAGACTGGGAAATACATGGGGAAGTTCATTTCCAGAGTCCTAGGATCCCCATTTCTTTTGTCACTCAGTCACTAAGCATTTATTAAATGCTTACTATGTGCCAGGTACTGTGCTAAGCACTGCAAATACAAAGAAAGGCAAAAACAGTCCCTGCTCTCAAGGAGCTCACAGACTAAAGGGTAAACAACACATAAAAAACTATGCATGTGCAAGACATAGACAGAATAAACTGGAAACAATCAACAGAAGAAAGGCACTAGCATGACAGGTGATCAGAAAAGGCTTCCTGTAGAAGGTAAGATTTTAGCTGGGACTTAAAGGAATCCAGGGAAGCACAGAGGTAGAAACAATGAAGAAGAACATTCCATTGTGGGGAATAGCCAGTAATGATGCCCAGAGTTGGGAGGTAGAATATCTTGTTCAAGGAACAGCAAGGAGGCTAATGTCATAGAGTATGTCAAGGGGAGTAAGGTAGACTAGAAAGGTAGCAGGGCACACTTGAGTCTGGAGGTTAGGAGAAAGGTTGGAGCTGGATAAATTGATCTGAGAATCACATAACTGAATCATGGGAGCTAATGAGATCAAGCAAAGTAGCATAGAAGGAGACGAAAAGAAGGCCCAGGACCATCCCTGGGAACATTAACCATTAGTGGGGAGGACCTGCATGAAGATGCAGCAAAAGAGACTGACAAGTAGCAGTCAGATCAGAAGAGAATCAGGAGATAGTAGTGTCATAAAAAGCTAGGGGGAACATGGTATCAAGGAAAAGAGGATGATCAACAGTGTAAATGGCTATGGAGAAGTCAAGAGAGATGAGGAATAAGAAAAGGCCAGTAAGAGAGGTCATTGGTAACTCTAAAGAGAGCAGTTTTAGTTGAATAATGAGGTTGGAAGACAGATTGCAGAGGATTAAGAAGACAGTTGAGAGGAAAGAAGTGGTGGTGCCAATTGTAGGGGGTCTTTTCAAGGAGCTTAGGCACAAAAGGGAGGGGAGACAAAGGATGATAGCTAGTGGGGATGGTTGTATTATGTGAGGTAGTTTGAGGATGGGGGAGACATGGGCATGTTTGTTGACAGTTGGGAAGCAGCCAGTACACAGGGAGAGATTGAAGATAAGTGAGAGAGTGGGGGTGATAGAGGGAATAGTCTGCTAGAAAAGATGAGATGGAATGGGATCATTTGTGCATGTAGAAAGGTTTGCCTTGGTAAAGCAAAGGGCCCCCTCCAGGGATGAAAAAGGAGATACTGGCAGAAGGTACCTGAGTGATGTGAAATGTGGAGGAGGGGACAAGAGGGAGCTCTTAGAAAAATGAACTCAATTTTTTCAAGGAAATATGAGGTTTGAGGAGGGGTGAAAAGGTTTGTAAAAACTACTGTGGTGAGTGGCATTGTGAGTCTATTAGATAAGTATAAAAACATTACCTTGCCACAGTGAGGGTCCAGTTAAGACTATGTAAGATAAATTTATTGTGTCAGCAAGGTTTTGTGATTTTTGCCCCAGCTTTTTTTTAGCAACATATGAGCAGGAGTAAAGGCATTGGATGGCAGGAGTGATCCAAGGCTGAGACTTGACCCTTGACAAGACTCCTTGCTTTGATTTTTGTGGGCTTAGAGCAGAAAAGAGATATCCCCATCTGAATTCTATTTTTTGGTTTTCCTTCTGAACACCAGAGCAAGGGCATGTCCTGTATGCCATTTCTTGGAGGACTAGAAAGGCTAAAACTGAGATTATTCCTGGAAAAAAGAGGGAAAGGTGCTATAAAAAGAAACCTAAAGCAGAAGCTCAGCAGATGCAGAACAGACTAGAATGAATTTTGGAACCAAATAGGTGAGACAAGCATGTCATGAAACATGGCTGGGGTGAGATCAAGCAGAACCAACTTCGGCACTTCCTTCCTCCCTTGTTCCTTTGGCACGTTTGCTGTGGAAATCTTCATAATTTCTAAAACTTACTAAATCCTTTTCTCTTTGTCTCATCCTTTTTCATGGATATGAGGAGGTATTAGGAGAAAGATAAGTTGAAACTAATGCCAAGATCTTGCAGCTTGCTGTTTGAAACCTTTTACAATTTATTTGAGCATCCAGGCTACCTGATTGTTTCAGTAAATCAAAAGACAAGGGCTGAAAGAGCAGAGAGGAGTGGGGTATCTCCAGTGAGCCAATGGGAAGAGGTTACAATGGTAGCCAAATAATATACTACTCCCCTCAGCTAGATAATTAATTAATCAATCATGTGACTGCCTACCTTGCTCTGTAACAGTAGAAAGCAGGAGACTCAGCCAGATGTGGATAGATATAACTCTAGCAGCACTACTTGTACCTTTAACATCCACCACTTACAATATCTGTCATGAATGTGAACTATTATTATTATTGTTAATCAATCAATCAACCAGCATTTGTGTTTGTTGACTTATTGGCCTGACTATCAAGTAAGTGCTTACTTATGTGGCCAGCACTATACTAAGGGTTAGGGATACAAAGAAAAAGTGAATATAGTTTGTGCCCTCAAAAAAGGTTACATTCCAATTTGAGAGGCAACATACACATTTACAGCTACATATAAGCTACATACAAAGTGGGATCTTCACTAGGGCAGCTAGGTGGCACAGTGGATAGAACGCCAGACCTGGAGTCAGGAAGACTCGTCTTCCTGAGTTCAAATCTGGCCTTAGACACTTATTAGCTGTGTGACCCTGGGCAAGTCACTTAACCCTGTTTTCCTCAGTTTCTTCATCTGTAAAATGAGCTGGAGAAGAAAATGGCAAACTACTCCAATATCTTTGTCAAGAAAACCCCAAATGAGGTCTTGAAGAGTTGGACACAACTGAAAAAATGACTGAACAGCAACAACTACAACCTTAGAGGAGAAGGCATTAGGAGCTGGGGGGACTAGGAAAGGCTTCCTGCAGGTGATGCTTACCATGAGTCTTGAAGAAAGAGGATTCTAAGAGGCAAAGTAAAGGGACGGAAGTGGAGAGAAAGGGAAGGGAAGGGAGAGAGGAAGGGAGAGAGACAGAGACAAAGGGAGGGTGAGAGAGCATCCCAGCCATTATCAGTCATCACCAACACCCTGGTTTTAATCTGAGAATATTGTCAATGGGAGTTCTAATCATCACCAGGAGATGCCAACATATAAACTGGAAAGGTGCCACAACCCAAAGCTAGGTCAACCCATGGATCATTTAACAAGCTGAAAAAATGTAATGAAGATGCTGGGTCAATTAAAAAAAAGAGGCTAACCATCAATTATTCTGTCAAATTACTCTTTCTATAGCAGGAAACTTGGAAATGAGAAATTCAGGAAATGAATGATAAGGATAGCACATAGCATGTACTTCATAGTATATCTTCAGGCTCAGTGTATCCAGATTCACTCTGCTAATAAATCCTTGTTGGTTTTTTAAGCTATCGACAATGATGCAAAAACAAACTGATGTTCCTATTTTTCCATAGACCTTGGTGGTTGTGGTAATAATCGTGGTAACAGTAGTAGTAGTAGTAGTAGTAGCAGCAGCAGCAGCGGTGGTGGTAGTAGAAACAATAGTAGTAGTGGTAGCAGTGGTAGCAGTGGTAGTAGTAATAATAGTCCTATGGTTGTTTGGAGGCAACTAGGTGGCACAATGGATTGATTGCCCGATTTAAGAGTTATAAAGCTCTGAGTTCCAAACCAGCCTCAGATATTTACTAGCTGTGTGACCCTGGGCAAGTCCCTTAACATCTGCCTGCCCTGGTTTTCTCATTTATAAAATGGAGATAATAATAGCATCTGCCTCTAAGGGTTGCTGTAAGGATCAAATGAGATAATATTTGTAAAGCACTTTGCAAACCTTAAAACACTATATAAATGTTATAATTGATTTTCCCCATTCTTTTGAGAACTACTGGATCATAGTCTGTGACTCTAACTTTTGGAGAGTGAGTGACTTTTGGGCTTACATTTCTGTTAGTTGTCTATGTATCTTGAGTATCAGATCCTTATTAAACATATTTGATAAGTTTTTTTTTTCCTAGTCAACTAGGACAGATGAAGAAAGATTGTCATGTAGCAAGCAACATGAGGCATGCCAATTTGGGGACTGCATAGAGTGGGTGGAGACCAAGTATATAATAGCTAACATTTATATAGCCATTACTATGTGCCAATTATCATCTCATTTGATATGGGGGAAATGAATAAGGGAAAGGCAGATTTTTGACAGACTCAACCCTTCTCTGTCCAAGAATTACTCTAACTGCAAACTATCGGAACAGTGTTAAGTTTTAGAGGATTTGAGCGACAAACTATTCTAGAAGAATAGGAATGAGATTGTACTTACTTGGTAAAGTAGCCAATATTGTTTTCTGTTGCTTTGTTATTAATTTCTGCCCTGATTAAATGTTTCAATGCTATTCCTTTTCCTTGTCTGTGATCATGGGGAGCAACTGAATATCCAGACCTGAATTAACCTCAAAAATTCCCACTTTTCAAATAGGGTGGGAGCAAATGACCATTAAAGAATCTCCAAAATCTGAACCTATGTTTGTGAGGGCCCAAAGATGGTGCAACCTAATGGGCTGCATTATTGCATCTACAATGTGTCTGTCCTCTCTGTCCCTTTTCTCTTTCTGTTCCTTTTCAATGGTCTGCCCTTCGTTGGCCATATTCTAGCTGTTAATTCCATCCCAATTAGTCCCAAAGATATCTACAAAGCCACTGGCTTCCTTGTGTTAGGATCTATACTGTACTCTTCACACCTGTTCATAGACAACTGAGGTAATGTTTTATGGGTGGTACCCTTGGATATCGTCTCCAAATCTGTGTTGCACTTGCTCTCTTCCATGGCAGCATACTTCGCAGTTCTATGTGGACAGTTTGCTTCCTTCTCTTTTCAGTTTAAAGATCTTCTGATGCTATTTGCAAGATTAGGTCAATGAGATTTTTTTACACCATAAGTCTTTTACTTTTTAATTTTTATTGCTAACTTTTGTTTTTACATTACCTTCATTTCCAAATATATTCCTGCTGCCGCCACCACCCCCTTCCCTTGCTCAGGGAGCCATCCCTTGTAATGAAAAAAAAGGAAAAGAGAAAAAGCAGCTTAGCCGAACCAGTCTGACAAATGAGTCCAACAGTAAATGCAATACTTTATACTAGCAGAGGAGGTGCATTTTCTTCTTCTTGTTTTGTTTTTGTTTTGTTTTTTTTTTTTTTTGACCAGAGTTAAGCTTCTTGGTCATTAAAATATAGTGTTCACCTTTTTTTTTTAAAATTTTACTTTGTTGTAGCCATTATGAAGTTTTTTTTTTGTTGCTTCAGCTTACTTCATTTTGCATCAGTTCATACAAGTTTTCCTATGCTGCTCTGAATTTTTTAGGCATTGTTTTATATAGCACAGTGATATTTCATTACATTCATGTAGATATGTATAGATTAGCACATCTATAAATTAATCTAGGTAGTATCATTTTTATTTGTTTTGGTGTAGCCCAATCACAGTGAATTTGCTTAGCTATTACCCAATCCATGGGTATCTACTTTGTTTCCAGTTTTTGTTATCTCAACACACATACATACATAGACACACATATATACATACGCTTGCACAGACATGCATAGGAGACTTTACTTTTATCTTTGACCTCTTTGGGGTATTTGCCTAGTAATGAGATCTCTAGGTCCAAGGATATAGGCATTTTAGCCATTTTCTCAGCATAATTCCAAATTACTTCCCAGAACAGTTGGACAAATTCATAGCTCCAACAATGTGTTACTGTGCTTGTTTTTTGCAGCTCTTCTGACAGTAGACTATTTCCAAATTTTGTTATTTCTGTCAACTTGCTGGGTATGATATTAAGGTTAAGAGTTATTTCAAATTACTTTTCTCTTATTAGTGATTTAAAGCAACCTTTTATATGATTCTTAATAGCTTGCAATTTTTTTTTTCTTTTTGAGAATATCCTTTGACCATGTGGGGAGCAAGTGAGCCAACAGAGGTAAATGAAATCATATTCATTTGGGAATGTAGCCAACATTATTTTCATTCACTGGGATCATTCAGTGGAGAATGGCTCTTGGTCTTATAAATTCGCATTAATTTCTTATGTATCTTGGACATCAGATTCATATCAGAAATAAAACTACGGAATTGATGCAAATACATTAAAAATAAGAACTATTCTCCCTTCGTTCCTACTTTTTCATGACTTCCCTTGAGATTCCAAGACCTGTTATTCCTTCAAATGAATTGTTTAGCTCTATAAAGCTGCCCCTTGATGGTTTGATTTGTATAGCACTGGATCTAGAATTAATCTAAGTAGTATTGTCGTTTTTATTTATATTGGTACAACCAAACCTCTATCATTCTTTTTCTTTAAAAAGTGTTTTGTAAATTGTATTTATGTAAATCTTGAGAGTGCCTTGCTAAAGTGATTCCCAGATATGTTTAAAGGAATGCACAATTTATTTTTAAAAAATAAAATATTTTCAAATAACAAAAATACATTTTCTTTCCCCTATTGTAAAAGGAAAAAAAAACACCTTGTAATAAATTTGCGTAGTCAAACAAAACTAATTCCCTCATTGGTCATGTAAAAGAAAATACTTATCTCAATATGTATCCTGAATCTATCACCTCTCTAATAGGTGATCTCAGATATAATTTTAATGAACCTTGTTGGGTGCACTCTGTCCTTAGTCAAGAGCCCATCATTACTGTATGTCATGGAGAAGAAATCAAAATCCCATTTTCAGACATTATCTTAGCCACTCCCCCAATCTTCCCCTTTTCTTCTGAATCCCTTACTGGGATTCAACAGTGATGAAAATATTGCCTGTGCCTCCAAGGTCTTCAGTTGTTTTGTTCAGAACTCGGTCCTTAGAAATATCTTTTAGGTTCCTTTGGATGGTATCATTTTTTCCCACATAAATCACCAGAACTGAATAGTGTCTGTTACCAAACCACCCAAAGAAACTCTTTATTAGGTATACCACTGGGGCAACTCAATGGACTCAGGAGTGACAAAACTAAGTGAGTCTCAGAGAGATTAATTAACTTGTCCAAGGTCATAAAGGATTCAAATCAAGGTCTTCTAATTTTAAAATCAGTATTGTTTCCATTGCAGGATTTGGTAGGCTCTTTTTGGTTTTCTTATTCTATCTGTAATGATATATAATTTCTAGTTATAACTGTGTAACCATTTTCTCCCCACCCTCACCCCAGTTACAATGGTGCTGCGTATGTATGGCAATGTCTCACTCCTAATTGACTTGAAGATCTCTGATTCTATGAGCTACATAGTGTAGAAAGACAGTTGAAGAGAAGAAAGGAATTCAAGAGAGGGTGAAAGTTGCTGGAAACCAAGGGTTATGTTTTATGGAGGAGTGTCATTCTTTACTTCTACATCCCTGAAGTCTTCCATTAAGATACTGAAAAGTTTGTACCTGCAGTAGAGGCTTGTGTGGGGCTGGGGAGATTTATTACATCTGTAAAGATCAAAAACCAATTGCCTAATAGTTAAGGAAGCACTATTTATGCCCTGAAAATGAATAATGATACATGATGACAACTAATGAAAAGATGTGTATGTGGGACCTCAAGAGGGCTTCTAGTGGATATAGATGACTATGCTTTATAGAGAGGCTGTTTGAATGCCGTTTTATCTTGAAGGTGTACTAACTATGTGAATGCTATTCTGGGCTATTCTCTTGGTCTACTTATGCTATCATGATACCTGTACAAAAAGGGCACACCACCAATTCATTCCTCCTTTGCCACTAGTCCCAAATGAGGCCCGTTTCCCCTACTTAATGAAATCTCCAGTGATAGCTGTTCCACCACCTATCTCACAGGTCAGAGGTTTTGAGACTTGGCCAGCCATGGGACATATATTCTTTATCCTTTGCCCAATAACAGGATCCTAGGTGCTGTAGTAATAGTTCTTAGCTCAATTATGACACCTAGTGGTCTGACTCAATATGGTTGATGGTCAAATGATTACTGTGAGTTTGTGATTCATGTTTCATAGATATAGCTGGAGAGTTTAGGAAACTTGCATGAGGCTAAATAGACTTTTCTTAGTTTAATTTTCTGCTATTCTCTCATGAGGCTTAACTCATACATTATACTAAGTATGACTTGAAAAGACAAGCAGGGTGGTAGAGGTGTCTTTTTAAAGTTAGGTAGGAAATTGAGGGGGTTTTTTTTGCCTGTCAAGTATTTGAGTTTTAGTCTTGCATTATTCCTGGTGCCTTGACAACTGATGGTAAATTTCACACACATTAGGTCAAATACTCAATATTTGATCTGATGCTTACTTTCAGATTAGCCAGAAACAAAGTACCACTATTATTTTAATCCTGATAAGCATGTTGTAAATGAGTACTCATTAGCAAAGTCTAAAAAGAGCATTCGGTTCTTGAAAGGAACGTGCACATAAGTGCAAGAAGTTTAAACTCATGCAGGCTAAGGGAAAAAATGTAGGGATATATCCTTACCTTATTAAAGAAACTGTGCTTTATATTGCTGCAAAGTATTGATGGTGAAGTCTGTAAGAAACTTTCAAAAATCACCTTCCTTGCCATTTAGGGTTTGTCTAGGAATTTTACCACCTTCTAAACTACTTTCGAGTCGTTAATATCCGGACATGTTACCATTCTTAGTATACTTTATACTTGAAAAGGATTTCCCATAGAGATCTGGCTCTACGATGGAGCTTAAAGACACAAACCAAACCAAGGTACTATTTGTAATAGAATCAAAGCTTGTAGGGTGGTGCCTGTTTACTTTTCTCTTTGTTCCTCTAACACCTGGTACGATTAAAAGGTGGCATTTAAAAAATATTTGTTGCATTCAACTGGCAAATCATAGGCATATAAAGAGCCATCATAGGTCACCCCGTACATCACCTTTGCTTCCATGAAGTTGAAGGGATAAGAATTACAAATCAATTCACATTTGGTATTCTTTGCTTTAGGCATTCACAATGACCAGATGCTGAAGAGTGGAATAGGGCACCCATGGGCCCTGGTCCCATAAGGGATGCATAGAGGAACAAGAAAGCTATCATACTTAAGTGACTTCTCTCTGTTCGATACCAGCTCACAAAGGAAAGAAGCACTAATTGGGGCTCAGATCAAGGACTAGAAAAAAACAAACAAAAAAAAAATCAAGTGATGAGATGGATTAAGAAAAAATGAAATGGTAAGGACCTCTGTAAAGTATTTACCTCCACAGATTTTTCCCAATGAGGTAAAGAATTTTATGTTTGAATGAGAAAACTGAATGAGATCCCGGAAAGATTACCTAGATTGCACAGGTGGACATAGCATGAAAAGATAGACAAGGACTTCAGTTAAAACTGAAAATTAGAAAATTTGTGTTTTTATAAGTGTCATAGGGCTATTTCTGTGGTGAAAGGATGGACTAGGGATCACCTTATAACCAAAGGTTTTTTGTTTTTTTTTCAAATGTGGCTCCTTGGAGATCTGTCAAGGGGTCAGTAGAAGGAATTCAGATTAGGAAAATGCTGATCTTTCAATATTTTGAGAAAAATTTTCTCAAAATACCTGTACAAAAAGGGCATGCCACCAATTCACTCCTCCTTTGCCACAACTAGTCCCAAATGAGGCCCATTTCCCCTACTTAATGAAATTGAGCGTTATATAAAATAGGGAGCAAGACAATATTATGGAACAAAAAAACCCAAAAAACCAGAACAAAAAAACTTTGGCATGTAATAGGACTTATTGAGAGCTTCTGATATAAATAGCAATTTTATCTAATACTATATGAACAGTCAAAAGGCCCTATATGCAAAATATTTTTTAAATATATTGTGTCCCAAAAGTCTTAGTACAATTTCAAGTTATTAAGTCTTAAGACTTTTGGGACACCTTGTACTCTGGCTTAATTGAAAATTTATAAATCTAACATCTAGGGATTATTTTCAAAGAGCTTATTAGGTCATTTCTGTTAAGATTATACGAAAGTTACCCAACATAATAAAGTCATATCAAATTAACAGATTCCTTTTAGATCAATCTTGGACTGGGTGATAGAATGGAATGAAGCCCAGGTTAAGAAGCCTTTTGTGATTAAATGAAATAGCAAACTCCAGGTGTCACTATGATTTGCCAGTGCAGTATTACCCTTGAAAATATGCCACACTATCTTTATATCTATCTACTGAGTTGTGAAATGAGGCATCTGTTTGAAATTCCTTGTGAAATTTGTTATGAAATTGGCATGGGGGGGGGGGGGGGGAGAAAACAACCAATCAGACTAAATCAGAGATGAGGTATCTTTGGAACTTTAATGAGACCATATACGTTCTTTGTCTTGCTGAAAACATCAAATACATTTTGGGTTCCACAGCTTACAAAGGGGCAGTGGGTTCCCTACAGTTACATACTGTACCCAACTTTCTATAGAAAGATCAAAATTTTCCTAACCTTAATTTAGAACTTTTCCTAAAAAATGTCTTAAAGGTTTCTTACAACAGGGGAAGTAAAACAAAGTAAGGCTTTTTAAATTTTTTTCTTTTTTGGTACTACATACTATTCTCTGAGGAATAGGAAGGCAGATTCTTTGCATCACTATGTGTATGATCTCTTATACTGTCCTCTGATCCTTGCCAGTATCTTTTAAGGCCCCTGAGTCATATCTGATCCCTTTCCATTTAGGAAGGTGAGACAGGTACCCTCTGGACAACAACTCATTGCTTTTCTTGAAGATGGTCTACAGTTAGCCCCTCAGTTTTCCCTGGGGCTCACATTAGCGCTGCTAGCCCTAATGATTGGTAAAAAGGAATGGGAGTGAACAGTGAACTCAGGTCTCCTACCTGACACTGCAAGTATCCCAAGTTCATTGTGCAGGCCTTACAGTACATATTTAAAGACTAAGTGTGTTTCCTGAAAATAAAATGAGAAAAATACCCCTTTGCTAACAACAGTCCCTATATCAGATTAGTACAATGAAAATAAAAGCATTTGGCTGATATAACTGGCTTTCTTTTTTTAGATGAAAACATTTCCCTTTCAAGATAATCTTAGGAATATATATCTCTCTCTATATATATATTTTTTAACCTAATGACCAAATTTCTTAGTCTCCAATTATTTCCAAAAATGGCTTTGCCATTTTTTAAAAAAAATCTGTAGTTTCATTCACTTAAAAAATGGGTAAGGCAGTCACTGACTTGAGCTAATTCTTGCTGCAGGAAAACATTTCAGACATTAACCATCAACCTTTGCTTCTTCTTAAGTGTTAAGAGTACATGATTAAATGATAATCAGAACCATTTTCTTCTCTTAACAATAAACTAAGCAGCTATTTTCAATGAACACATTTCCTCTTGCAAATTCCAGGTCCCCCCACCCCACCCCACCCCCAATACAAAACTACTCTCTTGAGGAACAGGTTTGTAAACTCTCGTTATGAGGCATTTTCCATTTTTCCCCCCGATTTCGAAACCAAAAAAATGGCTTTCTGGTCTCTGCTTCTTTACTTTTTTTTCATAACTGTTTTTTAGTACGTCAGCTCCATCTCGGTGAGCCTGGTATTTCGTATTTGTCCTATTTCGGGAAGAGAGAGTTAGCCACCCAAGGTTCCAGCTGGGCTTTCAGAAGCCCTGTAAAAATTCTTGTAGTTGGTTGACAATTTCTGTATCCACCGTCTCCATGAGAGCTTGAAAGCTTTGCTCTCCCAGCAATTCCTGCTGTGCTTTGAGCTTCTCATAGACAAACTGCTGCAGTGACACTGTGTGTACAGGGTCCTTAAGGGCAAGCTGTGGAAAACACAGAAGAGCCAAAAAGTATTAGACAAAATGCAACAAGGCCCACTGTACCTATTCATCTTCTCTATAACCTTCCCTGAATAACAGGATTGTTTCTCCCTTCCTTATCACTGGAGGTTCAGAAATACAGGTACACTGGGGAAAATTTCCTCAAAGGAAACCTTTGTTCAATTACCATGCCCTCCCCAACAAACACAAGATTTTACTCAAATCAGCTTCTATTAGTCTGGGCCTGCTTCAAGAACAATGATCAATCCCTGATCTGTTGACTCTTAAATTATAAGTCTTATAAGGATGGGTTAATGCAACATTGCTGAAAATTTTTAATAATGTACCAAGCTAATATACATTTTGAAGGCTTGTTTCACTCATGCAATCATAAACCTCTGGAAATCCTGGTTAAATGGATACTTTACTTTTCAAACAGAAGTACTGGCATGTCAACTTTTCAGTTATGTGAATGTTTCATTCCTCTTTAAAGAATTCACAACATTAAACAACCCAAAAATTAGGGAGTAGTACAAACATTTTTGTGTTCAGACTAACTTTCTAGGGAATTCATAGGTTTATAGAATTGAGCTGAAAGGAACTTGAGAGTAAATTTAGTATACCTCCCTCATTTTTATAGTTGTGACCAATGCCACATCATTATTAAGCAGCAAAGCCTGAATTCGTAATTATTGTAAGTACAGAAAGCACATAATGTCAATTATCAGTAAGTGGGAGTGATCTGTCAAAACTTTTACTGGATTTATACACAGCTGGTTTGAATTTTGCAATCTAATTTAGCTCATTTGCTGCCATAAAGACCCATCTCCAAAACTCAAGAAACAAGAAAAAGTCAAATATTTCCCAAGAAAACAAGCTGCTCCTTATGAGACATTGTAGGGGGTGGAGGTGTGGAGAAGAGGGGGTGCAGAGAGGGCAAGAATGGAATCCCTCTGGGTGGTTTTAAAACATTAAAATTTTATTGCATTGGGATGGAACTGGGAATAGATTGATGATTTACAACTACATTTATTACAACCGTTTCATGGGCATATACATTTTATGGGGACAAGCTAAAATTTCTGGGGGAAAGAGGGAGAGGAGGAAGACAGGCAATTTAAAGCCCCTCTAGTGAGGTATCTCAAGCAGAAAAAGATATTCTATCAACTCCAGAGTCAGCCTCCTATGCTCATCATCATGTGGTCAGGTTCATTTAACTTACACCACTGCCTTCAGACTTTCCAGACCAAGTACTTCTTCATGAGTGCCCAGACTCTATTTGTGCTTGGCACCATTGAAGACTATGTGTTTCAAAGCCATGTTTTCTCAATACCAGAAAAAGGAGTTTAAAGCCATGTCTCTATTAATTGCTCACCATATGCAAGACACTGTGCTAAGCAGTGTTTTTTAAAAAAAATAAGCCTTTGTTCAGAGACAATGATCATTAAAAGCAATTTTCCGAAGGATGTAACATACTCTTCTCTGATAAAATCTGAGCACAGATATTTATCTACAGGATGTCCCAAAAGTCTTAATGCAATTTTAAGTGGGAATAATATCACTTTCAATTCTGGGTCAGCAAGCAAGCAAGCAAATATCACTACCAAAATAAACATTCTTATAATAGAATAAAACTGTCTCCAACATTTTAAAAATTTTCACTTTCTTTCACAATTATGCTTTTCACTTTCCCTTTTCACCAGGGAACTAAACTGAAAACATGATTCTGAAAATCTGGCACATTATATCCAACAGTTTGTCTGTATCAACTCCTCCTACCTCATGATACATTGTCAAATCAATCACTCACAAAAATATGCAAGGCCAGGTGCAAAAGAGAGAGAAGGAAGCAAGCAAACATTTGAACCAAAAATGAGCTTTCCACTTTTCTACATAGTTCTATTTTTTTTCTAAACATTTCTGCTTATTTTCTTTATTCTCACTGTGTTAGGTAATAGCCAAGGGGGAACCTCCTTGGCTATAAGGCTTTGGAGCAGATAGGCTTATCTTAGAATTGGGAGATAGGACATACAGATGAACAGGATCTCTGGTCACTAGGCAGCTATAGCATAAAGGTTTCTTTGTTTCGAAGATAACAGAAGGCTTAAGGTGACACGAACCCAATATCCCTCTGATGCTAAAAAAGTCCACATCAAGCCAAATTCCTGCCTTTGTAAATCTGACATGGACACAGGGAAGGTATTGGCAGTCAAATGAACTAGGAAGAGAATAATTAATATGCATCTTTGCCCCAATGTTTGACAAATGTATCCTTATAAGGTAAGTAAATCTATCGTTTTATAACTCTCTGGCTTATCTCAATAATTGAGGTATCATCTCTATACCTGAAGTCAGGATGACTGCCAGCAACTACTCTTGGAACTTACTAATGCTATCACAACAAACCCTGTATTATTATTCCCTTATTACAGATGAGGAAACTGAGGCTGAAAGCGATTAAGACAGTCCCACAGATAAAATAAGTGTCTGAGGCAGAATACAAACTGAGATCTTCCTAACTCTTAAGTATGGTACCCTATCCACAATGCCATCCAGCTGCTTCACAGTATAATAATGCATATTCATAAAACCTTCAGCATCTAAACAAGATTTTTAGAAAGCTGGAAGTGTGATATCTTATAAATGCTTTCACTGAATCAGTTTGGTCTTTAAAAGAGTCATTTTTAGTTATCTGAAAAATTCATTTATGTGGAATTGCTAACGTCCTTACAAAACCAGATAAATGAAGTGTTATTGTAATCACTCTGCAGTATTTGGTCTCTTGAGAGGTCTTTAATAAAGAAGTAGGCTGATAGTACTTAGATTTGCAGGTAAGGTATTCTAAAAAAAAAAAAAAAAGTTCCTGTCAGAATCTTACTAAGTTCCCACTCTTGAAAATTGTAGTTTTTGGGAAGTATCTGATGCAGGCTAATGATAACTGACAACATGTCAGCAATACTTACACTGCTAGCTGAATGACCTTTGGTCTTTGATGATGTTACAAGTTCTGGAATAAGTTTGTCAGGCTATATTGTTCTTGTTCTTTGAGGTTTTCATTATTTGAACCAGAAATACTCTCCATAATATTTAATCTATTTTAACCACATTAATTTAACTCAGCAATTTCACCCAGTGGGAGTCAGTCAACCAAACTTCTTACCTGAAATCTCACACCATATTATATTACCTAGTATCTCCATAAAGATGTTTTCCTTAAGGTTTGTCAAGAAAGAAACTGCTGAGAAGTTATTTCTATTGGAATTGGGGGAAGATAGTTTCTACACGGGCCAAAATGGATAAAATTATTTTAAAATTCTATGAAGTAGCACTTTTTATACAACACAGGGGATTATTCATAAAATTGTCCATTAAGAAAACCCACAAACTCACAGCATGAGAAATTTATACAACTTCCATACAATACATACTTAAACAATAATATATATTTTTAGCTTCTATCTAGAAAAACTGGTATCTGATACATTATTTGCTACAATTTCAATGTCAAAGTTGGTTCCAGGGACAAAATTAAATCGATTTTTGATTTTGGCAACAAAGCAGAAATAACTATTTAAAATATAGAATTACATAGCAGAACACTTATAATGGGTTTTGTTTCAGCATACAAAGCTATTAACAAAAAGAATGAAATCTTAGTCAAATTCATGAAAATTTATCTGAAAAGGGTTATTGCAGTTCTGATATAATTTTCATAATAGTCTCTCTTTTTCTATCCTGGAGAAATAGTTCATGCTAGATGATCTTTCATAGGTTACCATGATGATGATGATGAAGCAAAATTCCAACGTGAACAAGTACAATCAGTTACGTTATGCAGTAACCAACATATAATGCCTCAGGTCCCACTAAGCAAAGTGAAGAATTCCAGTCAGTTTGGCAAGTTTTTTTTAATGCCTTTTTAGAAAGTAGAAATAGGAAATATAAAACTTTATCTTCCATGTCAGAAAATTTCATCAAAGAATGTATGTATCAACCCTTAAAGAACTGTTGAGGTACGGGAAGCACACCCTAGACAAACAGAAGAACACAAGTTTGATAACAAATGTTGTTAACTGTACCTGAAACTAAAGGCAAAATCATTTCCTGAGGTTATTACTACAGTGAGCTTTTGGACTTCCTTTTCCATTTGGCCAATTCTACTTTTGAAGGCATTCTTCTCCTCACTGGCTTTTTGGATCTCTTTTGCCATTTGGGTTAGGCTATCTTTTAAGGTATTATTTTCTTCAGTAATTTTTTGGGTCTCCTTTAGCAAGCTGTTGACTAGTTTTTCATGATTTTCTTGCATCACTCTCATTTCTCTTCCCAGTTTTTTCTCTACTTCTCTTACTTGCTTTTCAAAATCCTTTTTGAGTTCTTCCATGGCCTGGGACTGATTCACATTTTTCTTGGGGGCTTTGGATATAGGAGCTTTGACTTTGTTGTCTTCTTTTGGTTGTATGTTTTGATCTTCTTTGTCACTAAAGAAAGATTCTATGGTCTGTCTTTTTTTTATGCAGTTTGCTCATGATCCTAGCCAATTACTTGAGTTTTAAACTCTTTATTAAGGTAGAGGTCTGTTTCCAGTATGCAGAATGTACTGTCCCAAGCTTCAGGGGTTTTGCACAGCTATTTTCAGAAATACTTCTAGGGACCTGTAAATTTTCAGTTCTTCCAGGGTGGTATGATCAAGGGTGAGGTGTTTACTCCTTTCTTGGCCTGTGCTCTGGTCTATGAGTGACCACAAGTACTCTTTCTGCCTTGGAACTGTGAGGAGGATTCCCTCTCCACCGCCACTACAAACTTCACCATGCCACTGCTCCTCCTCGTCCCAGGATCACCACCCAGAACTGTGACCCAGATCCAAGCACAGGCAAAGCAAGAGAATCCTGCCTCAGCACAAGCAATCCCCCTCTGATCAGCCACTCAATTCCAGAAGCAGCTACTGTTCCTGGGGATGTACCAGGACCGGGGCTGGGACCAAGCTTCTCTCTCACTGCAGTCACAGACCTTTCCTGTTGACCTTCTAAGTTGTCTTTGGCATTTGTGGGTTGAGAAGTCTGGAAACCACCATAGCTGCCTGTGATTCAGTTCGCTGAGGCCTGCTCCAGGTTTGCTGAGGCTTAGTCTTTGCCTGCACATGCCCATGCTGTACTACGCTCCTCTGCCAGCCTGGCATAAAAGACCTTTCCAATCAACCATCCTGGTTGTCTTGGGCTGGAAATTTGTTTCACTCTGTCTTTTTGTGGGTTCTGCTTCTCTAAAATTTGTTTAGGGACATTTTTTACAAGTATTTGGAGAGGTTTGGGGGAGAGCTCAAGCAAGTCACTATTTTTACTCTGCCACCTTGGCTCCCCAAAGGTTATTACTAAAGAGAACACATGGGACAGTCAAATACAAAATCTATTCCAAATGTCATAAGGGATGGCTTTGGGAGAAAATATAGTCAAGAAAAAAATTATCTCCCCAAAACTTCATTATCAATAATAAACAAAAAAGAATCCTAAGGTTAGACAAGAAGAGATTTCTTTCAATTTGCTAAATTACATGTGAACTGAACCATTAACTCTCTTCCAGGTCTTATTTGCTTACAGTGAAAATGTCAGGCTTTCAAATAATTTTTATTTTAACAGTGTAGCTGATTTTTACTTCTACTAACTGCAAAAAGAAAAAAAAAGTATTGAAAAACAATAATTTTTTTAAAAATCGCTTTGAAATCATATTTTCTTCTTAGTGGCATATTAATTCACAAATGTATTTCTTCTTAATAGATCTGACTGTGATTTCACTCCACACAGTGGTGCTTCTTCTGATCAGCAATTTGTTTATTATTGATACAATTCTGGGCAAATTCATACCATCAGTTTTACTTAGGAATCTCTACTTTTAACTACCACGTTAAAATGTTTGTTCTGTAAAATGTTACTTTTCCATTCCTTGGGATATTCTAAAAGGCAAATTTCTAAAGACAATCAAATAGCATAGTCATCTTCTAAGCTTGAGAAAGTTTTTTCAACTCTGGGAATAATGGACAACTCTAAAATTATCTTTGAAAGCCTACTTATCAACTGTATATATATAAAGTCTCTTCTGAAGCTCTGCCAATCTGAATTACTGGTTCTTCCATGCTGTTTACAAATAGGCCCAAGTCTCCCCAATCCTTGAAAAATCCTCACTAGACCCTATCATGCCTAACCATCTTCCTATACTTTCTTCCTCTTCTCAGTTAAACTCCTTTAAAAAGTTGTCTACAATTGGTGCTTCTTTCCTCTTGTTCTCTTATAAAAACTTCATCGTTCAAGCAAAAGGGTGATCTCCAAAATTAATGATGATCTCTTAATGGGCAAATACAATGGCCTTCTTTCTCAATCTTTATCTTTCCTGACCATCTCTGAAGAATTTGATAATTCTGACTACCTTCTCCTCCTAGATACTCTCTCCTCTTTGAGTTTTTAGAACTCAGCTCTCACATGTTTCTCTTACCTGACAATCTTTCTCCATCTCCTTTACTAGATTCTTCATCCATGTCATGCACATCAATGGTGGATATCCTCCAACATTATGTCCTAAACCTCTTTACTCTTTATAGCCTCCCCTTTGGTGACCTTATCTTTGGTGATCTCATCTGCTTCCTTGGGTTTCACTGACTTCTTTGCAGATGATTACCAGATCTATATACCCAGCCCTAGTCTCTCTCCAGAACTCCAGTTCTATATAACCAACTATTTGACACTTCAAATTGGAGAGACTTCTCAAAACCAACATGTTCAGACTAGAACTCAATTTCTTCTCCTTTGCCCCCAAACCCATCCCTCTATCTTACCCTATAACTCTCAAGCCATTAACACCATACTTTCAGGCACTCAGACTTGCAAATTTAGTGTTGCACTTGACTCTTCAGTCTTACTCACCCCACATATCCAATCATTTGGTAAATCTTGTGATTTCTTTCTCTACAATATCTCTCATATACATGTACTCTTTAATCACACAGCTATCATTCTAGTTAAGGACCTCATTACCTCTTGACTAGACCATCAAAACAGTCTTCTTATTGGATTTTCTGTCTCAAGTCTCTCTTTACTCCAATTCTCCAACACACTGTCAAAGTCATTCTCCTAAAGCACAGATTAGACCATGTCATATCCTCCCCCCAACCCCTTCAATACATTTCAGTGTATTCCTTAAGAAGAGGAGTCCATAATCTTTTTTGTGGCATGGCTCTGACCTTGGCAGTCAAGTGAACCCTATGAAACATTTCTCAGAATGTTTTTAAATGCATACAATAAAAAATTACAAAGGAAACTAAAGATTGATGAAAATATATCAATTTTTTCTCCATCCAATTTGATGGATTCCTTGAAAACTATCCATGGACCCAAGGAAAAGTATTCCTGCTCTAGAATCAATCCATAATATTATTTAGAAAATGTAGTTATGTTCACTGTTCAGTTTAACTTTTACCATCCTCCTTAGTGAACATCAAAGCAATATTATTTACCATTAATAAATCACCTTCCCTCTGGCTCCTATGCAACCCATGCAAATGTCAACAAACACACTTTCACCAATGCCAATTCTGCTGCTCCCTGTCAAAATACATGACAAATCTAGAGATGGAAAAGAAGTCAGAACTTATCTAGTCCACTCTCCCTGCCCCCAACCCACATGCTTTATAGGGGTGAAAATGGAAACCCAAAGAGGTTCAGTCACTTGTATAAGGTCATGCTGGCTGTCAGGATTCCACATGACTCCAATATCTGAACAGTCCAACTACAGAAAATGAGTATCTGTGTGAGTAGGAAGGAGAAGCAAGGAGGAGAAAAAGGAAGCGTACAAGACAGCTATAATGGAATTTCGTTTTGCAATCTAAATTTCATCTTTGGTAGTATTATCAAAGTTCCCAGCATATCCATTTATTTCTGTATATAACCCTACTGAAGGGGCTAAGTGATTTGAACATTACAAGTATGAAACTTCTCTAACAACACCTGCTCCCTTCAATCTTCCTCCACTATGCCAATCATCTCTGCAATTCAAGGAACTACTGAGACGACTGAGCAAATCTTATAATCTCAACTCTCTTGGCAAAACTGCTCCCCAAAGTCAAGTTATCAGGTGAAGGACTAAAAAGTGCAAGTGCTATAAGTAGGAAATGCAGAAGGTAAGAAAGAGAATGGAACCAATGCCATCGATCTAGTTCAAAAAAGTCACATCATTTTGTCAAATATCAACTGTCAAGAATTTATAAAAATGCCTAGAATGATGAAAAGAAATGAAGGAGTCAAACATTTCCATCTTGACTATCTGCTGATAAAATGATATTATTCTAGAAATTAATTTTGTATGAACTAAATTTGCTAACATTTCAGATGACAGAGCAGACAGATGACAGAACAGCAAAGCCTGTCTTCTGCCTCTTTTTGTATCCCCAGTGTTTACCACAGTGCCTGGTGCTACATAAATGCTGATTGACTGATTGATTGATTCCATAAGCTAAATTTTCCAGAATGTTTTAATTTCACTGTATAACATTTTTTCCTTCTTTTAGACAATGGAGTCAAGTAGCTAAGCAGATGTAGGGAGATCTTCAGAGGTTTGAGAAAAGCAACGAGAAAGTTGGTAGCTATAAATAGAAGGCAGGTTTCCTACTTGGAGGGGCATTAAGGAAGACAAAGTGTACCACCCTTCTCCCCCAAAAAAAGGGATTCTGGCTTTGTAATCCAGATAGTTTGAGATTTCATGGCAAATTACACATGCCTTCATTCACATTCTATATGGTAACTTTCCTTAAAATTGATAACAATGCTAATAAATTGTCCTTATATTAAGTAAAGGGTTGCAAGTTGATAGAAAATGTACAAATCATTGGATGAATATGTTACTTGTGTTTGGTTATCTAGACCTGAGGAAAAAGAACTGGTTGAACCATTGTCACCTTATCCTCAAGCAAGGCACCATTGTTCACCTGATGTGTGTATGATGAACTAATCTCTAATAATTAAATTTAAAGGTGACTTATAACTTAAAACAAGATGTAAAGAAATATCTGTTTGATACCTGGCTCACAATTTTTCTCTCCTCCCCAACTCCTGCCCTCGGATGAGAAGACTTAAGATAACATACTGATTCTCCCTCAAAAACTATTCAGTTCCTCAACCTATGCAATTCCCATAAGCTGTTCCTCTTGATCCTGCCACCACTTACTGATGTACCACCTCTCAGTTCAAAATTATCCAACCATAATCTATTGGCTTTCACTGCTCCCTCTGCCTTCCTTTACAAAACTCTACTAATTAGTAAAAGAAAAATCTGACAGAAGTCATCTAAATGAGAAAAAGAAGTAGTGAAATTTCAGTTTTTCAAGCATAATATTACATTAAGAGGAACACAACATCAGGTGACTATAGAATATGAGGAAGGGGAAGAGAGGGAAAAGAGAATCTGCATTTATATAGCACCTTTTATGTGCCAGGCACTGTGCTAAGAGCTTTTTACAAATATTACCTTATATAATCTTCACAACAATCCTCAAAGGGAGGTGCTATTATTATCACCATTTTACAGTTGAAGAAACTGAGTCAAATAAAGGTTAAGTGACTTCACCTGGATCACACAGCTAGTAAGTGTCTGGGGTCAAATTTGAACTCAGGTCTTCCTACGCTGCCCCCCCCCCCCCCCCCCCCCCAGGAGTTCTACATACTTCTCCACTGTTCTTCTAGCTGCCTTGGAAGAAAGGGAGAAATATGAAACAAATGTGAAACAGAAGAAAAAACATAACTGTTGATAAGCTAAAATTCTATGATAATAGTCAACAAACATTTATTAAATGACTGTTACGTCCCAGACTGAGGCAGCTGGTGGCTCAGTGGACAGAGCACTGGACCTGGAGTCAGGAAGACCCAAGTTCAAATCTAGCCTCAGATACTTTCTAGCTAGGTGACCCTGGGCAAGTCATTTAACCTATGAACCACTGCATAAGGACATGGCAAGCCATTCCAGTATCTTTGCTAAGAATACCCCATGGACAGTTGGTACACAGGGTAACAAAGAGTCAAATATGAATGATCAACTGAACAACAACAAGAAGTGTGCTAAATACTGTGTTAAATGAGCACTGAGGATACAAAGAAAGGCAAAAACAGTCTCTCTCTCAGCTCAGAGTGTGCTAGGAATAGTACATAAACAACTATGTAAAAATAAGTTTTATATAAATACATATATATATACACATATATATATATGATAAATTAGAAATAATCAACAGAAGGAAGGCACTAGCATTAAAGAGGATCAGACAGAGAAGGCTTCTTGTAGAAGCCTTGTGGGATCGGAGCTGGGACTTGAAGGAAGTCAGGAGAACAAGGTGAAGAGAAAGAATTTCAGGCCTGGGGGACAACTGCTGAAAATGCTCAGATTCAGGACAAAGAGTGTTTTATGTGAGGCACAGCAAGAATCAATGGACTGCAGAGTATAAGGGGACGATAAAGTGTAAGAAAACTGGGAAGGTTATAAAGTATTCTGAATGTCAGATAGAGAATTTTATATTTGTTCCTTGAGGTGACAGGACAACATTGGAGTTTATCGACTGAAGGGCAGGAGGTTGACATAAGCAGAGCGGCTGAATGGGGTCATCAAGTAAAATAGTATATATAGAGAAAAGGCACCAAGATGGAGCTCAGAGGGAAACCCATTTTCAGCAGGTATGACCTGGATGAAGAAGATTCAGCAAAGAAAAGGAAAAGATTCAGCAAAGAGTGATAGGGTAGGAAAAGAACTAAGAACGAAAACCTAAAGAAAAGGGAGTATCGTTCATATCATACCTACTAACTGCTCCCCACGGCTCTGTCCTGGACCCTTACTCATTTTCTCCTTGCACTTAGTGAGATTGTTAACTTCCAATAGGTTTAATTATCCTTTCAATGCAGATGATTCCCAAATCTATGTATCTAGTTCTAGTCTCTCTCCTGAGCTCTAGATCAGTGGCATCTCAAACTCCCAACAAGTTGAAAAAAGAACATATTCCCAACCAAATACTTCCCTTATTTGAACTGGACTGTTATTTTTGAGATCACCATCATCATCATCATCATCATCATCATCTTCCTAATCATAGGCCTAGAACTAGAAGGGATCTTACAGACCATCCAGTCCAACCCCCTCATTTTATAGATGAGGAAACTGAAGTCCATAAAAGTTACTGACTTGTCCAGGGTCACACAAGTACCAGCTGTCGGTCTGCAATCTTAGTATCACGCTCAACTTCAAAATCACCCCATACACTCAGTCAGTTACCAGATCTTTTCATTTCTACCTTCACAACATCTTTTCATAAGTCCCCTTTTCTTTACTTACAAAGTCACCACCCAAGTTCAGGTCCCCGTTGCCTGCAACACCCTGACTACTACAATCATCTTCTAATTCATCTTCCTGTCTCAAGTCTCTCCAGCTTCACTCTATCCTTCACATAGCTGCTAAAATGTTTTTCCTGTCACATAGATCTGATCACGTATCGTTCTACTCAATAAACTCCATTAGCTTCCTGTTCCCTCTAAGATTCAGTATAAAGCCCTCTGTTGGCATTTAAAACTCTTTAATACTCCTCCTTACCTGTCCTTACACTTAACACCCTTCTACAAACACTATGACACTGCTACATTTGATTTCCCATTTCTTTGTCTTTATACTACCTGATCTCTGTAATGTTATGTTTCCTAGAATCCCTGGCTTCCTTCAAAATTCAACGCAACTATCACCTTCCGGCAGGAAGCCCTTCCTAGTACCCCCACATGAGTTATCTTCTCTAAACTTTTGTCCCAACTACACTATATATCTCCTGTATGCATGTAATTATCACCACAAAAAGGTAATATTCTTGAAGGTAGGGACTGATTTTGCCTTTCTTTGTATCCCTAGCAATTAGCATGATACCTGGCACATAATAAATATTTACTCCTTGATTTTGTCCAGTACTTCATAAAACAGGGCATCTTGTTTCTAAGAAAATGGACCAGCAGGCAATTCCTGGTGCTAGAATAGACCCTAACTCATACAAATACCCCTTTATTACTTTTTACTAAGGTACAATTGAGGAAATGTATAAGTATGTACACTTGCACTTAAACACACACACACACACATTTGGGTATACATAGTCCCCAATAGATGAATACAGAATGCCTTTGCAGATAACAAAGAACCACTCAAAATATCTGGATAGAAAAACTGATTGAACACAGACACCTAAGTTATTGTTAGGAGAGTGGAAAACACTTTATTCGAGAATAAAATTGTTCACCTGTGAGATACAAAAGTCATCTATAATTCAATGAAACATTTATTAAGTGAAAAATAAGTACAAGGTATTGTGCTAGGTACAGATAATAAAAGAAATGCAAATCAAAAGAACTCTGAGGTTTAACCTTAAACAGAAAATATGTAAACATTAAAAAAATGCAAGAAGTCTTTTGAAAGGATTGTAGAAAAACAGACTACAACAATGCACTGTTGATGACTCTGAGAATTTAAAGTTTAATCAGCTTGTAAAACATTTTATATTTATGCTAAGAAAATGTTCACACCCTTTGATCCAAAGATCCCATTGCTAAGCTCAAAACGCCAATGAGTTAGTTTCACAATGAAAAAAAAGGTACAAGATATATAAAAATACTTACAGTAGCACTTTTTGTAGTTACAAAGAATTGTAAACTTAATAAGATGCCCAGAGATTAGGAAATGAAAAAGCAAGTTGTGTTCATGGATGGAATGAAATAGTATTATACAGTAAGAAACTAGGAATATGATGAATACAGAGAAGTGTGGAAAGTCTAGATGCAAACTAAAACAAGCAGAGCCCAGAAAACAACATAAACAATGTCTAAAACAGTGTAGATAGAAAGACTAACTACCACAAAACAGAAGAAGAGTAATATTGAGAAATTATAAAGAGCAAGCTTGGCCTTAGACAAGAGATATTGAGAAGACATGACTGCCTAGCCCTTTTTTTGCAGATGTGGGGCCCCAGAGGTATAGAACACTGTATTGAAACTGTAGCTTTTGTGAAGTATTGATCAGTTTTGCCAAATTTTTTTTTCTCTTTTCTGTTCTCTTAGTTACTTTCTTTTTTAAAAAAAAAAATACTGTTTATAAGGGATGTCTCTCTGCGAAGAAAGGGATGAATACAGATAAAAAAGCAATAAAAAGCTATTACATTAAAAAACAACAACACTAACTAAAGTAGGAACACAGGAGGGAAAGAAAATACATGGGTTATGCCTGGATACCCCAAGGGAACATTCCTACTGGTATGTCCTGGGACCACTGAGAGTGCTCCCCAAAGTTATGTTGACAATCCATATACTTGTATATTCCATAAAAGTGTTACCAAAATAAATAAATCAACAACTATAAAAAATAACAAATGGATGAGGGAATGGGATTTAAACAAATAATTCCGCTTACTGAAACATAAACAAATGTTCATCATCAGGTGCTTTTAATTACAAAGGAAAAGTTGAATTTTAATTTGATAGTTTTAAAGTTTGTTATAATTTATAATAACAAACTAAAAGAAGAAAGGAACTCTATTTTGTATGGGTCATATTTTAGTGACTCAAATGTTAATTCTTGGTTTCTGTAGGAAATTAAGGACGAAAAAGGGGAAAGTATACTGTAGTGAAGTAGTCTAAAATTGGTTTGTTTTATATTCACCTCTCCTTTCCATCCTATCCTGTAGGGACTAAGCAAGAAAGAAATCACCTCTAGAAGAATTCAGTTTAGATGCTTTTAACCTTGTCTTGACTATATAGTACTCCTAAAGAATCTTCTTCCACTATAAAACTCACCATCCCAGGCTGAATTCACTCTGGTTAATCACTAGATAAGGTTTTCCTCCATATTCTCAAAATTCCTTATTCTGTATTCACTTATCTAAGCAAATTATTGTCTTCCCAGAAAGATCGTAATTTCCCTGAGCACAGGAACTATTTTATTTTTCAGAAATTATAAAGAAAACACTTTGGTTTGGTATCCCCTGTGACTAATCTAGGGCATGACATACAATAGGCACTTAATAAATGCTTGTTGTTTGATTATTTTCATCTAGCCCAATGATTTCATGGGAATAAAGATCTTCAAGTAAGGAAACCAATCAATACAGATCAACAACAGGACATCAACTTGTAATCCTAAGCTATCACCTTGGGACCTGAGAGGTTAAGTAAGTTGGCCCAAAGTCAGTAAGCACAAAGACAAAATTTGGACTCATATTTTTCCAACTCTAAGGCCAAACCACTACCTATTATCATATCACATTGCTGCTCCATTATCATTACCATTATTTTCTCCATAGACTACTTAGTTACTCAGACTCAAGTTTCCAGTTAAGTGACTTGGTTATCATTGTCTTCTGAATAAAAATGCAAAGTTCTTGCTATGATACTACATTGCCTCAGTTATCCAGCTACTCTAATGGATCCATTTCATTCTCTTTTTATGAGTTTGTAACTCAGATCTTAATATTTTTAATCAAAAACCTATAAAATTATGACAACCACTTCCACTACATTTCAATTTTAATGATAGTAATCTTAAAAAGGTCACAAAGATATAGGTAAAATTTAATAAGCAGTTTTACTAATAGCATAGATTGGGGGATCAGAAAGAAAAATTTCACTGAGTGATAACTATAAGAAATCTGTATTTGAACTCTTTAATTTAAAGGTCTTTTTTCTCTTAGTGATTTAACACTGTGCTCTAGTTATTATGCCACATATAATCATTAATCAACCTGTACTAGTTTATGCTCAACACAGACATTCATTTCCAATTACTCTGCAGGTAATGAGTAATATATCATGTTGTCAAAGAACAAACAACTATAAAATAGAATAAAAAGCTAGATGATATAATTTCAATGAAATTATCTTCAATGCTTTTCTAGAGTGTTAATATAAAACATGGCTTATGAAACAGATGGAGAGAAACAGAATTTCAAAAGATATAACTAGTAGGAGCTGAACAATCAGTGATAGTGAGAAAAACTGATCTGCATGCTGTTATTTTTAATTTGCCTACTGGTAGGTGGGAGGAAGCTTCAAGGCCAGGATGGATGTTGGGTCCTAAGAACCCTGAATATGTTTGTGTAGATTCACAAGTTAAAGGGATAACAAAATCAAAAAAATTTTATTTAACTGAAAATATATAGCAAATATTCCACTGCCAAATCTTGACATATCCCAATCTAAGATTTCTTCTAAGTGGCAATGATCAGCACTGAATTCAATTCGATTACAACTAGATCCTGATTAGTATAGCCAGGTTCATGTTGCACATTTCCACTGGGCTAAAACTTTTACTATGGCTATATTTTACATAGTTATATTATAACTTCAAATACTGTGAATTTGAATACTTTGATCACTTTCAGGAGATTTATTATTTGTGCTAATTGACCACCGTCTACCCTAGGCTCTCCCATTTAATCAATAACTAAATAAATATTTTGCCTATATGCAAAGAGTGAATAAGAAGAAAACAGTTTAAAAGGAGAAAGAAATTTATTCTCCTAACTCTTCCTTAATTACCTGAAACAAATAAAGGCATGAAGGACCATACATCATAAACTTTAGAATTGGAAGAGACCTCAGGAGAGGAAACAGATTGATCTACCTTGAAGAGAGGGAAAAGCTACTGACAGCAGGTGCAATTATAGCTGACACCCATAGGGGATTCATTAAGAATGCCATCATCCCCTCCTCCTCCTCATACACTCAAACTATCTTCACAACACAAGAGGAAAGGACATGTATTTCGGCAGCTTAGCTATTCCAAGACACCAGGTATTTCAACAGTTGTTGGATACATATTTCTCAAAGGGAGAACTAGCACCTCTGGTGTGACTGCTGAGCCCTCTTCAGGGTTATTCATCCATCTTTGGTATCTACTTCTCACCCAACTCTCACCTGTAGCTCCAAGAGGCTACAGTACGCACTGCAGCCACACCCCATTTCAACAAATGGGCTAAACCAGGTTAAGGGTACCTGAGAGGTCTCAAACCTTTCAGTGAGTTAGGGAGGTGTCTAACTAAACATGTGAAGACTATCTCTGATAGAATGGGCAGTTGAAAACAATTTGTTCCAACAGCCATGAAAGCAGCTGAAGGAGGTGCTGTAGAATGCTTAGAGCTTGGTTAGACACTGAAGATGCCAAGGTCATCTACTGTATTCCAGGTCATAGTCAGTGGTCCCAACTTTTGATTTGCCACTGGACTTTGATGACTCTGGAAGAGAGAGGCCAATGACTTTGCATAACTCTGTCTCACTTAAATCCTACTTATGTGAGAATCAAGATACCACCTATACTACTTTACAATTTTTACCTACCTCAAAGTCTTGTGACAACAGGCAAGTGATGAAGCAGCAGGTACATATACTCTGGGAGCTGTACTCACAACCCTGCACACATGGCTCAGGCCATAAGGTCAAAGCCCCCTGGGTATCTCAGCAGCCTTTTTGAAGGACCACACTGCTCATCTCTTAGTGTAAGGTAAGGGCTAGAAAAGGTACCCTAAAAACTGTCTGCTTCAGCCCTGGCCTGTTTACTGTGGCAGGCAATGATCATACCCTGTGGTCGAAACACAAAAAAAATGTACGAAAACTTTTGCAAAGATGATTCTACTCATCATCGGAACATGGAATGTGGCATGCTTACGGACAACATGAAATCCAGTACACGTGAAAGACAAACAGCTCTTGTTGAGAGAGAACTCAGCAGGTATTACATCCAAATAGTAGCCCTAAGTGAAACTGACGTCATTTCTCAAGCTAAACTGCCAAGCATTCAAACTCTACTGCTGAGAGCACAACTCTGATGGGCTGAACACATTGTTAGAATGCCAAACGTAGGTTTGCCTAAAAGACCATTTTACAAAGAACTCATATAAGGCAAACACTCACATAGAAGTCAGAAGAAGAGATACAAGAACATTCAAAGTCTCTCAGAAGAATTTTGGAATAGATCATGTGACATAGGAGACACTGGCAAAGGACCACCAAGCACGGTGTGCCTGCGACAAGGAAGGCACTGTGCCCAACGAGTGAAGCAGAACTGCAGGCCTTCCCAGCTCATATTGCTCTGATCAGCCACAGTAAGATACACTGTACTTTGACTCCAACATAGTGATGTCATTTTAGTACTCTTTGAGAAAGAAGGACAACAACCAACCAACATACACACTTCCTTTGATGGCTATTTTAAGGCAGCGATTCTTAAAATAAAAATCGACAGAACCATTGAGGCTTGTGAAGGTCATTCATAGAATGGTCTTTTGTAGCATAAATGGTTATAGTATAATAACATTTCTATTTTTTATTTATGATGTGAAAAAATTTACGTGTGACATTTAATTAAAAAGCAGATAACACCTCCATCAAAAGCAACAGTTTAAGAAAAAAAAAGCAACAGTAGTCTTCCTATTATTTTTTTTCCTGGTGGCAGATGTGATCATGTAGGAGAGATGGTATACAAAGGTTCACAGATGAAAATGTGTGAACAAATACTTTAAGAAATATTGTCATCAATTAATATTCTTCATTCTCTCATTCTACTCTGTTCACCATCCCAATCGTGGATCAATCAAATCAACAACCAGCAAGCATTAAAAACAAACAAACAAACAAAAACAAACAACAAAAAACCAACCCAACTATCTCATTTGATCCTCACAACAATCCTGCAAGGAAGGTGTTGTTATTATCTTCATTTTGCAGATGAGGAAACTGAGGCAAACAGAGGCTATGTGAATTGACCAGGGTCACACAGTAAGTGGCTGAGACTGGATTATGAACTCAGGTCTTTCTGACTCCATGCCCACTGTACCACCTACCTGCCCACACGTGGTTATGAGAAATTGTGTTTGTGAATAGTTATTTAAAACCTTCAAGTATGCTACCTCTGTTGAAAAGATATAACTAAGTAGAAGGCTTTTAAAGATCTTTAACATTAAAAAAAATCAAATAATAAAGTAAATTAGCTAATAGTTTAAAAAAACTTTTTAAAGTAATTTAATTTCATACTTCTAGTTGTTTCATGGAACAAAATAAATAAGTCAGAATTGCAATTACACTTATACTTTACTATGCTGAATTTTGTGAGGACATTCAAAGCTAGGTAAATTATATATATATATACACACACACACATACACACACAACTATCCACTTAACTCCAAGTTGGCTTCTTTTGAAAACTCAGCACATATCTGGAATATCATTTCTGTCATCAATTGAAGTTTTTTTGTTTTTGTTTTTCTTTAAACTGGACTTGTGATTTCATCTCATAGAGAGAATATTTGCATATTGTAAGTAACATAAGGAAAACAACCCACAAAAATTCTTACCAAGCAGGCTGGAGCAGATTATTTCAGTGCAAACATATGGTCAACTGTGTTTTTCTCTGTCATTCCACAAATGTCAATTAAATTCTCATATTGTTAATCTCTATGATAAGCACTAAATACAATAAATATGATAAGGAAAGGTAAAAGGTAGCCCTGGCCTTCACAGTGTACATTCTAATGGCGGAGATATTTTAAAGTGACAGGTAAGAAATCTGTAGGTTTCTAGCTCTTTTTGATGGTAACTTTTTAAATACTGCTTTACTTTCACATTTTAAAATTCTATGTATTCTCAGATGATCAGACATACCTAAAGTCAAATATAAGCATATGATATATTTTCTAAATGACAGAGTCAATTTTCCACAACTGTGAATTTTCACCAACAGTGCTCTCTTCAATGGAACAGATGGTCAAGAGGTAACTATATGGCCAAGGGCATTTCTTTAGAGCTCGAATTTTTTCCACATTACAATGTGTATTTTTTGGCATACTTTGTGACTGCCAAGAAATTTCATTTTTTAAATGAAAAAAAATTTAATACTGACTTTTTGTTTTAAATAATTCATTCCCACCTGCCAATAAATATTTATTTATATTTTTATTTTTCACTTGAAATGACAGCACAGAGCACCTTCAAAAGATTATCTTCAAAAAACCTATTATTAAACATGTCACAATGTAAGAGTGACAATGTAGATTAAAAATAAACCAAACTGGTATAAAATTATAAAGTTCATATTGAAAAATCATACACAATTTATACAGGAAACCCTGGAGAAATGAATAATGAAACTAATTTTGTGTGTTTAAAGCTATAAAAATTATAAATAGCATATCCCTAACTAAATTCACTCAAATAATTTGCTGTGTTACCTTTAGTATGTTACCTAGTCTTTAGGGTCTGGATGCATAATTTACTGGTGTTAACAAGAATCTATATCAAAAGGCTAACAAGAAGAATGGATATAAAAATTAGTACATAAAAAACAAAGGGTTGCTCGACAGACGCTTATTAGCCATAGTTGTAATGATAACAATAAATAACTTCAGAGAGCCACAAATCATGTTGAGAAAAATGGACAAAACATATACAATCCAATTAATATTTTTCAAAATGTATTATCATACTGTTTTACATGGAAATATTTTGACCAAGGCAAAATTTAAGATAAAGTTAGAACTCAAATAACTAAATACAAGTCGCATGAGATGGTACCTATTATTGGTGTAAATAATATTATAGGTAATATGAAAAGCAGATTTAAATATCATAGTTTTATAAGAGTTTACCTCTAATTCTAATTAAGTCTACTTAAGAGTATGCCCCTTGGTTAAAAAAAACTGAGAACTACCTAAGGAGGCTGCTGATTGGATAATGAACAGAAAATTAAGTATTCACTTACAGGTTTTGATTCCTGTCTAGGTAAATGTTATGCATCTTCATGTGTTTCTAGGACACTATTGGTATGCTTAGTCCTACATAGAGAACGGAGAAGAGCCAAGTGCCCTGAAGGGTTTCGTTCTAAGTAAGGGAGACAATACAGTTCAGGCAAACTTATATCTGGTTTCAATATGATTGTCTCATTTTAAGGCAAGGCAGGTATTGTTACTGTCAATGTGTACATATTTCCACAGGCATATTAACAATTGAATATTTCATAACAGTATGGTGTTTTGAGGAGAACTAAGAAAAAGGACATGTGTGAAGGACAAAATCCCAAACAAAAAGGCAGTAGCTTAGAATAGATGAAAATAAATCCCAGGATATAAGAAGGTGGTGAAAGCATCACAATACAGGCTGCAGGTTGAGGATGGAGCCCTTCAGAGTGCATGTGTACAGATTCAAATGAACAAAGATCATTATCTGAATAGCATAACTAGCAAGATCCTAAAAATCCACACTAAATGCCCATTTTGTGTACCTATCATATATACATTTGTATTCCAAAGTAAGTACTTGAAAACTCCAGACTACAAATGACGTAACTGTTAAGACAATCTTAGTGTTTTTGTACGTTTCTTTTCACTGTAAACTCAACAAACATTTCAAAACACAAATGGAAGAGAACTGACTGCATAAGAAATTCTGAATTTTTGCCGCATAGATTTTTATAAAGAAATATGGATATATGTTTAACAAGGTAGTAATAAATTTCTGTGTCCCTTATGCATATCGTTCCCTCTATTTTTAAAATGTATTATTGATGCTCTTTTTTAATATCTATCACTACCTACCAACCCACCAAATGCTCAGTGGAAGCTTGTTTTTATAATAGATATGTATGGTCAAACAAAACAAGTTAACACATTGGCCAGAAAAGGTATATCTGGTTCTGTCAAAGAGATGGAAGGCATGTTTCATTACTGATTTTTTTCAAGTCATAACTAGTCACTGCTTTTTTTCCTCTTTGTTTTTCATCAAATTTCATAATGAGACACAAAACAACTTATTAGTAGGCAAGCATATTTCAAGACATTTAAAGAATATTTATAATGCACTTCAGAAAAATGACTTAGGAGGGAAACGTGAGAAGAGGGAAAACCAAGAATTTCAGTAAATTCATGAATACAATTCATAAATATTCAGTATAAAAAGGTCGAAAGTGGAAACTCAGAATTGGAAGGAACTTCAAAGATCATTTAGTCTAAGTCATACTTGACCAAGAGTTTTCCCAGTAACATTCTGAGCAAATGCTCAATGGCTTTTGCTGAAAGACCTATTGTGAGGGAAAATCCACTCTCCTGAAGCAGTTCAACCTACTTTTGGATAGTTCTAGGTTTTAGAAAGCTCTGAGTTCTCAAGAGATCCTATTATATTAAGAAGTCATAATTACAATAACATTTGGAAAAAGATGTCTCACTTTTAACACCAGCAGCATGTTGGACCTGTGGATAAAAACCAAACTGTCACCTCCCCCCTCCCCAAAAGGTAAACTGTAATAGAATATTTATTAATGCATAATATTTGGAAAGGACTTGTCATAACTCACCATTTTCTTTCTCTTGTCCTGTTCCGTAGGTGGCTCCTCATCCTCTGTTACTTTGGGCTCTTCAAAATGAGACATCAACATGCAGCTAAGAATTTAATAACCAAAATTAGACAAATGGGCAATAAATCAAATTTACGAGTTTTTAAATAGCTAATTCAAAAGTATAACTATACAAAACTAATACAAAAGTCTGATGTAAGTAAATGTAAATTAGGAAGTGTCTATCCCTATTACATTAAGATTTTTCATTTCACAACAATAATAATAAATCCTATACTATTTTGAATGTATTGATTTAGTAAGAGTCACAAAATTTCCTTTGTGGGAATAAGAAGCTAAGCCTACCCCCCTGCTGTCCCCTAAGAACCTACATGAACTGTAACTATAAAAGAAGTCGAAAACATTACTACACAAAACCACAGAAGTCTGATGGAACTAAGCAGATAAATTAGGAAGTGGTTATTCATGCTACATTAAGATTATTCATTTCACAATTACAATAATAATAAATTAAATTTCATAACATTTTGAAAGTAATTGATTTAGTAAGAGTCATAAAATTTCATATGGAGAATAAAAAGGTTTCCCCAACCCCAAAGAAACCTCCGTGACCTCTAACTATAAAAGCAGTAGAAAACATTATTCATAATAGTTCCACTAATTATTCTGTGGAAAACATCACATAAAAAAATATTGACTTTACACTGTTCATATTTGATTTAAAATAATACAGCACAGAATTCATTTAGTAATCCACTCAGGACAAGTCCAAGAGTCAAATACCTGGCTTTTGTGTGAGGTTTGTGGATGCAGCTATCAAATAACTTTACTACATCTAGAAAACATCATACCAATAATCAGTACAATGTAAAATGTTTGCCCAAATATGAGACATCACTAAGAAGTGACATCTGGTATTTATTAATGAGAATTATGCTTTAAAACTCACTACTACGAGATTTAGGGTGCCTGATGAAGATTCCAGGAAGTCAGAAGTTTCCGGGCAACACATGGATCACAAAGAAAGAATTCCCATTTCCTGACTTCCTTTCTTACAAAGACGTCGAGATGATTACAGAAGCAAAGCCAGCAGGAGTCAGGACTGGCCTGAAAGGAGCTGGTCTTTGCCCTTTGGCTTCAGAAAATTTGGCTGTGCTGAAACTTTCTGGATCTCCGGCAGCTGCCTTGGCAATCTTCCTTCCCTCTACTCACATAATGACCACTCTAATTGAGGTCCTCATTATCTCTTACCTGAACTCTTCTCCCAGTCTCTATAAATCTCCACCCTCTTTAATTCATCTTCTCCACAAGCATGCCAAAAGGATATTCCTAAAACACAGGACTATGTCATTCCCCTAACTCTTGAACTCTAACGGCTCCCTATTGCCCCTAGGATACATCAAACACAGGCTGTTTTGGTCAGCTCTTAAAGTCCTTCAAGATCTGGATTCTAACCCACCTTTGCAGGCTCATTTCACATCACTTTCCTTCATGCATCCTACTTTCTAGCCAAATTGTTTGGTTGGCTATTCCCAGTGCATGACCTTCTATCTTTCTTCATAACAGAACAGGGTTCTGATTTGGAATCAAATGAACTGAGCTAGAATCCCAGCTCTGCCACTCACTGTCAGGGTGACCTGGAGCAAATCCACTCAGCCCTCTAGATCTCAGCTACCTAATATCTGAGGATGGATTTGATGGCCTCAAAGGTACCTTCTACCTCTAAGTCTATGATCCTACAATCTCCTATCCTATTGTCAGTTCCACGTCACATAATTTCTAACTTCAATCAAAGCTCAGTTCAAGTGTCAATTCCCACAGGAAGCCAGTCGTGATTTCCCTCGTTATAGTCTTTGCCCTCCAGCAATTACTTTGAATGTATTTTATATTTAATTTCCTATATACATTATTCTCCCTTAACAGAAAGCTCCTTGAGGACAAGACTGTTTCACTAGTCTTTGGATCTCCAGATCCAGCACAGTGTTTGAAGCAATGCAAATGTTTAATAAATGCTCAATGAAAAAATTAATTTTTTCACCACCATGGCCTTTCTAGCATGATGATGCCCAACAGTGTCCCAAAAGTCTTAGTGCAGCTTTAAGCAGTTAAAACTTGAAGACTTCAGGGACATCCTATATATCTTCAACTCTGATCTCTCTCCTTAATCTCCAGACCTAAATTTCCACTGTCTGTAGACAGACATCCCTATCTCAATGTGTATCTGGCATCTCAAACTCAATTTACCAAAACAAAAAAAAAAAGTCAAGTTCCTTATTTTTTCCACAAAACCTATTCCATTCTAGCTGTCTTTTCTCTGTAACTACATCACCCAATTTCCCATGTTCCATGTGTTAGTGCTACCAGTGAATCCACTTCACCATCACTTCTCACACCCAATCAAGTTACAAGTCCTGTTGATTCTATCCATGCAAAGTCGCTCATACTGGTCTCCTTCTCTGGACTAACTACAGTGGAGACACAATTACCACATGATTAGACTACTATAAAAGTCTTCTACCAGATCTCCTTGCCTCCATTCACTCCCTCCTCCTCTTCACACTACTGACTGAAAAAAAAATTCTTCTTTATATGATCGGTCATGTTTTTCCTCTGTTCAAAAATCTGGTGGGCCTGAAATTTAAGGGTTTTTGTTTTATAATTTATGCCACCCTATCTTTCTAGTTTTTAATCTTTTACTATTCCTATGAAATAATCTTTGCTCCAGCTAAATTAAACTGGACTTCTTACTTCCTACCTGATGAAACAAGTATAGTTCCTGTTTCTTTTTGTATCTAGACGACCACTTATTCTCTTATCTGAAGAACTCTATTATTCATTTGCATTTGATACGTAAATGCATATAAGTGAATGAAAAAAAATCCAACCACTTCACTTTACAGAAGAAGATATTTAGGCCCAAGAAGACAAAAAGGGTGAGTTGAAGAGCCAGTATTTAAATCCAAGTACCCTCTGCCTCCCAATTCAGCTTTCGTGCCACTGGACTTCTATAAAACTCTTTCTTTTAGCATACATTTTATTTTAATCTCTGGTCATAATGATGTCAGATTTTATGAGTTTTTTCCCTCAATGAATTGAACAGTTTCTTCTGGCATCTTAAAACACAGTCCAATTTAAAAACAAATACCACAGCAGTACCATATCAGCATTTTTTCCCTCTTATCTAATATTATTTAAATATAAGATAAATACACTGCAGGCAAAAAAGCTATACAGCAGATGATTCTCTTCAGTTATTTAATAATGGAAAAAGCTTATTCTTCAGTTATGGAGACATTAACTGATTAAAAACTGATGGTATTCTTAAATACTCAAAATGAGATTCAATTGTAGTTCTTAAATCTTCCATACAATTTCAACTTCTTAATCTTTCTATACAAAGATCTGCATCAAGATCTTACTTACTTATACAATGCTAAATCTTGATTATCCATGATTATAGAAGGATTGTGAAACATTCATAAGTATAATAGTTAATGATCTGCTTAAAAACAAAGATTTAAATTAAAAATTTTTAAGACAAAAATGCCTCTATGAAAAGTATGTAAAAATATAATCACAGAACTACAACTTTAAAATATAAATTTCAGTATGAGAATATCATCATATAATCTTGTAAGGGTCTTATAAACTGGCCATGTAGTAAAACCAGAAAATTTCCTTGCCAATATGCTACTCATTTAGAACTAGAATCAGTCTTGAGTGTTGAGTTTTAGCTCTCACATGAGCATCCAGAAATCATCTGTCCTAATAACAGCTCTTGAGCTTCCATATATTTCAGGTTAAGGGTATAAACCGGTGCTTTGTTAAAGAAGTTTTTAAAGAAAATCACTCCAAGAACTGGGAATAATCACTTAAGCAAACTGGTTCATCACAGATTACAAAAGGGATGGTCCAACTTTAAACAGCAGTAGCTTTTTCTATAGGTGCAAAAAAAAAAAAAAAACCCCCCCAAAAAAACACAAACATTTTTTCCTGAGCATTAATTCATTCTAAATTGAGAAAACAATTGAGAATTTAAAAAAACCAGGAAAGACTGTCCTTTTTAAATCTATGAATAAACAGGAAGAGGAAGTTAAAAACAGAATTCTCCAAGTAACTCAATATTTTTGGTTTTTATTTTGACCTGACTAAGTCTTTTAAATTCCAAATCCAGCAAGCTACCATAGAAAGAAGTTCAGAACATTCATTTTCATAGATGAGGGAACTAAGAGACAGATAAATTCAGTGATTAACCCAAACTAATTAGCAAATCTGGGTCTATTCAATTAAGTTCAATACACATTTATTAAATGCCTACAGTGTACAGAATACTGTGTTAAATAAGATATAATGCCTGCCCTCATGGAACTTAGTCAAGGAAGAAAATAAGATACATGCACAGAAAACTATAATACACAAAATATTCGTGTACTAGAGAAGTGAAAAACAACATATATTGGAGATTCAGAGGAAAAGACCATTATCTGCAGTGGGGAAACAGGCAAGGCTTCATGAATAAGGTGGCATTAAAGGATACATAGGAATTCAACAAGAGGGAGAAGGCTGTCCCAGGCATAAGGAATAGAACGAGGAAAGACAGGAGAAACCACAACATTAACCTCCCTAACCAGTTTACTTTCTCTGTCTCTGATTTCTCTCTTCCCTTTCATTTTACCAATCTAAATACTACATTTCCTTCAAAACAAAAACTTAAACTAACCCTAATACTTCTTGAACTAACAGTCCATGGGAGCTGGGTTGGGATGGGTTAGGCTTACCAGAACCTGAAAAGGACTTGGTGATGATTATTATTCAGAAACATGACTAAGAGGTATAAGGTAACAGAAAGAAATAGGTGGGTTAATAGTCGTTCCAGGGCTTGTGTAGACACTTGGTTGGGTAAAGTGAAAAGCAATGCCAGGGCTCAAGCTGGGAGCTGGGCAAAACCAGGTTAGGGACTAGAACAAGATAAACTAGGAAGCTCAAGAAAGGAATCCAGGCTGAATGACAGTGAGCCAGGTCAGAGGCGGAGAAGCTATGAAGATGGTAAAACTAGAGCTGAAGCTGGAAGTCACAGAAGGGATGTCTTCCAAAAAAAAGAGAACTGTTCCAGTGGAATTTTTCTGTGAAGTTAGAGTTTTCTAGGCCAGCCTGCCCAGAAGAGAGGGTAATCTGTGCAAGATCTAATGTGGATTCTGTGTAACTGGGGTTAAAGAAGTAGAATTCAGAATACTTTAGTATAGCCATGTCTATTAGGCGTCCACATTAAAAATACATATATTTGTTAAGAAATATGGAGAACGACTTTTTAAAGTATTTCATCATATTTAGCAAAAAATTTAAAGGTGATAGATATGAAATATATCAAACAAAATGACTGTACTGTCTTTATAAACCTATCCTCCCTCTCACCAAAAGAAATAATATGGCACAGATTTAACTATTAACAAGAACCCAGTGAAGTTCATAGGTCTGCTTACTCTCTATAAGTTCCTGTTTCAGGATCTTCTGTCATGACATCATGTAGGCCTTCAACTGAAATGTTAATGATGCCACAGAATTTATCCTGGATGACTCTGTAAGAAAAAAAAATGGAAAGGAAAATGAGACAAGAAGAGAAACTAAACAGGCATTATTGAGAAAAAGCATGTTTTAAAAACAGAAATGAGTACTTAAACGTGTTCATAAAAAAAAACCTCTTAAAATATATTTCTTCAGGTTTAAAACTGTCATGTTCTGAATCACATAATTCAGGAAACAACAGTAATTTTGGAAAACAAAGACAAAACATTTTCCATTCAGAATTTGAAAAATGATCAAAATGTTCTAGCACTTAATCTGATAGCCTGAATAGAGTTGATAGGATTGAATACAATATCTTTAAATTCTTAACATTCTCCTATCCTAAACTCTTTTTTCTCCACATCTCCAAATTCCATCAATTCTTTCTCTACTTTTTGCATCGGCTCCCTCCTCACCACTACCACCCTAGTTCAGGATCTCAGATGTGTTCTCACCTAGATTACTACAAGATCTTCCTAATCACTCTTTTTGCCCCCAGTCTACTCCTTCTTCAATCTAATCTCACACTGCTGCTCAGATGATCCATTCTATTGAATCATACTCATCTTTCTACAATGATTTACAATTCACAAAGCCCTTTCCATGTATTATCTCATTTGATCCTCATTAGGTCATAGTTATTATTATTCCCAATTTACAGATGAGGAAACTGAGGCTGGGTGTGGTTAAATAATTTGTTTAGGGTAACAGAACTAGTAATTATGTAAAGACTCAAACCCAAGTCTTTCTGACTCCAATTCCAACACTGCATCAATTGAGCCATGCTGCCTCAAGATGCCATCATGTCATCAGGCATGACCAGGCAAGACCAAGCAAGAGACCCCTCATCTGCTCTGCCACCCATCCTCTTCATAGTCACCACAAGCCTAGGACCAAATACCCATCTCCTGGATCCCAAGTTCAAACTCCCACAATTACCCAGGGAAGAAAATCTGCCCAACACTGAGCCCCTGGGAAAGACATGACCTTTCTGAGGTTTTAAGGAATATCACCTCAAAAATGCCTCACCCTCTGTAACCAGTGAGGCCTAAGATTTCAAAGATGCCTGCCATTACCATCTGGCAAGATCAGGAACTTGCTCCACATATCTCCCACCCCCTTTTTTTGTCTCCAGCTCAGAGACTGACATCAAATCAACATTATCACTACTATGAAGGGCATGACAATCTCTTGCTCTGCAATTTCATAAAGAACTCTGAAGCATAAGCTGCCTACAGTAAAGTTCCTTTCCCTGGCTGCCACTTGCTAATATCCAATCAATCACACCTTCCCTATTCCCCCCAGGTCTTTATCCCACTCTACCATAACTTTCTCTTGTGCTCTCTGGAATCCCCATTTTACTGATAACAAACTGCCTCAGAAATTAATGAAATTCACCTCAGAAACTAATTTGTATAAATTTTGTATTCAATTTTCTATGTACATGTCAAATCCTTCAAATAGAATGTAAGCTCCCTGATGGCCAGTGCAGGTTCATTTTTCTTTCTAACTCTATCACACGGGACATATCATACAGTGGCACGTATGTATTAGCTGTTTCTAAAATGCTTTTTGAATTACTGAATTGAATGTCAGTCCTCTACTCAAAAACCTCCAGTGGCATCCCACTGTCTACTGAAAAAAAGATATAATCCTGATAATGATGTGTCTCCACCCTACCTTTCAGCTTTATAACATGCTATCCTCTGTTGTGTACTCAATACTCCAAACAAACTGGACCACTCACTCCATCACACACTTGTTCATACTCTTTCTCCCAAACATACCTGAAATGGTCATCTCTCCCTTTTCCATTTCTATCTGTTCAAGTTTTTCTATTCCTTTAGAGTTAATTCATGTATTGCCTACTCCATGGAGCTTTTCTTCTCTTACTTCTCAAAGTTTTCAACGTACTTTGCCTGGAACTGTCCTTTGAAATTATCTTATGCCACTGTTCTCTATGTATATATGTTTCCATGTATTAAATTCTAAGCTTTTGAGAGCAAAGTCTGTGTCACAGCTATCACTGCATCCCCAAGCCCTAGCATAGTGCTCTGCATATATGACACACCTAAAATCTGTTGAATAAAAAGTTGCCAAATGTATATGGTCAGTAGGCTTTCACTGGACCCACAGAAAGAGTGCATGTTCTTTGAATGATTCTTCTAGAAGTGACAGACATACATTTATTTAATTTTTATTCAATCTTCTTTCCTCACCTCCCCGCCCCCAGTTTTTGGGAAAACTAAAGGGGGTTGGGATCTATTTTTGAAATTATTAGAAAGTAAGGATGCAGTCTGTGTTTATAAAACAAACTTTTGTACTTTCTCTGTTCAAAATTCCTTGTCATTCAAGGACTGAATCTATAAATTGGGCCAAACTATTCTAATCAACTGATTTTTACCACCTTGTAACATATCACAATCACTGGCTAAATCACTTATGGCCCTCTCAGTATACACGAAACTAAAGGTAACTGTGAAAAACAAAAAAGGTTAAATTCCAGTGGACCCCAGAATACTTAAAATAATTTGATAAAATGAAATGTGAGGATGGAACTGTAATTTATTAAAACAGAAACTATATTTTCAAGCCACTGACCCAATTCATGACTTTTCACAGAAACAGAAATTATACATCTAAACTAAAATTAGTGTCTTTTCCTGGTACTTTCCAGGCCAAACTCTGAAAATATTTTTGTTTTAAATAGGAACACACACCTTTTTATGCAAAACTACACTAATAAATCTCACATTAATAACAATCTCTGGGAAGGAAATGAGACTAGAAATCCTTAAGGGGATTCCATTCAAATATCACAGAATGAAAAAAAGGATCAGAGATCTGAAAAACCTTTACTAAACACAAAACAGTGCTAAATAATTTCACATAAAATGATAGGAAAAATGTTTTCATGTTAACTTTTAATTTTGAGAAAACATATTTCAGATTTGTTTCTAAAAACATCAACAGTAGTTGATGCCTTATTCTTGCTAAATTAGAATAGAAATCCAATTTTTCTATAGTTATTAATATTAAGAAAATGTCAGAATTTTGCCTATGGTCAGTTTTATAAATGCTTAAAATATAAGTTAAGCCAAGTCTGCCGTCAATTTGGCAAAATCCTTGACTTTGGACCTTTGGGCTCCTACTCCAACTCCAGCTCCTTAGGGTTTTCCATTTAATTGTGTCCCTCCACCCTCTGTGCAACACCTCCCACATTTCATATATCTTCCCAAGAAGACTTATCTGTAGAGTCTGTCAATTTGTTGGGCTTTAACACAAAGGTGTTAGATAACTAGGCAATCATTGTTATAGGCATGATGCATATACTCTTAAAGAAAGCAAAAAAGCGTAATTTGAAACTAACAAAAATTAGTTACTGTCTCATCACTGTTAAACAGAAATTGTAGTTGTTGTTCAGTCGTTTAACTGTGCCTGACTCTTTGTGACCCCCATGAACCACACTGTCCACAGAGTTTTCTTGGCAAAGGTACCGGAATAGTTTGCCATTTTCTTCTCTAGTAGACTGAGGCAAAAAGAGGTTAAGTGACTTGTCCAGGGTCACACAGTTAGGAAGTATCTGAATCTGCACTTGAACTCGGATCTTCCTGACTCCAGGCACAGTACACTATCCACTATGCCATCTAAATGCTTCACTAAAAAGGAATACAAAGGTACAATTTCTAAAACTGTTAATATTAAAGGCTCCTGTAAGTTGTGAAAGCATTGGGTATTGGGGTGTGTGTGTGTGTGTGTGTGTTTGTATTTCTGTGAAAAAAACTTCTGCCAGCAAACTTTTGGACCTAGATTTTAACTGTTTCAATAGAGAGATTAAAATGTTTTACTTCTGTTGTACTGTGTTTATTCACCAACTGCAAAAACTGTATACTGTCTTGTTTATTGCAGGCTTAACACAACAACAACCATCAGCATCCAGATCATAAGATTAGGTAAGAAAATTAATTTCTCAATGAAAACTGTTTTCCTCTCCACTTCTATTACCATGAAACCAAAAAAAAAAAAAAAACTATGAGAACTTGTGATTGGGAGAGCATTATACAGATTAGCTGTGAGCATGATTCATACACACACTGGAGGGTTTGGTCCATGTGTCTATATTTATATGGATATAGATATGTATAAAAAAGTGGTTTTATTTATTTTCTGATGTTGCCACAAGTGAGCTGGCAATAGGGAGGCAGCCAGCAGTCTGGTGACAGAGTATGGATGAGGAAGAAGGTCATTTGACTGAAAAAATGGGATAGAATAGGATCATTTGTCAACATAAAAGGGGTTTGCCTTGGTAAGGAAAAGGGCCACCCTTTCCTGTGAGACAGGGGGGAAGGAGGAGATACTGGGAGGAAGGAGTCCATGAGATGTAAGATGAGGAGAGAATGAGCTCTCAGCAAATAGCCTCACTTTTTTTCAGTGAAATATGCAAAGTTCTCAGTTGAAAAAGTGGAGGGAGAAGGTTCTAGGGAAGGTTTGAGATGGGAGGAAAAGGTTTGGAAAAGGTGCTAGGCTGAGTGTGATAGTGAATCAATTGGTAAGGCGTAAAAGTACTGCCCTGCTTCAGTGTGGCACAAATTGAGATTATTTAACAAATTTGTAGTGGTCCTAGTCAACAGAGTTTCACAGTTTTCTTTAGCTATATTCAGCATTGGGTAAACAGGAGCAAAGAAACAGAAGGTGGAAGGAACTAAAGGTTGGGCCTTGGCAAAGCATGATCAGAGATCTAATAAGGTGGCAAGGGACTCGAGTGTCAAGGATACTGTAGAGTTGAAATGAGCCAACAATGGAATGAGATAGGGGAAGGGAGAAGGAGAGAGTAGCCAATGTAAGGATGATGGTCTAGAAAAGAACTGAGATAGAGGGATACGAGATCATGGCAAGGACTAAGAATAGGATTGGGCAAATAAAGCAGAAGGAAAGAAAGAATGATACAATATAATGAGGAGATAAAAGAATTGCATAGGTCATAAAAATGGAAGTGAAACATTTGTGGGTGATGAAAAGATAAAGGATAGCTGAAACAGAGTACAGTAGGCTGAAGAACTAAGAAGTTATGGTATCTGAGAGAGTATCAATATGTACATTGAAGTCTCCTGGCATGAGAGCAAAAGTTAGGGTGGAGAGAAGAACCTTGGGGTAGGCACTAAACAAACTGATGAAGGAGAGAAAGTGTCCTGGGGGTTGACAGATAACAGCTAATGGAATACTGAATGGGTTGTAAATATGAACCAAATGGAGGCAGCTAGGTTGCTCAGTGGATAGAGTTCTGGCCTTGTAGTCAGGAGGACCTGAGTTCAAATCTGGTCTCAGACACACAACACATGACACTTACTAGCTGTGTGACTCTGGTAAAGTCACTTAACCCCAACTGCTTAGCAAAAAGAAAAAAAAAAGAAAAAAAATCAATGCATTTCAAAGGAGAAGAAGTTACAGGAGATGATAGTAGAGGGTGAGTTTGAAGTGGCCACAGGGAGCAAGAAGTATTTCCACTCCCCCACAGTGAAGATGTATGACCAGTGAGTTGGGGACAAGGATTTAGAAAGTAGGTAATGTATGAGTCAAAGTTCAGCTGGTAGTAAAAAGTATGGCCAGAGATACTATGTCATCAGGACAGATTCAGGTCTCAGTGAGTGTCAGAAGATGGAAAAGGTGAGAAAGAAAGATTTAAAATGAACACTAGTGAGCAACTAATGTTTTTTCCAACTATTTAGATCTTTCTTGTGAAAAGTGCTTTATAATTGTGTTCATATAGTTTCTGGGTTTGTTTTGGCAGGTAAAAATGGGAAAAGGACCCATATGTACAAAAATATTTATAGTAGCTCTTTCTGTGGTGGCAAAGAATTGGAAATTGAGGGGATGCCCATCAACTGGCAAATGGCTGAACAAGTTGTAGCATATGAATGTAATGGAATACTATTGTGCTATAAAAAATGAGCAAGCAGACTTCAGAAAAACCTGGAAAGACTTGCATGGACTGATGCTGAGTGAAGTGAGCAGAACCAGGAGAACATCGTACAGAGTAACAGCCACGTTGTGCGATGATTAACTTGGACAGATTTAGCTCTTCTCAGCAATGCAAGGATCTAAGACATCTCCAAAAGTCTCATGATGGAAAATGCTATCTACATCCAAAGAAAGAACTACGGAGTTTGAATTCAGATCAAAGCATACTATTTGCTTTTTTTTCCCTCTCTGTTTTGTTTTGTTTCTTCTTTCCTGTGGTTCCTCCTATTAGTTCCAATTCTTCTTTACAACATGACTAACATGAAAATATGTTTAATAGGCATACATATGTAGAGCCTATATCAGATTGCATGTAGCCTTGAGGAGGGAGTGGAAGAGAGGGGTAGAAAATTTAAAACTCAAAAGCTTATAAAAGTGATTGCTGAAAACTAAAAATAAATAAATTAACAGTAGTTTGCTAACTATAGAACAAGCACTACAGAAAATATAGCAGAAGGGATGAGATCTGTAATAGAACACTGCAGAAATCAGGTTGAAGGGAATGGGATGCTGGTGATCACAAAAAAAAGTCAAAGAACATACATACACACAGAGAAAGAAAGAAAAAAGAGGGGAAAAAGAGATTGGGGTAAGGGCACAGATAGTATTTCCATTCTGCATAGCACCAAGGTATCATAAGCTGGCACTGAAACACTTTATACTTGAATTTAGTGTATCTATAACATGATCTATGCCAGAGAAATAAGCAAGGTAATGAAATGAGACATCTTTTATTAAATGGCATATAAACTTCGAGCTAGAAGGGTCTTGAGATACCCCTAGTCCAACCACCTCAAAAAGAAACTTAGTTCCAGAGAAGTGAGGGAACTTGCCCTCAGTCACACAAAGAATAAATGGCCCAGAACACATGACAATGCCACTGAATTCACTTATTTGTTCATTCATTCAAGAACAATTATTTTAAAGTCCCTATGTTGTGCAGACCATTGTGGTAGGTAAAGGAAGAGATACCATCTTTAGGTAATCTATGACTCTATCCTTGTGGAGCTCACAATCTAGAAGAGGGATATGCCACAAACATAACTGTAATTCACACCAACACATAAGTACATTTGAGAACTGCAAAACAAAGTAATATGGCAAATTCATGGGTTCTTTCTCTTAGAGAAGGAAAGGAGCAACAGAGGGCAGAGGCATTTATTTAGCACCTACTATGTGCCAGGCACCATGCTCAACACCTTAGAATGATGATCTCATTTTATCTTCACAACTACTCTGGGAGGTAGGTTCATTTTATAAGTAAGAAAACTGAGGCAGTCAGAGGTTAAGTGACCAGTTCATAACCACCCAGCTAATAAGTGTCAGAGGCTGGATTTGAACTCTGGTTTTCCTGATGCTAGGCCCAGTGTTCTATCCATTGTACCATCTAGCTTTAACTTTTTTAAGGATTTGTAAAAGCTGATCCATATGTCAACCATGTGAGGTATGTCCTTATAGATATCATCCCCATTTTTTAATGTGAAGAACTTGAGTTTTCAAAAACTTACGTTACATAACCAGGGTTAGATGTTGGGTATCGAATATAAAGATCACTAAGATATGGTTCCTTTCCTCAAAAACTTTATAATCTAGAAAGGTGAAGATTTTTTTGGGGGGGGGCATCTAAAGATGAAAAAACTTCATTTTGAGAGACTACCAGAAGCTTCAAAAAGAAAGTTATAAACTGAATTTTCTTTTCTCCATGGCTGGTTAAAACACAATGTTGGCACAGGAGAGAAAATGTATGTGGAATCATTAAAAAAAAAATACAGGAGAGCTAATAACCAAAACCAATCTGAGGTAATGGAGGCAACAAATTCTTCATCTAATGGATGAGGTTTCCAAAACAGAGGTATAAAGGCCTTTTTAAAAAATGACTGACATCTTACAAAATGTAATCAGGGGTGAGAGGGGTCTTTGTCAGGAAAGTTTGGAGTCTAATGCGCTATATCAGGTAACTGATATTAAAATATTTCTTTCATGCACTCAAATTTTCTTTGGAGTATCACTGTCATCAAAAAGAGGTCTTGAGACGAGGTAGAGTGAGATAGAATGCTTTTCTGATTATTTCTCACATATTGTAGAACAGGGACATAGTGCTCTGCTTTCAGCCTCTCTCAATAACTCTTTCTGAAGGGACCACTATTAAACACGAGTATTTACATAGTAACAACTCAAATGCCCATCATGTTATAAGGTTGATAAAGCAATATTTTCACAACAATCTCTTAAGATACAAGAGTAGTATCACTAGCTGTGTGACCCTGGGCAAGTCACTTAAACCCAATTGCCTCACCTCCCCCCCCAAAAAAAGATACAAGAGTAGTAACAAATATTACTTTCCCTTTTTTACAGATCAGAAATCTGAATCTCTCAGAAATTAAATGACTTGTGTACAGTCACACAGCTGGTAAATATATAGGAGGGAAGATTTAAACTCACCTATCCTTATTCCAAGTCCAGCATTCCTTACACTATGGCATGAAGAAACCTCACATAAACTCCCAAACGGAGGAGACTACCAAAAACCAACATTTTATGTGCAGAATTACTGGAACACACTTATTGTGCACATTAACAAATAATGTGAACTGATGTATGGAAGATTTAACATTTGTCCATAAGCATTCTGGGAGAGAAAAAAAGCCCATAACAGTAAATGGTACACAAAACCTTTAAATGGGATGTTGATAAATACAAGTTGAATACTCCAAGTATGATTCTGGACCCACAGATTTGGTTAAGTAAAGAAGAGAAGCAACTTACCAGCTGTGGAAATTAAATCTCCTGTCTTTTCCATAAGTTCTTTCTCTTCTATAAGTTCATTTTGTCCTTAATATTTGGGATGATGCCTCTATGCACCTTTTCCTCTCCCTACTCCTACTCCCAAACACCCCCTAGAGTCTTTGAGATTCCTCTGGGATACAGCCTACACCCTTCTGACCTTCCACAGTACCCTTTGCAATGAAAGCGGGAAAGGGGAAAAGTGAGGGGGAAAGATAAGGATGGCAGGAAGAGGGCATCCTGTCCTCAAGGACAGGCCTGCAGCAGGAAGAAATATTCCCTTGTATGTCCAATAGAATTTTGAATGCATTTTCGCATTTTAAAAAACATTACAAATGATAGTTCCTTCAAGTATATTACGCTTTTAAAGGCTATCCTGGAAACCTAATCACTATCTTTGTAATCAATCAGTTGATAAGGATTTATTAAGTGCTTACTATGCTCCAAGAACTATGTTAGGCCCAATAATAGAAATACAATGAAAGAAATAATTCCTACTGGTAAGAAGCTTATATTTTAATATCTTTAAGACTATTTTCATGGGAAAATGAAGTACAAATTAACTACCTTACATATAAACTTCTGGAACACAATCTACTAAAAAAAACTAGAGCACTATTTGTCCTTTATGGACCCAATCAAAGTTTTAATAAGTGAGAGAGGCTATGAGAAGGGGAAGATTCTTCAAGTGACTTAATTCAGAATTATGCAATGCCTGTTTATAGTTTATATACAAATTTGTAATGAGGAAATACTCCTCAAGAGATAGAAATGACACACATATTAAAAAAGGACAAATAATTAACATAAGTTAGAGCTTTTAAAATGAGAAATCACTAGGGCACTTTTAAATGACACAGATGATGAGCAGTTATATATAAACCAGAGGTACTATAGTTTTTAAATGTACAAGATTAAAAGTTCCTAGTTAATGAAAACTCAAGGACAAAATGAGTACATATAAAATACCCACACATAATACTTTTTTTCTATAATCCCGTTTCACAGACCACTTTTTTTTACCTAAAACAATTATAAACACTTCATTTGTTTTATAAAAACATGGTCTATTAATGTGACTTTATCTCTAAAATCTTTCAGTTCTTTACTTCAGATAGCTCAAAATGAAAAGAGATTATAAAAAGCAGCATATCTCACAACTCTGATGAGATTTGTAAGAGCCACGGAACTCCAGGCTCACAGTTCTAGATGCAGAAGGGACCTCAGAGTCAATCCTGTCCAACTCCCTTATTTTACGGATGAAGAAACTGAGACCTAGAGAGGCTAAGTGAATAAATCAAGGTCATACAAGTAGAGTTGGGATTTGAATCCCAGTCCTCTAACAACAGAGATAATTTCAAAGAGTATGGCGAGAAAAGTTCAGAGCCCATTGTTTTCCTTTCATGTAATAGCCAGTTAAAATAAAGATAGCAATTCTTAAAACAAGCAATCAAATGTTTCCAAATATTACTATAAGCAAAATAAGGCTTGAAATGGCATAGAGTAAGAATAGGGTTCATATTTCGTGGATGTGTGCATGCAACTAATTTTAACCACTTCTAAATGAATACCACCATAAAATACCTTTCTGCTCTTTTCTCTGCACTCTTAGATTACCAATTAAAATACTGGCCATGATGACTTTGTGGAGATATTTTATTCCACAAATCCTTCAGCCTTAGAACACTGTCAGTAATAATTCTAACTCAATTCCAAATTATTTTATGCAATTTTTATAATGATTTACCCCAAAATAAAAAGTCAAAAAGCATTTACAAGGAGAGTATGAACTTCTGATAGAATGGAAAAAACAAATGTTTTAGGGAAAATATTCACACACACACACACACACACACACACACACACACAAACACACACACACACAAACAAACATACAAACACGAACGACAGAATAATGGATAAGAAGAAGCAATACATTTATAACATCTATGTTTGATATTTTGATTATAATTGATCAATAAGTACTTAGAAAGTACTCACTACATGCTCATTATTTTGCTACATACTGCACTATTACTAAAGTATAAAACATCATTAATAATCAGAAACCCAATATATCATATTTCATAGTAACACCAAAAAAAGCCATTATGCATTACTTAATAATGCTACATTGAAATAACTTGTTATCAAAAAATGTATTTCTGCTATTAGATTTCATGTGTTTTACAGGCAAATCAAATCTTACAGTCCACACAAAGAGTTAAGATGAATATGATTACAAGGCAGAATGTTCAAACAGGATGACCTGTGCCTGACTTTCAGGCATTATTTGTTTAGGAAGTCCAACTTGTTCCATAACTGTTCTTCCTAATGGATTCTGAGACCTAGCACAAAGTGGTTCTGTAACACTATACCTAGCTGATTGATAAAAACCGTAGTATTCCAGTTTGTGTTCGCCCGAGTTTTCTTGTGTCTTCAGTTTCTGTTTAAACTGAATAATCTTAAAGATCAGAAAAACAATCACACCACAAGCTAAAATGAAAAAAACTAACAAAATGTCAAAAGCCTGATTCAACTTTTCAACCTCCTGTGTACATATCAAAGCTGTCTCTTGTGTTAAAGAGACAGCATTGGTTGGTAGGACACTACTGTTTTCCATACTCAAGTTAACAGGGTTAAGCTGTATTTGTACTGGTAACTCTGTTGCTGTCTCTGATGGGTTTTCAAAAACACGTTCTTGAAAAAATCTACTGGGAGTTGAAGTCAGAACTCTTCCTCTGAAGGTAACACTCTCAGTTTCAGAATTTTCAAAATGGTTTCCAAATGTAGCTAATTTATGCCAAGCCATCATTAATGCCATAGTCTTGTGATGAATCTGAAGAGATTCTATTGCCCAGGCTGGTGATCCATTAGTTGGAGAAGTAAGGCAATCTGCAAATTCAGTCGACTTAATATAATGCAAAGCTCTGCCATGCATTGGTGGAGGATTTTGACAACAGATGTTCAGAGTAATGTTAGCCAGTCACGTAGGCTCAACAATTTGCAGCCACAGTCCCAAGGATTATAATTGGCTTGAAGAAGTATCAATGAAGATAAGGATTTAAGAACTCTAGGATGCAGGTCTGCAAGATTATTAAAGGACAGATTAAGAATCTTTAATGAAGCTCCCACTGTTTCAAATGTATTACCATCAATGCTGATTATTCTGTTTCTATCTAACTTCAGGTACATTAAGTTGTCTAACAATCTAAGCATGTTATAATTTAAATTTTCCAAATCATTATGGCTTAAAATCAAATGTTTAAGATTATTAATTCCACTAAATCCATCCTTGTAAACATTTTTGATGCTTGCATTTTTCAGAAGTACATATTTCAGCTTGACTAGTTCTTTAAATGCAAAAGGCTACATTGAGTCAATGGTGGTTATGAGACAAAGAAAGTTTCTTAAGGTTTTTAAGTATACCAAAAGCATCTGATGGGACCTTTGTTAAATTGTTACCTTCAAGATACAAACGCTTAAGGTTTCCAAGATGAAGAAATGCCGAGTCTGTTATCTTTGAAATGTTATTGTCAGCCAGATTAAATGTCTGGAGACTAATCATTCCAAAGAAGGCACTACTTCTAAGAAGTAAGGCTATTTCTTTGCAGAGTTAACATAATGAACTGAAATGAGATCACTAAAAAATCCTTTAGGAACAAAAGCTATCTGATTAGATTGTAAACATAAATTACTAAGAACTCAAAGTACCTCAAATATTCCTGGATCTAAGCGTTTTATTAAATTATGGTTTAGGTATAGAAAATACAGTTGCTTCAAATCAACAAAAGTTTTTGGATATACACATAAAATACTAGAATTGTCCACATACAGTGCTACAAGAGCCTTAAGATTTATCAATTCATTTAGATCTACAGAGGTTATATTAGTTCCACTTAGACATAAAATCATTGTACTGTTAGGAAAATTATTGGGAATACTTCAAAGGCCTAAGCTACAGCAGTTAATTTGTCTCCCAGTGCAAAAGTGGTAATCAGATGGACATCCCAGGATCTCTTTCTGAATCAATTAATTAAAAAAAAAAAAAGGGAACAAAGCTAATAGAGCCAGTCATAGGCAAGGCAGAGAAATCTGTGATTCACACATAGCCCTTTGCTTGGCTTTTCTGCTCATATGAAACTTGGCTATAAAAAGAGAAGGCAAAACTATACATAATGCTCATCAAAGATTCTAAAAATAAATCATGTGTTTTATTGTGCCCCAAATTCTGCATTTAATATATTCATCATTTTCATTGGTCAGGCACTAGGTATTATTAAAAGCTATGATGAAAAACATTCCACTTAATGTCTTTTTTCAACTACATGAATATTCATCTTAAGATAATGAAAAGTTAAAGAATTAGAAGTGTTATTACTTCTCAGGTAACAATTCACTATTTGAAGTATACGCTTAGTTAGAAATGAACAAATACTAAGATAGAGACTGTCACTGTAGTTTAAAATATTTCAACATATTTTCACATCATTTAACAATTCTGATCATAATCTAAAATCTAATCAGACCCGTATTGCAGTCATATGAAGATACTAATTCATTATATAATCATGCTAGCTCCTATAAACTACAAGTTTTTCGTTACATTTTAATTTATTTTTATATTCGTTAAAGTTTTAAATATACTGCCTATATTTAAATAAAAAAAGTATCTTACCAAGAAATAGAAGTTCATCTTATTGTTGCTCATATGACCAGAGGATACATTTACTTTTAAAATGAGTTACAAGACATTGTTAAACTCCATTCTTTTACCACATTTTTTGCCCTGGCTCACTCAGGAAACAGTGTTCTTCCCACTGGTTCCTCTATAGTGAATGTGTAATACAGAGGTTACCATGGATACAGGAAATTGAGAGACAGGAAGTAATTTTATCTGTGTTTCTGAAGTACTGTTGGAAAGGAAATCTCAAAAACTTATTTCTTGAGAACACAGAGTTAATTTCAGTTCTCTTAATACATAAGCCTCGCCACCCCAAACCTGTTTTCTACTTCATAATTTTGATTTTCAAAAAAAATTAATCTTCAAAATTTTAGAGCACAAAAACATAGACAACTACGAGTTATTATGTGAATATGTTCATCAGTAAATGCCATATATATTGTATAGCATGATTATAACATTTAGTAGTTCTGACCAAGATTCTGTGATGAGGATTTCATATAAATCCTTGATTTTAATATGGCTTTTAATTTCAATAGTGGGCTCAAGTGACTGCTTACCACTTAGAAGCCTATCAATTACATTATTTTAATTATTTCAAAAGAGTCCTACTATCTAGTACTGCCCTTCTAATTTTAAACCAAAAAATCAATCTTATATTTTAAACAGCTACTCATTAGGAACATAATTTATATTTAAAAGGTGGTTATTTTATAATCATAGTGTATGAAGTACAGTAAACTATAAACTATACTGTACTTCACATTTTTACAACTATACTGTACAAAGATAATCATATTGTTTGTGAGGAAATTAATAGTGAGAAAGCTAAAGGAGAGAAATGCAAGTCAAGTCAGAGGCAAGGACAGAATAGGAATTTTAATATTAATTTATTATATTAACAATTTGGACGATGGACTGAAAATATATTACACTGTGTTCTTATTAAACCAAAATGGGTAATTTTGACACCTCTAATACATAATGTAAGCAAAACGTGAAGTAAACTTCATTCATTAATTTTGTCATTCAACAAGTACTTCACTTTCTACTCTCAATCTATCATGTCCACCAGTCTTGCTTTCTTGAGGCCCAGGAGAAATTTCCAACCCAAGGCCCTGCCTTGATTTGTGACTGTTTCTCCAAGTCAACTATTTCAGGAAAGGCTCATTAACTACGATTCAGTTCACTCTCTACTCTCTGGACATCTCCTCCACAGACTTGTCAAACACATTCCCCCATCATAAGAAACATTCTTCCTTCCTGACCCCAATTCTATAACCTTAATATGATCAAGTCAACTCAAACCATTGTCCTTGGATGAGTGACTGTTTCCCCAATGGCCCCACACAACATCAATTCACAATCAAGGCAATTTTCTGGACCCAAGTATCTCTCCAGCCACTATTCCCCTCTATGTGTTTCCTACTCTATTAAAATATAAACTCCTTGAGCACAGGAACTATATGAACATAAACAGTACTTAGAAGTGCTTGATACACAGTAAGCACTTGTTGTTGTTGTTATTGTTCAATCATGTCTGACATTTCATGACCCCATATGGGCTTTTCCTGGCAAAAATGTAGGAGTGGTTTGCCATTTCCTCCTCCACAGATTAAGGCAAACAGAGGTTAAATGATTTGCCCAGGGTCACACAGCTATTGAGTGTCTGAGGCTGGATTAAACTCAGGTCTACCTAACTCCAGGTCCAGCACTCTATCCATTCCACCACCTAGTCTTCTTGTCATCACCAATCCTGTAATCTTCTCTAGATTTTTATTTTTCCTCATCTACACAACTGGTAATAACAGAACTAGTAATGACAAGAAGACTAACAACAATGACCAGAAAACTCACTTCTCTTACAGTTTAAAAGGAGGCATGACAATAATTTGTTTTAGCTGACTTAGGAGTGGAAAGTAGCTGGTACAAAAAACTGAGCCAGCCAGACTCAAGAGTTCCCTTCCTTCTAGCTATCTTCATCTAAAATGCTGATATACACTACAGGCATTAAAATTCTTCAAAATATATAATTAAATTGAAATATTTAAGACATCTATGCCAGTATCTTAACTTATATTTAGAAATATTTTGAAATACATTTAAATTCCTTAGTGATTTGTAATTTTCAATTTTACTTTTTTTTTTTTTTAAGTTATGAAAATGGATGGTAATGATAGTTAACACTTAAATGGATCTGTGGTCTCAGTGATTAGGTCATTCCCTACAAACATGCAAATCACAATCCATGCATGTCTACCCATCATGCACAACTCTTATCTAAGTCCTACCATAATTTCACTACAGGGTGCCAGAGATCTCCCTTATGTTTTCCTGATACAGTGAGGATAACAGAAGAGCACCTAGGCTGCCCACCTGTCATCCCTAGACCTAGTCATAAACCCATTTTGTCATCTCTTATTCTACTATACATTTTCATGATAACACTTTTTATTCCCGGTTTTCTTTGAAGTTGCTCATTTGCTATATGATGGGGTCTGTTCATACTCAACATGGTCCTTTCCATTACCTTCTGTGTGATCATTAATTCTCAGTTATTCAGAGATGGTTTTATTCCATGTCTTCATAAATATACTTCAACAATGATGGTATACTGATATTTTAAAAAGGACAGGCCTTTGTTTCTAGGAAAAGTTTAAGGTCACTAAAGGAGTTTGGCAATGTCCAGAAGGAAATTAGGAAATAGACCCTATCAACTCTGGACCCAACTCACTCACTGTCAATCTATACCATCTGTGTGTGTGTGTGTGTGTGTGTGTGTGTATGCATGTGTGTGTGTATGTGTGCGTGCGTGCGTGTGTGTGTGTGTGTGTGTGTGTGTGTGTGTGTCTCCACACACAGATATATATAAAGCCAGAGAAGAACCAAAGATAGCTGCTCAGAACAAGGGTAAGTTCAATGCACACATCATGCCTTCCAGCTAAGGTATTTAGGAGTCAGACATAGTTAATAATGTCTTACATTATTCTGAAGATTGCTTTGACTTCACTGACTCTCTGAAGCACTCTCAGGTACATCCAGGGGTCCTTGGACCATGCTCTGAGAACCACTGGTCTAGATCATACTTAAATATTAACTATTAACAAAAGAACACAAAGCTAAAAACAGTAACACTCTGGGACTCCTGACTCAGATCAGCTACTACAAGCAGTTCAAAATTGAGAATTTGGCTAATACAGAAGAAACATTTATTAGTTTCAAAGAGACAGAATTCTGAAGTTGTTATCTTCCTGTCTAGAGATAAACTTAAAATATTCCATATAAAGGATCATGGGATGATGGATTTAGAACTAGAAGGGACACTGAAGGCCATCCAGTACAGCTCCGTCATTTTATAGATGAAAAAACAGCCTGACAGAAGTTAAGTGACTCTATGTACAAGTATGAACATACATACACATACACATACACACACATACACACACACACACAGATACACACACATATGTCAGTCAGTAAACATTAAATGCCTATATATGCCAGGTAAGCACTGGAATATAATGAAGATAAACAGTCTCCATTCTTAAGGAACTTAAATTATAATGAGGGAGGCAATACATAAACAATTTTGTACAAATAAGATACAGACAGGACAACTGGAAATAATTAACAGAGGGAAGGTACTACTATTAAAGGGGATATGGAGGGAGAGAATTTTAGGCATGGGGGACAAAGAAAATGTCCAGATTTAAAAGATGAAGTCCACTCTGTACCTGCTGCTCTACCTGGTTTCAACTCCATGTAATAAGATGCCCCACCAGGTTAATGCTCATCACCCCTAATGTCATCACCATAATGCTAATTCAAGTCTTTACTGACATCACTTCTCTCAGCTTCCTCTCCCCTCTGACTGGAGGATTGTGGAGTTACCAAACTCCTCTCAATGCCTTCCTTTTATTGAGAGCAGAAACTGGACTTCTGGGGCTCACTCCACTCTGTATCTGCTGCTCTGCCTGATTTCAATTCCATGGAATAAGATGCCCCACACCAGGCACACCCTTGTGTTCCATTCCCCTTCCTCACTCCTTTCCAGTCTCCTTTTTATGCTGTCTACCCGCATTAGATTGTAAGCTCCTTGAGGGCAGGGACTGTCTTTCTTTTTATTAATTGTATCCCTAGCACTTAGCAAGAGGCAGGTAGGTGGCTTACTGGATAGAATGCTGGGCCTGGAGTTGGGAAGACCTAAATTTAATCCAGCCTCAGACACTTACTAGTTGCATGACCCTGGGTAAATCCCTCAACCTCCGTTTGCCACAGGAAATGGCAAATCAATCAGTATCCAAGAAAACCCTATGGACAGCACACTATGGTCCATGGGGTCATGAAGAGTCAGACACAACTAAACAACAATCACACTTAGCACAGTGCCTGGGACACAGTAGGCCCTTAATAAATGTTTAGTGGATTAGACTGGATTCTGGGAGGAATAGCAAGGAGGCCAGTGTTACTAATCACAGAGTACAAGACTGGAGAGGCAGGGGGAAGTGGCCGACTACAAATGCCCAATATGAATGCCATACATATGACTTAATATTTGATCATGAAAGTGGCAAGAAGCCACTGAAATTTATTGAGTAGAGGGGTGGGGTAATATGGTTAGAGTTGTGCTTTAGGAAGATCACTTTGACAGCTGAGTGGAAGATGACCGAGAGTAGGGAGAGACATGAAGCCGGGAGACCAACCAGCAGGATACTGCAATTGTGTAGGCATTTGGTGATAAGAGTCCATAACAGGATGGTGACTGCAACAGTGAAGAGAAAGGGGAGCTATATGAGAAACGTTATTGAGGTATAAATGACAGAACTTGGCGACAAATTGGATAGAGGAGATTAAAGAGAGCAAAGGAGTCAAGGATGACACCAAAGTAATGAACCTAGGAGAATGGAAGGACAGTGATACCCTTGAAAATAACAGGGAAGTCAGGAAGAAAGAAGGGTTTTGGAGAAAAAATATTACTGTCCTTTGGACATGCTGAGGCAGATGTGAGACTGGGGGCGGGGAGGGAGGGGGGAGTCACACAGGGTGAGGCTAGATATCCTCACAGAGGTGATAACTGAATCCACAGAAGCTAATGAGATCACCAAGTCATATAAAGGGAGAAGAGAAGAGAGCCCAGGGCAGAGCTCAAAATTTCTTCTTTGTACTTATATTCCTAGTGCCATAGTGCCTGGAACACAGAAGGTGTTTAATAAATACTTATTACTTGACTGACTGATTGATTTAATTCTGGGTCCAGTTCACTGTCTCTACTAAATGACTCCAATATATATGGACTGATGGACTAATGGAGTAAATAGATTTATCTGCTTTGATACTCTTATGTGATCTCAATGACACAGATGGCAATCTATCCACAACTATCTATCCTGGGTGACTATTGCTCACATCCTCTCAACGAGCTAGGGGCCTCCTTCTTGAATGCTTGGCAATGCATAGATACAAATGGAAGACAGAGGTTATTGATCAGTTTTCCTTCTCCCTCATTTTCACCATGTGATTTGACCAACTTCTTTTCAGTTTATATTACGCTCTGAAAATATCTCTGATACCACTTTTCTTGAGTAAAGATAAAATGTTTTCACCTACTTATGCCCCTTCTGTCCTAAACTGAATTGCCTCTGGGTGAATCATAACTAAAATGCTTCAATAATGATGGTATTGCATGAATTATAATCACTATGAAAATACTAATGCTAAAAATATGGGCCTTATTTTAAGGAAAAGTTTCAAGTAATTAAAAGCAATATAAAATTTCCTAAAGTCTGCTCTCATTTACTCACCACCCCACCCCACACATAGCTAACAAAGTTAGTTTTCCTTAAGTGTAGATCTGACTATGTCACTTCCCTACTTACTCAATTCCAGTGGCTTCCTACTCTCAAACATAAATTTCTCTGTTTTTGGAGCCCTACACAACCTGGACCAAATCTTTTTTTCCAGACCTACTAGATAATATTCCCCCATCTCAATGCCATGATCCAAGTAAACTGGTCTGTCTTTTCCTCACTCACAACACTCACTCTCTCATCTCCATGTCCTTGCACTGTCTGCCCCCATTTGTTCCCTTATCCTCAGAAAGTCTCTCTTTTCCTTTAAAACGTAGCTCAAAGACCATCTTTTGCATGAAGTTTTTCCTGATCTGCCTAACAGCTAGGGCCTGCCCTCTCAAATTACCTCGTATTTAAATATGTGATGTATATACATGTATTTATTAACTATTTATTTATGCTACATGTCCATCTACTTGACTTCTTTCCCATTAGAATGTAAGTTCCTTGTGTGTAAGGATTGTTTCTTCTTTGTACTTATATCCCCAGTGCTACAGTACCTGAAACATAGGTGTTTAATACCTATTACCTGACTGACTGACTGACTGATTGATTAGTTGATTCTATTCTGGGTCCAGCTCACTATTTGTTTAATGACTTCAATATATATGGACTGATGGACAATCTGGCTGCTAAGTGGTGCAGTGGATAGAGTGCCAGGCCCCAGAGCCAGGAAGCCTGAGTTGAAATCCAGTCTCAGACACTATCTGGTGTGACCATGGGTGACTTAATCACTTAAGCCCGTTTGCCTCAGTTTCCGCAAATGAGCTGGAGAAAGAAATAGCAAACCACACCAGTATCTTTGACAAGAAAACACTAAAAGGGGGTCAGTCAAAAAGCATGGGACACGACTGAAAATGACCAAAGAATAACAATGGACTAACTACATACCATAATCTGAACAAAAGCATTTTTTATCCATTTGGTTTCATTTAGGTAGTTCTGAAATATTCCAGAGCTTTATCCAAGGAAGGAATGTCATCAAAAAATAGAAGCATCAGTAGGACCTCAGCATCTATAAGGAATCCCTCTTCCAGTTGGAGTCTATGTAGGACATTCTCCATAAGGATGTCAAAAATCTTAAGCTAGCATATAGCTTCCTCTTTTGCACCTGACTTGATCTTAATAGTTTGAGAGGTAATCCTGTTGTGACATCTTCCAGGGAATCTTGTATGATTTTGACATATGAATGTTGCTTCACAGCAACAATGAAAACAGTGGGAGCCTGTATTGTCTATACCTTTCAGTAAATTTTGTGTTTATAAGCATATGGTCTGCTGGAAAATATTTTTAATGTGTGAAAATCTGCCTGTTAACTACACACACATATACACACACAAGTGTATGTATGTGTGTGTATATATATATATATATATATACACATATATATAAAAAACAAGAATGCCTTCAATTCATGTATCATTTCAAATGATAATATACTATAGTACATTAGACTTTTAGAAAAGATTTATAACACAGGAAAGAATGAAATTGATATAATGCTGTTTTTCCTTAGATATTAAGAACACTTATTTGGATCAATCAACAGGTACTTGCTCAACACTGAGGGTGTCAGGAAAGAAAGATTAACTCTGAGATGATCCTGACTATAACTTTCCAGACTTATTTAAGAAAGTCATAAAGTAGGGTCAGGGTTGATTTTGGTTGTGACCCCTTTTTGTGCCCCACATAAGAATACATACCAGCACGTGAGCAACAAGATGGCAAACTAGACATTTTCTTTGATCCCCACAACCTCTCAAATCTCTCCAAAAGAGAAATTAGGCACCAAAGATAAATGTCTTTAGCTATCTCCATGATCTAGGACACCCAGAATCCAAGAGAACGTAAAAATCAAAAACCGAAATCCAGGAACTGATGCTCATTTACCCTAAACTCATTCAGCACCCTTCCACCACCTCGCATACTAGGGCAGTGAGGTTGTAGTAGGAGACCCAAGGACATGATAGGCTTTCATCAAAATCCACCTGTCCTCTTCAGGGCCACCCATGAATGAATGAAGAATACAGAGAAAAGAGACTGATCAGATAATACAAGTCAAGAAATAGCAAATGAAGGTCTAAGTATAGGTTCCCAAACTGGGTAATACCGCCCCTTGGGAGCACTAGAACAATCCAGGGGGGCAGTAGTAGCCTCAGGTGCAATTAGGAAGCATTGAAAAAAAAAAATAAGGGGGTAGTGGAAGCATAAGGAAGGAAAATAAGAAAATTTTGAAAAACTATTCAGACATATTTTATCTGTTGTGTAACAGAGTTGAAGTCGGAGTGATTACATTATTTTCAAATAAACACACAAAATGCAAATTATAACTGATCAGTGGTCAAGTCCACCAACAAGTCTTGGCAGGTAAGTATGTAACACATTCTTGGGAAGTCCAGTATGCATTGGCAGGAATATGTGTGCATAATGACTTGTTTACAATACGATACTACATGGTTACCTGATACAATGTTGCATCATCAAAATTACAATGCAGGAAAAAAACCACAAATTTACAAAAAATTATTAAATTTCAGATGCATCATTTTAAAAAATATATATTTTATATTTTTGAAATGATGGAATTTTAAAAAAAAAACCATTAAAGAGTTAAAAAAAAAAGTAGATTTCCAGGGGGGCACTGAGGAAATTTTTTTAGAAGAAGGAGGGAGGTCAAATAAGTTTGGGAACTTCTGATCCAGAGTAAACAGAGAAGAGGGATAATGAAGAAAGTGGGAGAAATCCTATCCTAGGAACAAGATTAGCTGAAAGGGAGGAGAGGAAAGAAGAATAAAGAAGAAGGGATAAGGGGTGAAGGGAAGAGAGCTGATGGGAACAGGGCCATCTTAAAAAACATTAAAGTAACTGAAGAAATATAAACACAGTATTATGTGTTTATAAGTATTGTGTAAACACAGCAGAAGACGGAACTTGAAAACTAAAAGCTGCTGCACAGACAATATTAATGCATCTAGAATAAGAAGGGAAGTAGTCAACTGGGAAAAAACCTTTATATCAAATTTCTCTGATAAGGGTTTGGTATCTAAGATATATGAACAATAAATATATACATATGAATAATAGCTACTCCTCAATAGACAAATGGTCAAAGAATATGAACAAATAGTTCTCAAAAGAACTAAAAAGTATTCACAACCACATGGAAAAAAGCTCCATATCACTTACAATAAGACATAAGCAAATCAAGACAACCCTGAGGTTTCACTTCATACTCTGCAAATTGGCAAAAATGTCAAAAAATGACAACTATTTACCCTGCAGGAAAATAAGGGGGTAAGGGGATAAAAGAGCAAGGGGATGATAGAGAAGAGGGCAGACTGGGGGAGAGGGTAATCAGAAGAAAACACTTCTGAGGATGGACAAGGTCAAAAGAGAGAATAGAATAAATATGGGGCAGGACAGGATGAAGGGAAACATACTTAGTTTTTCACAACATGACTACTATGGAAGTGTTTTGCATGACTACACATGTATAACCTGTATTGAGTTGCTTGCCTTTTCAATGAGGGTGAGTGGGGAGGGAGGAAGGGAGAAAATTTGGAACCCAAAGTTTTAAAAAACACATGTTAAAAAAATTGTTTTCACATGCAACTGGAAAATAAGAAATACAGGAAATATAGAAATCTATCCTGCCCTATAGGAAAATAGAAGGGGAAGGGAATAAGAAAAGGGGAGGGGAGAGATAGAAAGGAGGGCAGATTAGGGGAAGAGGTATACAGAATGCATGCCATCTTGGGGTGGGGGGAGGGATGAGATGGGGAGAAAATTTGGAACTAAAAATCTTGTGAAAGTGAATGTTGAAAACTAAAAATAAATACATTTTTAAAAAATTGAAGCCATCTATAGTCATAAGAAAAAATGGTCTACATCACTATTGATTAGAGAAACGCAAATCAAAACAACTCTGAGGTACCACATCACACCTATCAGATTGACCAACATGACAAAATAGGAATATGATAAATGTTGGAGAAGATGTGGGAAAACTGGAACACTAATGCACTATTGATGGAGTTGTGAAATGATCCAACCATTTTGGAGAGCAATTTGGAACTATGCCCAAAGGGCTATAAAAATGTGCATACCCTTTGACCCAGCAATACCACTTCTAGGGCTATATCCCAAAGAGATCACACAAATGGGAAAAGGACCCATACATACAAAAATTTTCATAGCAGCTCTTTTTGTGGTAGCAAAGAATTGGAAATTGAGAGGATGTCCATCAACTGGGGAATGGCTGAGCAAGTTGTGCTATATGAATGTAAAGGAATACTATTGTGCTATAAAAAATGATGAACAGGCTGACTTCACAAAAACCTGGTAAGACTTGTATGGTCTGATGCTGAATGAAGTGAGCAGAACCAAGAGAACATTGTACACGATAACAGCCACGTTGTGTGATGACTAATATTGATAAACTTAACCCTTCCTGGTAATACAAGGATCTAAGACATCTCCACAGGCCTCGTGATGGGAAATGCTATCCACATCCAAAGAAAGAACCATGGAAGCTGAATTGCTATTTTTTTTCTCTTCTGTTGAGTTTTGTTTCCTCTTTCTGATGGTTCCTCCTATTGGCTTTAATTTTTATTTACATCACTAATGTGAAAATATGTTTAATAGGAATGTATATGTATAGCCAATATCAGATTGTGTGCCGTCTTGGGGAAGGTGGTGGGGAAGAAAGGGGAAAAAAATTTTAAACTCAAAAGCATATGGAAATGATTACTGATAAATCAAAATAATTTAATTAAAAAAAAAGAAATTAAAAAAAGAAAAAGAAATGATGAACAGGCTGACTTCACAAAAACCTGGAAAGACTTGTACGGTCTGATGCTGAGTGAAGTGAGCAGAACCAGGAGAACATTGTACACAGTAACAGCCACGTTTTGTGATGACTAATATTGATAGACTTAACTCTTCTCAGCAATACAAGGATCTACGACATCTTCAAAGGCCTCATAATGGAAAATGCTATCCACAAAGAAAGAACTATGGAGTTTGAATGCAGATCAAAGCATACGATTTGCTCTTTTTTTTCCTTCTGTTGTGTTTTGTTTCCTCTTTCTGGTGGTTCCTCCTATTGGCTCTAATTCTTACTTACAACATCACTAATGTGAAAATATGTCTAATAGGAATGTATATGTATAGCCTATACCAGATTGCACACCATCTTGGGGAGGGAGGTGAGGAGGGAGGTGGAAAAAAATTTGAAGCTCTGAAGCTTATGAAGTGATTGTTGATAATTAAAAAAATAAAAACAGTTTAAAAAAATGACAACTATTAATGTTGGAGGGGTAGTGGATAGTCACACTAATAAACTGTTGGTGGAGTTGTGAAATGGTATAATCACTTTAGAAAGAAAATTAGAATTATGTAATAAAGTGATGAAAATATCTATACCCTTTGAACCAAAGACTCCATTACTGAACTCTTTATACTTTAATGAAGCCACTGATAAGAAAACATAAAACATATAAAAAAATCTTTAAGTAAGCTGGATACATTCTGCAGCAATTTTAGAAGATCTACAATACCAAAAAATCTTTCATATAATATTACATAAAGTCAATTTAAAAAAATAATTTCCTTGTACTTTGTAGTGTCAAGTGATTATAAGTTGAATGTGAAAGGACAGACTTCAAGCAGTCATTTTTTTTGGACAAAGTGGAGAAATGTATATAGTTAGCTAGATTCACTTCAGATCAAAAACCTTTATCCCCTCCAAAAAAAGGTTGATTGGGGGAAAAAAATTTAATTTAACTGAATTTGACATGTCAAGGGGCCATAAAGGCAGAAATATCCTGTAGGCAGATAGAAATGCAGGCTTGGAACTGAGATCCTGACAGAGAGCAGTGTTCTCCTGAGAATTGTGAAAAGTCTGGAACCTGCCACATGAGCAACAGTTGTAAGTTAACAACTAAGGCTGTTAACCCTAAAAAAGAGAAGACTTCAGGGGCAGCTGGGTGGTGCAGTGGATAGAGCACCAGCCCTGGAGTCAGGAAGATCTGACTTCAAATCCGGCCTCAGACACATAACACTTACTAGCTGTGTGACCCTGGGCAAGTCACTTAACACCACTGCCTAGCCAAAAAAAAAAGAAAAAAAAAGAAAAAAAAAAGAGAACATATCAAGAAGAAGACAACATGCTAGCTATTTTAAAATATCCAAAAGATTTAAGGGTTATTCTATTGGACTCTTGTTTCAAAATGGTTAAATGACACTTATCAAGCACATATTAGATATTGATCTCCCTGATGAAAAGTATTATGGGACATTACAAACATATACCTTCATATGCATCTATGTAAGACCGTACTATACTTATTTGTCCTCTGTTTCTATAAGGGTGGATAACCTCTTCCTTCATAAGTCCAAGTCTTTCCATATTTTTCCAAGTCTATCAACTCATCATTTCCTACAGCACAGCAATATTCCAACCTTCGACTGTCTAGTTATTTGATAGTCCAAAACAACATTGATGAATATGTCTGATATAGGGGGTAAATTCTTAACCAAAAACCAGGTAGAGACAATATAAAAATAAAACAGGTAATTTTGATTACACAAGATCAAAAAGGTTTTGTATGCAATATAATATGGCAACTATATGAATGGAAGTAATCAACTGAGAAAAAAAAAACTTTATGTTACGGTCTGCTAGCCAAGATATATTGGCAACTTGGGGCAGCTAGGTGGCGCAGTGGATAGAGTGTCGGCCCTGGAGTCAGGAGGACCTGAGTTCAAGTCTGGCCTCATACACATAACACTCACTAGCTGTGTGACTCTGGGCAAGTCACTTAACCCCAATTGCCTCATATAAAACAAACAAACAAACAAAAACAACCAAGATATACTGGCAACTTAACAGAAATATAAGACCAAAAGCCATTCCCCTTCAACAGTATGAATAAACAGTTCTCAAAAGAATTGCAAACTACTAATAATCATATTAAAGATTGCTCCAAATCATTAATAGCAAGAGAAATTCAAATCAAAACTGCTTTTGGAGCTTCATCTGAAACCAAATAAATATGGCAAAGATGACAAAAATGGGAATAATTAGTGTTGGAGGGGTTGTGGAAAAACAGATATACAAATATACTGTTAGTGCGGCTGTGAGTTGGTCCAATCCTAGAAAGGAATCTGGAAGTAAGAGAAGAAAGCAACTAAACGTTTATATCCTGTGACCTAGAGAAGCTACTAGTAGGCATATGTTATAGAAGCTCAGAGAGAAATAAAGGCTACATATTTAACAAAATATTTAAAACAGCATTTTCTGTGCTACTTTAAATGCTGCTATAAATGTAGCAATATGTAGCAAAGAAACATACAAAATAAATTCCCTATCAACTGGGAAATGGATGAACAAGCTGCGGTCCAAGAAAGAAATGGAACATCAACTCTCTAAGACAGAGCTGTCAAACTCTCAGCCCACAATATTCCAAAGTGGCAGACTGAATCAGACTTAAATGTAATTGGAAAATGTTTAACAAAATAAATAAAAATACAATACAACATACATAATGTTAATTTGTGGTTTTTTAAGTCTATATATATATATGGCCTGCAGGGATTCATTTCTATTTGAGTTTGGACACCTCTGCAGTAAGAAACAGTGAATATGAAGAATGCAGATGGGCATGGGAAGACACATGAAATTAGGCAAAGTGAGGGATGAAGAACTAAAAAAGAACTAGAACCAGATAAGAACTAGAAAAATAACATACACAGAAATGATCCAACCATTTTGAAAAGTAATTTGGAACTACGCCCAATGGGCTATAAAAATGTGCATACCCTTTGACAATAGCAATAGCAATTCTAGGGCTGTATCCCAAAGAGATCATACAAATGAGAAAAGGACACACATGTACAAAAATATTTATAGCAGCTCTTTCTGTGGTGGCAAAGAATTGGAAATTGAGGGGATGCCCATCAACTGACGAATGGTTGAACAAGTTCCAGTGTATGAATGTAATGGAATACCATTGTGCTATAAGAAATGATGAACAGGCAGACTTCAGAAAAACCTGGAAAGACTTGCATGGACTGATGCTGAATGAAGTGAGCAGAACCAGGAGAACATTGTACATGGTAACAGCCATGCTGTGCGATGACTAACATTGATAGACTTAGCCCTTCTCAGCAATGCAAGGACCTAAGACATCTCCAAAGGTCTCATGATGGAAAATGCTATCCACATCCAAAGAAGGAACTATGGAGTTTGAATGCAGACTGAAGCATACTATTTGCTATTTTTTTCTTTCGTTTCGTCTTATTTTCTCTTTCCTGTGGTTCCTCCTATTGGTTCTAATTCTTTCTTACAACATCACTAATGTGAAAATATGTTTAATAGGAATGTATATGTATAGCCTATATCAGATTGCATGCTGTCTTGGGGAGAGAGGTGGAGAAAAATTTAAAACTCAAAAGGTTATGGAAGTGATTGTTGATAAATCAAAAGAAATTCATAAAAAAAAACATACACAATGACAACAACAATGCAAACAGAAAAAATAACAAAAATAAAATGGCAAAACACTATGAAATTATAAGGATTCAGTTCGGTTTCAAAGAAGAGATACAAAAGGTACCTCCTACTTCTTGACAGAAGTGGGGAGACTACATGTATCTATCACTGTCAGACTTTTTTAATGTGTTGGTTAGCTTTGTTGAACTGTTTTCCCCTTTTTTCTTCTTTGTTATAAGTCAGGGGTTCACAATCTGAGGCATATGTACCCTAAATGATATGAGAAGCTTGTCAAGAAGTATAGGTAATATCTGGCAAATAAATATATGATTCTACTAAAATGAATCTATTTTATTTCTTATGTGCACATATATGGTAAACTCTAGAATTTATTTCCTTTCACTTCAAATAGGAGATGTGGGTTTTCTGAAAGCCAACGGGTATGAGAACCAAAAAAAGTTGGGAACCCCTCTTAAAACAGAGTTAGTTCTCTGAGAGAACGTAGCGAGATACATTGGGAAATATAGGTTATATTAAAAACAAGATAACTAAAATTTATTAAAAATAACAAACAATATGTTTTATGTTTGAATAGAGGTATTTCAAAACAAACAGACCCATGTCTAAAATCTAGGTCTCAAAATACAAACTTCCCAATCAATCTATTACTCTGCCCCTTTTTGCCTTAACCATACACCTCATTTGGAATCTTACATCTAGGTTAGGGGTTTGTTCCAGCAATAATAACTTAATAAATGTGTGATGAATGAATTAAATTATTTATTCTGTCCCTCTATTAATTTCCCTTCACATTACTCAATTGATAACTGATTCACAGGATGAGTCAAAATTAACTTAATTATCCTGTCTCAAAGCATAGATTATAGTCAATTTTATATCATACCTAATCTCTCTGCTACATTTTAGTTCAGATGAACTGTAACTGACACACCACTATAATGGAAGTAATATAGCAATGACAGAATTTCAAAATGCGAAGTCAAAAAAAGACAAGAAGATTTATCTTCTGTAGTGGGTAGAGGCCTTCTGATAACATTGCTCAATGACTAAATACCCTAGTATTGAAAGTGGCAAGATGGGAAAGAAATGCAAAGATCTTGATGTTACAACCCTTCTGTCTGGCTTTAACAAACTCTGGTTAAGAAAAGACATGGTATTTATTCATTCAAAAGTCATTAAGCACCTCTATGTGCAATATATTATGACAAATGTTAAGGGAAACACAAAAATTAGAAAAACAAGGAGCTTAAAATTCACTCATGTGTAAGGAAAGTAAAACTGGCAGAAGGAAGAAAAGACTAAACGCTTTGATTTCACTTAGTATTAGGAGGAAAGTCTTTGAGGTTACTGGTCATAAGAGTATATTTCTCCCCATTCTGATTCATATTCTACATAAGACTAACTTCCAACATATGCCTTAATGTATATATGTATATTTATATATATTACCTACTAATTTACACACCAATTTTTCAGATGTCTGGAAACAATTTGATAATCTTCTGAAAGTTATATTTTAATAAGTATCCATCAACTTGCATAATAATTTTGGGAGTCTTGAACACCAGGACTGGCAAGGTTCTTCCCAAGGCTTCATCTATAGGAAATCTGGATTCAGAAGACTGTTTCCCTATGCATTCTCTCTCTCTTTCTCTCTCTCTCCAGGAATAACTACTTGAATCAAAGAGGAAAACATCTGGTCAAACTTATTATGAACTATTTAGTAATTAGTTGGTCTTACGATTATCATCAACCTAGAGTATGCTAAAAGTAATCATTTCCCCTTCATCTTCAAAATCACTGATCCCAAGTCTGATTTTATCCACAAGTGAAACAGTAAGATCACGGAATAAGTGGATTGTCTCTTTAATTCTTTGACTACCTTCCTAAGATCTGTTTTTTTAGAAGCAGCATTATTATCAACTAAATACCTCAAGAAAGTAGATAATCTGAAAGTTGGTTACCCCCGATCTAGGAAAACAGAATTGGCCATCTAATCCTAATCCATCTAATCTAAATCCATTGTTTAAAAAACAATGTGTTTTCAGGTCTTCTCCAAAATTCCAGATCAAGACACTATTGACTTTGCTACCTACTTAAAAAAAAATATAGGTGGTATATCTATGCATATACTATTATGCTATTATATACTATTATGTTCTCTCTGTACATATCATTTATATAGGCTTTCTTTTCTCAGAAAATGAATGCTTTACTTTTTACTTAACTGCCCCAAAATCCTTTAAGACACTTTCATTAAAAAAATGCATCTCCTCAAAAAACCTCCCTGCATGAAAACAAAATCCAATAGCAGGTTCTACACTCAGTGGACAAGAACAACAATGAACACACTCTAGGATATCAGGGATTAGCGCACATGTATACATCAGTTTCAAGTATGCAGAAAATTTTAGACATATTACCTTATTTATTCTCATCCTATGAGCTAATTACTCTTAGTATTATTGTCTCCATTTTAGCAGATTAGGAAACAGGTTAAATGATTTGTTCAGGATCATACAGCTAGAGTCTGGGAGAGGATATGAACCCAAGTCTTCTGATTCCAAGTATACCACTCTATCTACTGTGCCACAACTCCCCCTCACTAGAAAGATAATAGGATATAGTAAAGTATAAGACCACAAAAATTAGAATCAGGAAAATACGGAGTCAAATCCCATCACTGACACTTACTAATTGTATTATCATGAACAAATCAATCACTCTGAGCTTTAATATTTTATTTTGAATAATCTCATCCAGTGAGTCAATTCATCCAAGCTATTTGGTGGTACATTCTACAATTCAGAGGTAATTTCATTTAGTGACATTGACTGGACTGAGTCTTTAGATGAGAATTAAAGTCCTGGCCCTACTATTTAATAGCTGTAAAACCTTGGGCAAGTTCCAACCACTGCAAACCTTACTTTCCTCATCTGTAAAATAGGGATAATAATATTTGCAACATTTCCTGATAAGGTTGGAGTGAGGGTCAAATAAGAGAATTTTATTTGTGTGTGAATGTATATAAATAAAATAAATTTATGCTATTAATATTACAACTGATTTATTAGAAAGAATAATAACACTGGCAGACATTTATGTTTTAGAGGTTTGCAAAGCACTTTACATTTATTATTTCATTTGAACCTTAGAATAACCCTGTGAAGCAGATGCTATTCTTATCCCCAGGAGCTCAAAAGGGTACTGTTCTTAAACTAAGAGAGTATATTAGGGCAATACAATCACGAAAACAGTCACAACATTTGCATGGTATATAAGCCTGACAAAGGTGTCCTCTGAACAACCCTGTGAGGTAAACAAATGACATGCCATTATAAGGCTCACAGTGCTGGAAACAGAGAGGTCCAGCTCACCAGATTAAAGTTGGCCCAGGTTCCAGGTATAGCACAGTATTCCTATAGTTATTCTAATAGTACAGATGAAGAAATTGAGGACGAGAGCAATTATTTGACATAGCTTTTAAGGTCTTATGACTCCAAGTCCATTGCTCTTTCTATTTCAAAAAGGGGCATATTTTATAAGTAACAGTGCTAGTAGCTAACAGAAGCCCTAAAATCTTTTTTTTAATATAAACTCTCTTCATACAAGCTACAGGGATGCAATACTTTGCTTCTCAACAAATGCACAAATGTTTAATGAAAAAAAAACAAAACTCCCAAGTATTTGAGAAGACATGAAGTTCTTTTTGGAAACATTTTCTCTACCAATAGAAATCCCCTATTGCTTATAACCTTGCTACAGGAATTGGTCATTTATAGAATGACAACTTTGAGAGCCCTTAATAACTTTAACCAACAAAACAGAATATCTATATACATCTTCCAACATTTTTCAAAGGTTAATTTTAAATATCTGATATTACTTAAAATATTTTAGAGATACAGCGTAATGAATACATAAAACAATTTATTCTTCCAGACCAAGTTCGCTATATGAAGTTACAATGAGAAAGCAATGTACATGGTCACTTGTCTTGAGGTGCTTTCCAACTTTGATTCAATGGGCTTACTTGACTCTCCTGTAGAAATGTTTTCACTGAATTAAGATTTAATGTTACGTTATCAGTCTCTGTAAACAGAACAATCAACAATTTACCAATGAATCAACAATTAAACAAATATTTATCAAACACCTACTATCTGTAAGACAATGTGTTTTCAAGTCCTTTCTAAAACTCCAGATCAAGATACTATCGACTTTGCTACCTACTTAAAAAAAAAATATAGAAGAGTGAATATGCTATATGTTCTCTCTCTATATATAATTTATATACGCTTTCTTTTGTCAGAAAATGAATCCTTTACTTTTTCCTCAACTGCTCCAAATTTTAGGGGTCAACTTTAGTTCCCAACTATAGTAATTAACTTATCTTAAGTGCCTGGGTTATCAATTGCTCTTGCTTATAAGAAGATGATATATGTTCTACACTTATCCCCTATTTTGCATGACATTTAATCTTATAAGCTGCCTTAGATCCTTTTGATAAAGGTAACAGGTGTGATACAAAAGCTCAATAAATAATCAAATAAACAATGCTTAATAGTGTTTTCTAAATGAAATTGTGCCAGTACCAGTATTACCTTCTAACAGAAAATGAGTAATAAAGAGAAAAAATATTGTCTGGAAGCAGGATTCTCCTCTAGTCTCACTTAATCAACTGCACTGAAACCATCAAGGCAGGTATGTATGAATGCATGGTGGTGAGGGAAGTTAACAATGCAAATAAGAAAGCTGGAAAAAATGGGAAACAATGAGGCCAAAGTCTGTCCAAGGCTCCTCTCTAAAGGTAACACTGAACTGTGCAGTTCCTGCTCCACTAAGCCCATGGGAATGTAATGCAGACTGTCTTTTCAACATGGATGAAGAATGAATATTGCCTAGTCTAGGACAGGCAGTTGAATAGGCAGTTTGTCAAATCTGTCCATCTACCTGTGTGTGCATGTGTGCATGTTCAGGAATATAGAGGCAACCCATTCCTAATGAGTTAGTAATGTGTTAAGTAATGTGCCATGGGTAAGTAATACCTATCAAGAGATCAGATAACAGCTAGCATTTATGTTGCTCTCTAAAGTTTGCAAAATGCCTTACTAGCATCTTATTTCTTCCTCTCAATAATACTGGGAAGTAGGTGCTGTTATTATTCTTATTTTACAGATAAGGAAACTGAGGCAGAGGTTAAGTGATTTGCCTAGGGTTACACAGTCAAGTTTATGAAGTGAAATTTGAACTCTAGTTTTCCTAAATTTAGGTCTCACCCTCTTACCTATCAGCACCTCAGGGCTGGAGATAAATAAGTACTAGTTCCAGAAAAGGAAACTGTCTTTGAGAAAACATGCAGTATCACCAATCAATCAACCAACCAACCAGTAAGAATACTATCTAGCAGTAATTGGTTTGGGCACAAAAACACATAAATTAAATAGTCTTGGCTCTCAGGATCTTTTTCTCAATAGGCCCAAACTGCCCACTGCCATAAAAGTCCATCACTTTAACATAAGGCTATTCTATACTGTTTATATGGCTATAAATCATAAAAAGTTGTAATATTAGAAAAAGTCACATTACAAATAACACAAAAGGCAATGGAAAGATGCATTGCTGATAAAAGTAAACTGCAGAATATTACTAACAAGGATTGTGTTCAAGAAGTGGCATAAAAGATATTATCAACCACAGATATAACCAAAAAAGGGGGTGTGGCATATACTGATCACATATTAAGAAAGTGAAACAACAGCGATAACACAAGTTACACTGGCACAGCAGAAATATGAAAGAATCATCAGATGGTCTCCAATGCATTGGAAGGGAAAGAATTATATAGGATGGGAAATCATATACAAGTTGTCTATCAGCTGTACTGTTGCAAGAAGTACCTATAGTAATGAAATTCCATGGATCCATCAAAGTATCAAGATAAGCTTACAAAATTTATGTTGAGTCTGCCGTATATTATCCAAGTGTCCACTATACCTGTTTAATAAATATACAAAATTCTAGAAGATCAGGTTCATAGATATAAAATTGGAAGAAACTACAAAGGCTATTTAGTCCAATATCTTCAATTTGCAGTTGAAGAAACTGAGGCCCAAAGAGGTTATTTGCCCCAAACCTCAAAGATAATAAGCAGATACAATATTATATAATTTTATATAAAAAACACGATGATAATAAGCTGATATATGAACTTGTGCCTCAAAGTTCATCAAGTTTTCCTCATGATCATACAGTCTTCCCATTACTTCAAAATGAGTATGCATGTCGCTCACCACACTTGGGACTAAAACTATTTTCCTTGTCCATTAGCATTCTAAATCCACAGTGATGAAGTAATTACCTACTGATTTGATCATTTACCAAAATCATAATATATGACTCTATTTGAACATATTAAAAAAACCCTCAAAATTATACGAAAACTGACAAAATTTTAAAAGCTATGTCTTGAACCATTTCCTACTTGTTCATCAATTTCCTCAAAGAAAAAAATTTTGAAATGGTGTTCAATATGACTCTAAATATCTCTAAATATGATGGATAGTGGATAAGCTAGAAGCAGAGATATTTAGGAGACTATTTCAGTAGTTAAGTTGTAATCAGGGCCTGAACTACAGTGGCTAAAGTAGGCATGGAAATGGAGGGATAAATGTTTAAATGTTGAAGGGGTAGAAGAGTCAGAGAAGGTGTAATTATTGTTTTAGTTAATATTCTAAATATTCAGGCTATTCCTGTGAAGATAATGGTCCTAATCTTACTTCCCTGAACATTACAACTTCTGTGAAGAATAAATAGCCTATGCTTGCTTCCTTCTGGTCCTTCACCAATCGCTGCTTACTCTACCTTACAAGAAGACAGTTTTCATCTCCGACCTCATGACAAATCCTTTTACTCTCTCCCACTGCCATTGCCCTAATTTTGGTCCCCCTACCTCTTAACTAGACTACTGTAACAGCTTCCCGATTGGTCTTTCCTCTCTCCAGTTTCTTCCCTTCTCTAAAAGAAGTATGAGACAGAGGAAAGGTACTCACTGAATATGAAATCAGAGGAAGTAGACTCAAATCCTGAATCTGTCTCTTCCTACTTGGACAACCTTATACAAGTCCTGTAATTTCCCTGTGCCTGTTTCTTCATCTCTAAAATGAGGCTAGATGGTCTCTAGGATTCCCTTTCAAATCAATCTATGATTCAATTAATCCTTCACAGTAATTCCGAAGCATCTTCCTAATGCTTAATGAGATCATTTCACCATCTTTCAAAAACATTTCAGTAGCTCCTCGATGTCTACTAAAGGAAAAACAAACTTCTTTGCCTAGTATTCAACGTCCTCAATAACTTGGCTCCATCTTAATTTTCCAGTTTTACGTATCATTATTCCTTATCAAATGACACGGCACTTAGCATAATGCCTGACACACATTAAGCACTTCATAAACGCTCTTTTCCTTCCTTCCTTCCTTCCTTCTTTCCCACTTTCCTTTATTCTGGCCTTCCCACCTCCTTCTTCTCTTCCTTCCCTTTCTCCTTCCTGCCTTCCTTTCTTCCCTCCTGCCTTCTTTTCCTCCTTTTAACCTTCTCTCCTTCCTTCAAGCACTCCATATTCTAGGAAAACTGAACTACCACACAGTAGCACCTGAACTCAGGTGGTCTTCTTTCGCTTTTTGTGCATTTATATGTGCTGCCCCACTTGCAGTCCTACTCCATAACTTTTCCTGAAGAAATCTTTTCTATCTTTCTAAGTATAGCTCAGGTACCATTTCCTTCATGAAATCTAACTTGATTATTCCAGTTGAAATGATTCTGTATCTCCTCAAACCTTTCATATCAATCTGCTAAACTTCTCTCTCTTTTGCATTCAATAATTTTCTAACTTCTGTGACAGTTATATACAGGTCATATTACATTAGGCAGCTAAGTGGTACAGTGTATGTAGAGTACCAACCTGGACTAAGGAAGACTCATATTCCCGAGGTCAAATCTGGCCTCAGACACTTACTAGCTGTGTGACCCTGGGCAGGTCACTTGACTCCTGAGAAGACCTCATTTCAAAACTCAGCCTCTGAAGGACAGGACTGATGATAGTAGATAGGATTTAACATTCTCTTCAATCTAGGTATTGCTGCCCCAGCCAATCTTACAAGGAATTTAACCTAAGGGGAAAACCCAGGTCCACTTTGTTCTACTCAGGCTTGGGTGAGGGATATAGATCCTTTGTCTAGATTCCCCAAGGCTTGGAAGTAAATGACATGACCAAAGTAACGGCACCTAGTCCATCATTAAAAGAGGTGAGGAAATCGAGGTTAAGTGACTTGCCCAGAGTCACACAGCTAATAAGTGTCAAGTGTCTGAGGTCAGATTTTAATTTCTTTTTTCTTTTTAGCTTTTATTAAGTGACTATAGTGCCAAACATACCAAAAAGTATATTCTGGTAGTGGATAATCTTCCACAGAGCTGTGTGACTTGAGTTAACATAATCTGTCTATGCCAAATCTCTATCTATAAAATATGGGTAATATTTGTGGTCAAACTATTTCCCAAGAGATTTTTTTTTGTTTATTTGTTTTTTAAGAATGATACTGAGAAATTGCCATGACTTCCTTGGGGAGAATTAGTATCCTTAAAAGTCACATCAGGGGCAGCTAGGTGGCGCAATGGATAGAGCACCGGCCCTGAAGTCAAGAGGACCTGAGTTCAAATCTGGCCTCAGACCAAACACTTGACACATACTAGTTGTGTGACCTTGGGCAAGTCACTTAACCCCGACTGCCTCACTTCAAAAAAAAAAAGTCACATCAATAGGAACAAGAGCAAAAGTCTTTTCTGACAGCATAATTATATTCACTACCCAGATCTTTATCATGCTTACCAAAAATGCAGATATCAATACTAAAAATCAAAATAGCAGTGTATGAACATTTAAAAATCTGTAATGAGCAAACAATATTGCTGAATACCTGCTTTTTATTTGAGCATTAAGTCATTTTTGAGACAAAAATAATTAAGAATTCTTTTAAAAATAGGTCTGCCTCTCATTATAATATTTATTCTTTTATTAATCGTTAACCAATTAGAGTTGAGTGCCATCCTCAGAAATATCCACTCTTCCAAGGCGATATAAACTGTAAGCCCACTGCCATGAGTGGTCTTTGGTCCAAGAGAGATAGCCAAATGACCACCCCTTTTAATAATATTCTTGTATTATTAATAAAATGATTAATTACCCAGAAACCATGTCTCTCGAACTTTTTAAATGTTACACCCTGTATGCCTCAGTTCCTCATCTAAAATGAGCTGGAGAAGAAAATGACAAACCACTGCAGTATCTTTGCCAAGAAAACCCCAAATTGGGTCACAAAGAGTCAGACACAACTGGAACATGTGAACAATAACAACAACAGATAACATTCTCCCCAATTAGAATTCAGGTCCTTGAAAGCTGGAACTCTGTGAATACTAGATGTGGAGTCAAGAAAGATGGAGGGAAAATCTTGTTTCTGTTATTTATTGGTTTTCACAAGTTTCTTAATCTGTCTGAAACTCAGTTTCTTTATCTGCAAGTAGGGATAACATTTATGACACCTACGTAATCATATATGTCATTTTTGCATAGGAGAAGCTTGATAAATGCTAAGTGAATATACAGTGTATCAAACAGTTAAAATGTTATCCAATTACACTAAAAAATGTTTTGTGTTAGGAAAAGCACCAAATCTAACAAAGGCTGGCTATAATATATTGGGTTTTTTCACTGTGAGGATTCTCCAATCACCACTGTATAGAAATGACCACACTGTAGTCAAAGGCTGTATCAGGAGAACATAACCTCTAGAAGGAGGCATGCTAAACAGGATAGACTTTAAATACAAGCCAAAGAATGAACTGCAAGTCTGTTGTTGAATTTTGGTTAATTGCAATAATCCAAGCAATCTTCTGGACTTGATAGGTAAAAGGAAATAACCCCAAAGAAGCTCAGTGTCTTCTGCAAAGTGATGCTGCCATTAAGTGGCCCACTGGAACCAGAATGCTGGTCATCTGGTTCCTAGTCTTGGGCTACTTACACAGTTTACACTGAGGAGCAAAATGGACTTCTCACCCTAGAGGATCACTCTACCCTTAAGGTCCCATCCTCTGTTTGGTCAGTTTCTCACAAAACCTCCATTTTAAGGAAAATGCCCTGGCCAACTATGTTTGCTCCTTCATTCCTCTCCGGGCTGCACTCCAGACTCCCTGGACTTCTTCATGCTCCCATGTGTACAACTTCCTTTCCCCTTTCTTTAGCTTCCCTTTATTCTCCATTAAGATGTAAGCTCCATCATGGAAGTGGCTATCTTTCTTTTTGCTTGTATTTGTTTTCCTAGCACTTATCACAGGGACTGGCACATGTGGACTTGATTTGCTGAAGGTCCAACATAGCTACTAACAGCTCAAGTTTATATTGTGACTTCCTTACAGAAACAATGTAAAATAGATATCACAGATGTTATTATCCCCATTTCACAGATTAGAGAACTGAAAGTTGGCCTGCTTTAATGAAGTAAAGAAACAAAAACAAAAAACTTTGGTTAGAAAGCTGTGTTGATGTTTTAGAACTAAACTATGTAACATTTCCTATTCAGCAGGATTCTTCAAGTGTTCTTGAAGTTGCTTGAAATTTCTGTTTCAGAGCAATCAAAAGGTAGGAAACATGGAAAGTACTGTAGAGCTAGAAAATCTGCATTGGGAGAAAAGCATTTAAAAAGAGGTAGTACAGAGAAATGAAATCAGCTCCAGCATTCCCTTTCTTCTACCTGACATCTCTCTTCCAGAGTTATTCTGCCCTTCTTTCCTCACATCTCTCCTATTTCCCGAAACCTATCTTTTTACTGTCTTCTCTCAGCAATCCTTTTGGGTATAAGCCTTTTTAAAAATTGCTATCAAAAGCAAAACTATTATCATGACCACTTAAATCCTCTTGGAAAAGCATAATGGAAAGAAGTTGTGCTATTTGGGCAGGTGTAGAAATTTCTGGTCAAGAAAAATGTAAAAATGGAATAGTTCTATTAAATGGAAATAAGAACGATTTATTTTATTTATGGTTAAACAGAGGTTCAACAAATATACATTTAGTTGTATTTGAAAACACAAACATATGTATGTTCCTGTGTACCCACACATTAATTTTTGCTAGAGACAAATCTGAGAATTTATTGAATACCATAAATAACTAAGGAAAATTGTTCATGACACAGGGTCAGTTAGCCTTTATTATGCAGAAAATAAAAGGAATAAGAGACAATTTTCAAAACTGACAGCATCAGCAATGCACTTATGTCTACACTTAGAAGTACAGGTTAAAAATAATGAAAAACAACCCCAAAATGAAAATCCTCAGCTTATTCCTACTCAAAATATGTAGTCAACATTACTGGCTACACTCCAGTAATAAGAATAAGCATACTTCAAAGTTTGAGCCAGAATTTTGGAACAGGAAATGGCTATTAAATGGAAAACTGGTATAGTACATTAACCAGGAAAGCATGGGGGAAAATACCCTCACCTACTACATAGCTGTACTGCACAACATAAACAGGAAGCTGGGCTGAACAGCTACAGAAGCACCAGAACTACAAATACAGAACTACAAAGAAATATACATTTGCCAGAATTTTTAAACTTCAAAAATTTATTTTTTTAATTAAAAGCAGCTAAATTTACCAAAGTAAATAAATAACAAAGGGTTAGTTTTCAGAACAAGAACTTAAAAAGCATATAAATTGCCTTAATACATTTAATTATTTTTCTTCCCAGTGGCTTAACTGTAATTATTTTTAGCTCTTTTCTTATTTAATTATTTTTGCTCCGAAGGTAACTATCTTCTTTTACATACTCATTTACATTTATATCAAAAGTCCCTTCCAGGAGTTTATCCACAACTCTGATTTGGGCTCATTCAGCATTAAAGCTTCCCCTGATTTTTTGTTCCCTAGTAAAAACAATAAAACAAAACAAACCTCTTACCCAGCCTCACTGTCTCTCAACTACCAAAAGAAAATGGTACCTGGATAAGAAACAAAATGCAGCATGGCATGGTGGTTGAATTAGGAGGGTAGAATTAGATGGCCTCTGAAGTATTTTCCAGCTCCAGTTTCTCTGATCCCACTTCCTGCTTTAAATTTCATCATTTAGTAAATTTAGTAAAAATGTTTCTCCAATTAGAAAGATTAGAAAGCTGTACACTAAGTTCCCTCTTGTTATTCTGCAGGTTTTTCTGCAAATGTGTTCTATAGGTGATCTCCAACTATAAGTAGAAAATATAAAATGTCACAAACTTCACATGTCTAAAACAACCTATCCTTCCCCTTAAAGATACTGTTCCTTCCAATGTCCTTCTAACCATTCTTCTAGTCACCCAGGTTCAAAACTTAGGAGTCATCCTTAATTCTTTATTCTCATTCATGCCCCAAATTCATTGAAGTATCAAATCTTATCAACAACTTTTCTCATACCTCTCCTTTCTCAGTCACCCTAGTTCAAGCACTATTGCAATATCCCTCTAATTAGGTTGTCTGTATTTAATATCTCTTCTATCCAACTCATCCTCCACAAGAATTTTATTCTTAAACAGTAGGTGAAACCATGTCACTCAAGAACCTTTGGTGGCTCCCCATAGCCTTTCAAATAAAATATAAACTCCTTTATCTGGTATTTAAAGTACATTAGGATCTGATGGCAGCCAATCTTTCCAGGCTGATTACACATTACCCCCTCTCATATACTCATGTCCACTCTAGCCAATGTGACCTACTTTCTATTCTTACATACAATCAATCAACAAGTATTTATTAAGTTTCAGATACTGTGCTAAGTACTGAGAACAAAAAGGAAAATCAAACAGTCCTTGCCCTCAAGGAGGTCACATTCTATCAGGAGAGATAACATATGTAAAACAGATTGGCTATTGTCCTTCATTCTCAAAGAGGACAAAATGACATCACTATGTTGAATCAAGTTACAGTGTGTCCCACTGTAGCTGATCAGACCAATAAGAGCTAAGAATGCTTTACCACAGGTCGGGGACAAATAGTGTATGTGAACATTTGGGGTGGATTCTCTAAATTTGCGTATCTTGTGTTTCTTTTGAGCTACTTTGCTTTGCTCATAGAGCACAGAACCTTCTCTGATGAGGATATGCCACACTGGGCAGTCCTGTGCCAGTGTCTGCCATGTTACACAATCAATTCCAAAGTTCTTAAGAGAGACCTTGAGAGTGTCCTTGTATCACTGTTTCTGACCACCACGTGAGTGCTTGCCCTGTGTGAGTTCTCCATAAAATAGTCTTTTTGGAAAGCATATGTTCGGCATTAGAACAACAAACAGAACATACACCATAAAGAATGAGAAGATGGAAGGCAACCTTAGAGGGAATGACATTAACAAATGTGGAGACCAGGAAAAGGCTCCTGGAGATAACACTTGAGTATTAAAGTCAGAAAGTCTAAGAGTTAGAAGTTAGGAGGAAGAACGTTCAAGATGTGGGGAACAGCCAATGCAAAGGAGATGGAGTGTCTCTTATAAAGAATAACATGTAGGTCAGTATAGCTGGACTAGAGTGTGTGGAGAAAATTTAAAAAAAAAAGGAAAGGCAGAAAGTGGCCAGGCTACAAAAAGCATTAAATGTTAACAAAGGACTTTATATCTGATCCTGAAAGTAACAGAAAACTAATTGAGTTTATTAAGGAGAGGACTGATAAGGTCAGATCTACACTTTTAGAAAGTCACTTTGGCTGCTGAGTGGAGGATGGACTGGAGTGAGGAGGCACTTAAGACAGGAAAACGATTTAAAAGGTTCTTACCTCAGTCCTGGTAAGAAGTAGGGGGGACCTAAACATAGGAGGTTGTTGTGTGAGTAGACAGAAAGGCAAGCATACAATAGATCTTAAAAATAAAGAAGATACAAGATTTCCCTCTTCTGTGCCCTTGTACAAGATGCTCTTCCATGCTTAGAATGTTTTCCATCTTTCCATCTTGTGGAACCCAGAATATCGCCCTTAGAGGCTCTGCTCAAATACCACCTACTTCAAAAGAACTGTTCACTCAGTTGGTAGTATCATGTCCCTCAACCACTGCAATATTTATTATATGTAACATCTGCACACTATATAAAACAGAGTGATGTGTGTATGTGTGTATATATGTATGTGTGTGTGTATAATATTTATGAATGAACATGTTAAACTGACCCAGTAGACTATAACTTCCATGAAAATAGAAACCGCCACACTACTGTGCTTGTATCACCTGTGCTTAACGTAGTGGCTGATACATAGTAAGTGATAGTGATTGATATATGGTAGGTGCTTAATTCTTTTCAATGAATGAACTGAATTACTTATGCTGCATCTATTAACATCTTTAGATATATACTCCCCTGGAAAGAGATTATCTAAAGTGCTATTTCAGTAATAATGATAAATTTCTTTATACTTCCCTTGTGTGTTTATGTAGTGATAGGAAAGTCTGAAATACATTTTCCTGTAATCATCATTATGTTTAAAAAAATGTGGGGTGGGGAGAGACACAAAAGCCTTATGCATATTTCCATAAGAAATCAGATTGAATAGGTGAACAAATGTGATAGCATGGGATAATGGAATGGAAGGATGCTCTAGGGAAGTGATGAGAGATACAACAAAAACTGGAAATTGGGCAAATCACTAAGAATACAAGTTCATCACATGGTGGCTATCCTATACATGCACGTGTATTCTTTTCAACTAAATTCATGGATCCCTATCTATATTTTTATTGTGGTAAAAAGTTACCAAGCAAAGTCAGACATATTTATGGTCTATTTAAAAAATAATCTATATAAATTAAGTTTTATTTCAATTGTTAGAGATACTGATGGGCTAACAGATCTCTGATCTAAACTAAATAGAAGGCTGGGTTTCTAGTTAATAGTAATCCAGCTCTTGTACTGGCACTGCATTCAATTTTGCCATCCATAGGTAGCTGTAGAGATTATATTGTTATATTCAAAGTCAAGTACCCCAACAAAATAAATATTGACATTTATAAGAGTCTTAATAATCTCCAAGTCATTTCCCCACAAGAGTACAAGATGAACTTTATTTACAGAAAATATAAATATGTATATGAATGCTACAGTTCTGATAATTCATTTGTAAAAGAAATAAAAAGGACAGTAATTTTCATATTGAGTGTTTTGATCTCGAATATGTGAACCTGTAATTAGGAAATTAACATTCTGTAAACAGAAGCACTTCTTGTTCATTTTTAACACAATCAAGAACTGTTTCCATTTATAAAACAAATATCAGAATATAAAAAGACTGAAAGTAATAGGTTTTTCTCACTGCATTAAATTAAGAAAGCTTTTGCAAAGTACCATATAGCAGAAAGACCAAATCTGTCATAACATGATTCTTCTTATTCCATTTCTATAATATAAAATTAACACTCTAAGCAGTAAGAAAATTGTCACACTTCAAAAAATCAAAAAACAGAATTGAAAAAAAAAGGCAAACAGATGCCATCCTCCTGGTCAATATATTCTGTGGTTGTGAATGCTGAAATTTAAAATTTATCAAAGATGTTCAAAATAATCTAATAACCTAAACTGACGTACAAAAAAAGATACGTATTAACTGAAAGGGCTCAGGAATCAAAAAGGCAACTTCCAAGTTTCTCTAAAGATAATTCTAAATGCCTGAGTTCAAATCCGGCCTCAGACACTAACACTTACTAGCTGTGTGACCCTGGGCAAGTCACTTAACACCAACTGCCTCACCAAAAAGGAAGAAAAAGAGAGAGAGAAAATCCTAAATGCCAAGATAAATACAAATAAGGTATTAGCACTTTTACCTTACCTAATAGGAAATAAGACATTTAAAATTTTTACTATGAGTATGAAGAATTAAATGTTAAAAGCATAAATATACTGAGATAACCTACAATGAAGTCTGATATAATGATGAACAATCTGAGAATACAGGAATAAAAACAAAATTTATCAACATTACCAAAAGAACAATTTTTCAGAAATATCCACATATTTTTCAACTGAAATTCTGTTGTGTAATGACAAAATTTGTTCCAAATAGATAGCTCCAATAAGCAAAAGTTTTGACTCTAGGAATAATAACGTGTTGGCATGTACTAACTAGGATTTTTAAAAAAAATTATCTGGTTGATAGAATATACATACCTATGCTCACATATAAAAAAATCTGGCATCCCCATAATATAGGACACACCAACAAAGAAACCAATATATTAAGATATAGTGATACATTCTTAAGTAGTAAAAATTTTCTTTCATGAAAGAATTTTAACCACTCACCCATTATCAGATGGCAGAAGTGAAAGTAATGCCAAAGCAGAAAGTTTTCTTCTTTCTGGTTGGGTAATGCTGTCCATGCGATCAACCCACATTTCAATCATATTACCCAGAAGCTGGTCCATCTGCAAAAAGAAAAAGAAAAGAAAGAAAAGAAACTCAAGATATTTCAATTTAAATGAGACTAGATATTTTTAATGTCTAAAATCAATCAACTAACATCTATTAAGTACCTCTTAAGTGTCAGGAACTGTGCTATATGCTGAGCATACAAATAAACAGAATGAAACAATTCCTAGATACAAAAAGCTTATATTCCAACAGTGGAGAGAATAAGCACATATACAAGTACATGAAAAACATTAAAAAAAAACCAATACAAATAATATAATACAGTAAAAATAAAGGTCATTTGGGGTGTAGGATACTGGAAGTTGGGATAATAAGGAGAGGTTTCATGGAAAACATGGGGCTAGAGCTTTGTGACAGAAATAAAATAAGGTGGTGGTGAGGACAGTATACTCTAGACATGGGAGATGAAGCAATATATACAAAGGGAGAGAGGGAGAACAGGAGAAAGGGAGAGGAGAAAGGGAGAGGGAGATATATATTAGGTATGAAGAGAAGGCCAGTATGACTGAATCACAGAGTACAGGAAGAAGAGTAATACCTAATGAGGCTAACAAGACAGGTTGGAGGCAAGTTGTGAAAGCCTTTAAAAGCTAACAGATGAGTTTATATTTTATCCTAGAAGCAATTAGGGCGACATTGGCAATTGGCTGGGTAGGGGAACTGACATGGTCAGATCTACATATAAGGAAAATAACTTTGGTATCAGTAAGGACGCATAGGAATGGGCATAAACTTGAGGCAGAGAGACCAATTAGGAAGCTATCGCAATAACCTAAGTGAAAGGCGATGAGGGCCTGAACTAGGGTGGCAGATGTTAAAGGATACTGTGGAGGTAGAAACAGCAAATGATTTTGTGAAGGTAAAAATGACAGTATTTGGCAAATGAATGGACTCATGAGATGAGAGACAATGAGGAATATAAGATAATGACAAGGTTACAAATCTGAGAGAACAGAAGAACGGTAATCCCTCTAAGATACTGGTCAATTTGGAGGAGGAATGGAGTGGGGCAGGCAGTAGGGGTGAAAACGACTCAAGGAAGATAATGATTTCTGTTCTGGACATATTGAGCTTGAGATGTCTTCAAGACATGTAGATTTAAATATCCAAAGGAAGTCAGTGAAGTTCCAGGAAAAGACAGGATACATTTACAGATACATCATACAAACGAGGAGCCTGAGAAGGGATGGTTGATCACACTGAACTATAAATAACATAACATGTAAAACTGGGGAGGGGAACAAAGAGGAATTAGTGTCTTTTTTGAGACAAAAATCTATTCTCCTAAAGCACTTACTGGTTTTTTTTTCTATTTTAAAACCTAGAGAAAGCCTTGTTAATATTGCAAAGTATTTATCAGTCCACAAACCATTAATGAATTGTGCATCTAACAAGATGTCCATAACTGCAAAAATAAATGACGTGTGAATTATTTACTATTCACTTAGAAAAAAAACCTGTTATTTTCCTATATTAAGCAACTATATGAAACACTGATTGAGCCAATTTTTTCCCTTAAGCCAGAAATAAATTTGAGCTTGCATAATGGGATGCTTTTAAATTATGATAAATTAAGATTGATCAAGAATAAAATGAGCAGAACCAGGAAAAAAACCTGACACAATAACAGCCACACTGTAAAGACTTTGAAAACTGTTAAGAGTCTGATCAATACAATGACCATCTATAATTCAAGAGATCTGATAATGACATATTCTAGCCACCTCCCGGCACAGAAATGATGGATGGTTTCAGGGTACAGAATGAGACTCATTATTTTTTTTAACAGGACCAATGAAGTAATTTGTTTTTCTTTTTTCCCCCAATGAAACGATAAGAAGGAGGAAGAACAGGTAAATTTCAGTTAATATTTTTTTAAAAAGTTAAATTTTAAAAAGCAGTCCAGCTCATTAATCACTCCTCTGTGACAAAGTGAACTTACTTAACCTCTCTGGACTCTCTTCTGTTAAATGAGGAATAAGGTGATCTCTACTGCCCTTTCTGATTCTAAAGCTATGATACAAAAAAAAAAATATTAAATAATTTGGAAGAAGGATAAAAGGAAATTAGAATCATTGCTCTAGTGCGAGGCAGGGGAAAAAAAAACTAAGAAACTGGAAACATTTCCGTGAGGGAGACTATGTGGGGCCTTGGTTCGAATCTGCTATCTGATGCCTACTACAAATGAGACTTTTGGTCACCCTTCTTAACCCAAGCCTTCAGTATTCTCATCTATAAAACAAGGGAACTGGGCTAGATAGCCTATGAGGCAATCTCAATATCTGAGATTAAAAAAAAAAAAACAAAACCAAAAACGACACACCCATCACCAATCACCCAAAACCCAAAATTCCCCTGATCATTTTACTCTCCTGAATAATGTATGAAGTACAATGAACTCTCTCATTTTTAACTTCCATTAAGAAATGCAAATGACCTCATAAAGTTAATCTCTTAAGATTAATCTCTTATCGATATTCCCACTGACCTTGGAAAATCAAGGAATTAGTCTATAAGGTGACAATCATTTCTTTTAAGCAAACTAGTTTATACAAACACACTATTAAGGAAATTATAAAAGTTTTAGAAAAAACAGAACAATTTGAAACTAAATATGGTAATTCATCAAAGGCAATAAATTTTGAAATGACTACATAGCTGTGAACAATATCACAAAAGTACAAAAAAAAAAAATGATTGCCACAGCTTTAACAACAACTTGCCCATGGTAAAGGCTTGTAAAATAAGGTTTGAGAGAATATAATGGAGCACCTTTCTCCCCTCCCAGGGGTTATCTACTAATATTCTACAGATGACTTGACACCAAAATACAAGTATGATTGACAGCACTGCCCCAAACAATACTATTTAAATAGTATAATTAATGCATTTGACACAAAGCCTACTGAAAAGAAGTTGAATCAATTGCCCAAGATGTAAACTGCATAATCAATGATGATCTGAACTATTTTTATTATGTTATTCTAAGAACCAATCAACATCAAGGGACAGATGTAATTATAACTAATTTTGTCACATAGTCTTACATAGCAGATATAATTAAATTTTAGGAAATACCTAAATATATTGTATCATTACAAATAATAAAAATTAGAAAAAGGAGATAAAAAAAGGAATGAGAAAGTAGGAGGCATTTTTTTTCAAAATGCAGTAAGCGTTTGTAATATTAAAGAAACACAGCAATCACTTTTATCTCTCTCCTAGGTCTAGTTTGGGCATAGTCTGAATACAATGGATGGTTTTTTGGGGGGGGTGAGGCAATAGGGGTTAACTGACTTGCCCAAGGTCACACAGCTAGTGTCAAGTGTCTGAGGTCGGATTTGAACTCAAATCCTCCTGACTGCAAGGCTGGAGCTCTATCCACTGCGCCACCAAGCTACCCCTTACAATGGATGTTTTAAACCTATGAAAAATTCACTTAAACAGGGTTGTCAACTTAAGGGATTATTATTTAGGTTACAGATTCCTTCACAACACCTCAATTCAGTGAATTAAAAATCCAGTGCTGTCATATGACCCCTACTTCTAAGAACAGCTAGTATTCAACATTCTTTACCATGTATTTCTTAATTAAATGTCAATAAAATCCAATAATCAGTATATTTATTATTTTCGACAAAACATCTTTATGAGGAATTGATCCAACACTCATGTTTTTTAAAAGGAATTAGGTTATGCATACAACAGACCAAAAAAATCTACTAAAATTCTCTGCAGTGTCCACTGGACTCTTGACTGCTTGATTAATGGGCTTTTTTATTCTTGTCAGGTCGGTGATACAAGTATTATTATGATGTCCATTTTAAAGATGAGCAAACTGAGGTCCAGAGAGATTCAATGACATGTCCAAGGTCATGCTACTAATAACTGATGCAGCCAAGATTTAAAGTCTGATATACTGAAACCAAGCCCAATGTTCTTTCCAATAACAAGGTCTTAAGCTGTGAAATGTTCAAAATAAATGTAAAAAATAGCTGTTACACAAATTGAGAAGCATTCAGGTAATTTAAAACTTATGAGAAAGAAAACACACTTTTCTTTTTACAAACAAGGACTATCACTTTTACAGAGGAAGCAGGAAGACAATAATGCAACTAACATTTCAACAACCGGACTTTGGGGCTTTTATTTATGTAGCACTGAAGCATATGACACATTATGGCATTACTTTAAAATAGTCAATAAGCATTTATTCAGCACCTACCATGTGCCAGGTATGGTGCTAATCATCAGAATACATACATCACTACATGAAAGCATACATATACATATATATATATATATATAAAAAAACATATAAATATATATGTTACCTTGCTTATTTTAGCATGAAACAAATATATATTCTGTCTCTCTAGTAAAATCGTAAGCTCCATCAGAACAGAAACTGCCTTAATTCTTTTTATGAATCCAACCCAAAGAAAGTCATACACTACAAAGTAAATACTAAGTGCATCCTTGTAAAATGACATTATTTATTTTTACCCAAGAGGCAGTTTGAAATACTATGCTTTTGTATCGTTTTTTATCAGTTACTTTTCAATGAAATATATTGTCCAAGATACTTTATGTATTCCCAAGTATGATTTTACCATATGCAGTGGTTACTTTCTTTGTTGCTATTAAAAACAGATCTGTGGATAGAGAACATTATGAAAAGCAAAATGGATAATTTTTTTTTTAAAGTGAGGCAATCGGGGTTAAGTGACTTGCCCAGAGTCACACACCTAGGAAGTATTATGTGTCTGAGGCTGGCTTTGAACTCAGGTCCTCCTGACTCCAAGGCCAGTGCTCTATCCACTACACCACCTAGCTGCCCCAAAATGGATAACTTTGGTTACATTACATTGAAAAGTTTTTTGCACAAACAAAGCCAATGCAACCAAGATTAGAAGGAAGGTAGAAAATTAGGAAAGAATTTTTACAAATCAGTTAAGGGCTTCATTTCCAAAATATATAGAGAATTAAGTCAAATTTATAAGAATACAAGTCATTCCCCAATTGATAAATGGTCAAAGGATATGAACAGGCAGTTCTCAGATCAAGAAATTAAAGCCATTTATAGTCATATGAAAAAATGCTCTAAGCTCTTTTTGTGGTGGCAAAGAACTGGAAATTGAGAGGATGCCCTTCAACTGGGGAATGGCTAAGCAAGTTGTGCTATATGAACGTGATGGAATACTATTGTGCTATAAGAAATGATGAACAGGCAGACTTCACAAAAACCTGGAAAGACTTGTATGATCTGATGCTGAGTGAAGTGAGCAGAACCAAGAGAACGTTGTACACAATAACAACCACATTGCATGATGATTAATATTGATAAACTTGACCCTTTCTGGCAATACAAGGATCTAAGACATCTCCAGAGGACTTGTGATGGAAAATGCTATCCACACCCAAAGAAAGAACTATGGAAGCCAAACTGCTATTTTTTTTCTCTTCTGTTGAGTTTTGTTTCCTCTTTCTGATGGTTCCTCCTATTGGTTTTAATTTTTACTTACAACATCACTAAAGTGAAAATATGTTTAATATGAATGTAAATGTATAGCCTATATCAGATTATGCGTCATCTTGGGGAGGGTGGTGGGGAAGAAAGGGGAAAAAAATTTTAAACTCAAAAGCATATGGAAGTGATTATTGATAAATCAAAATAAATTTAAAAAAAGAAGAAAAAAAGAAAAAAGAAAGAAAAAATGTTCTAAATCACTACTGATTAGAGAAATGCAAATCAAAACAACTCTGAGGTACCACATCACACCTATCAGATTGGCCAACATGACAAAACAGGAAAGTGATAAATGTTGGAGAAGATGTGGGAAAATTGGAACACTAACGTGTTGCTGGTGGAGTTGTGAAATGATCCAACCATTTTGGAGAGCAATTTGGAACTATGCCCAAAGGGCTATAAAAATGTGCATACCCTTTGACCCAGCAATACCACTTCTAGGGCTATATCACAAAGAGATCATACAAATGGGAAAAGGCCCGACATGTACAAAAATATTTATAGCAGTTCTTTCTGTGGTGGCAAAGAATTGGAAATTGAGGGGATACCCATCAATTGGGGAATGGTTGAACAAGTTGTGTTATATGAATGCAATGGAATACTATTGTGCTATAAGAAATGATGAGAAGGCATACTTCAGAAAAACCTGGGAAGAACTGTATGGTCTGATGCTGAGCAGAACCAGGAGAACTTTGTACACAGAAAAAACCACATTGTGCAATGACTAATATTGATAGACTTAATCCTCCTCAACAATACAAGGATCTAAGACCAAAGGCCTTATGATGGAAAATGCTTTTCACATCCAAAGAAAGAACTATGGAGTTTGAATGCAGATAGAAGCATACTATTTGCTATTTTTTTCTCTTCTGTTGTGTTTTGTTTTCTCTTTCTGATGATTCCTCCTATTGGTTCTAATTCTTACCTACAATATCACTAATGTGAAAATATGTCTAATAGGAATGTATATGTATAGCCTATATCAGATTGCGTGCCATCTTGGGCAGGGAAGTGGGAAGGGAGGGGGAGAAAAATTTGAAACTCAAAAGCTTATGGAAGTGATTGTTAATAATTCAAAATAAATTAATTAAAATTTTTTAAAAAAACAGATCTGTGATATTTTTATATTTATTTTGGACATTTACTGGCTAGAAAACTTATTTGGAAAGTACACTGATTTTTACTTCTCTCATGAGAGTCAATGGGAAAACTGAAATCTCCTTTAAAGAAAATTGACCTGAATCAAATGTATTACACTAAGGAAGAGCTTGCTGGAATGCTGGTGTCCTACACATAGTCTTATCCTCAATATTTTGAAATTTATTAAATGCTTGAGAATAATCAAAATATAACCTTAGTGCTAAGTCAAATCAATGGTTTGATATTTTACTAAAAGTAATTATGCATTATTTTACAATCAAGATATTTCTTTGCTATTTTTAAAAATGCTTAAGAAAAACTGGTTGCTATTTATATTTTTAAGGTTAGTTTCCACATCTGTAAAATGAGAACAGTAACAGCACACCTATCTCACAGATTTGTTGTGAACATCAAATGAGATAATACATATGAAACACCTTACAAACCTTAAAGCACTATGTAAATACTAGTTATCATCATCATTGTTATTGTTATTAGGTACAGCTAGGTGGCAAAGTGCTGGGCCTGAAATGAGGAAGACTCCTCTTTAAATCCATGGGGCAGCTAGGTGGTGCAGTAGACAAAGCACTGGCTCTGGAGTCAGAAGGACTCAGATATATAAAATTAGCTGCGTGACTCTAGGTAAGTCACTTAACTCCAATCGCCTTACCAAAAAAAAAGGAAGTTCAAATCCAGCCTCAGACACTTACTAGCTGTGTGACCCTGGGCAAGTCACTTAACCCAGTTTGCCTTGGTTTCCTCATCTGTCAAATGAGCTAGAGAAGGAAATGGCAAACTATTTCAGTATTTCTGCCAAGAAAACCCCAAGTGGAGTCACAAAGAGTTAGACACAACTGAATGGCAACCATTATTATTATCACACAATTATCAATTAATTAATAAAAGCACAACATGCCTCTGGTTGGTGAGGGAAATCACCAGATCAGGTTGTCCACAATGCAGAAGACAAGACCCCACAGAGCTGATTTTTATGACATAGTACAGCTATGTGGGATAAGATACTAGTGCATACCTTTGGCCCAAGAAAATAATAATAAAACTAACATTTACCTACATAAATGTTAAACACTTTAAAGTATAAAATGCTTTAGAGTTTGCAAAACACTTCACATGTATTCTCTCATTTTATCCTCCTACCATTCCTATAGAGTAAGTGCTATTATCCCTATTTTATAGATGATGAAATTGAGGCTGAATGACCTGCTCAAGATAGTGACCTGGGATGGGGAACCTGTGGTCTCGAGGTCACATGTGGCATACATATTATATACATATAATAAATACATTTACTGAATTTGGATTTTGAAGTTTGGATTCAGTCAAAGAGCTGTACTTCAGGACCTAGAGGGTGGCATGTGGCCTCGAGGTCATAGGTTCTCCACCCCTGACAGAGATATCTAACTCCAAATTCAGCACATCAAAAGCTATGCTATCTTCCTGATGTTCATGTATTAGTAACTGGAAGGGATTTCTCCCAATGACTTTAAAGGTTAACAGATGGCGTTAACGCCCTATGTATATTATATATGTACAATAGATGACATCCAGTGAGAAGGTGAGAAGGGGCAGGGTGGTGGGAAGGTAGTGGGGGAGTGAAGCAAGAATCTTCTCCACAGCTCACTGTCTGCTATTTTTCAATATGTAACATCTTATCACTGGCCCTGCAGCTGTTCCATCCTTCATTTCCCCCTCAATGTCTTTTTCATTGGAGATTAATAAACATATTATTTTTCAAAGGAAAAATAGAACTGTATATTTGCATAAATATATATATACATGTTCATATGCATAGAGGGGATTACAAAGCAGACAGTGTGTAAAAAGAATAAAAAGCAAAGACATTTGAGAATTTTGTACTTTCACCTCTTATTGAATTCAGAATCTCAAGAAAATAATATTAAACAAGCATACTATATACTTCAATGTAACTAAAAATTATGTATACTAAATCTTTAATGGCAAAGCTACCTATAATTATGCTATTTATTTAAAGACATCATATAATGTGACCATAGTTTAAGAATTCATTAAATTTGTATACTATATTACATTTTAATTAATGCATTTTTTTTATCAAGAACTTTTATCATTGCTAATAATAAATGTTGAGTTGAATTGAAAAATAAGAAACAAAAGGAGGAACTGGGACAATCTAGGAGGACTTCCTAAGTCCTTTAATGATTCAGGTTTTATTTATGACAGAAAAAAAAAAAACGCAAATAAGATATAAAGGTGAGTGATACACAAAAATGTGAACACATGCCTCTATCATATCAAATTCATAAACCATATCTATCACATCAAATCTTCCTATCAAATGGACAAAATCAAAATAACTACCAAGCAGAGAATAACATAGGGTCACAGATTTATAGCTGGAAGACACAGACTTTACAGGCCAAGTTCAAACCCAATATTTTACAAATGAGGGAACTGAGACACACACGTTAAATGACTTGCCCAAATTCATACAGGTATGAGGAGAGATGTGAACATAAGTCTTCCTGACTTCTGGTGCACATAAATGAGCGCTGGGGTCCTATGGCTAAGATTCAATTCCCTATCAGCAGTCGACACAAGAATTCTATTTACCTCCAAAGGTTTATATATTGTTTTCTTACTTACCAACAACCTTGTTTTGTTTATTAGAATTTAAGAGTGAGAAGTTTTAAAACTGCAAAAGAACCTTATGAAATCTGGTTTCCATTTAACATTCAAATTAAAATAAAAGCATCGATTCTTACCTCCTGGTTATATTTATGTGCCATCTGATTTAGAAGCGAAGAAAAGAAACTAGTATTTTGCAACAGAACTCGGCCCATGATTCCAAGATAAGCAGACATCACTACAGGATACCTCTGGGCAATTAAAAGAAAGCATTAATGAATACTGATTTAAAGGGTTCAAATATAAATTTTTTTGAGATCTAAAGAATCCATAAGGACTCAGAATTGCCCAGTATTTTAAAACTTGCATTTATATTTCTACTTTTCAGAGTATCAACAGAAAATACATCCTTTGTGATTTATTACTTAAGATTATAACAAAGTATCAGTGTTTCAGAAAGATAACTAATCTTGGAAGTGTGGTGGCTCCAAGACATTACAAACTCCAAAAACTGAGTAGGACTTCTTTCAATATTCTCTATTTCAGGATAATATGACTTTGTAGAGAGGTTTTAGCTCTTGTCCACATATGAAGGTTTCACTGTAGGCTCATCAGTCATAAAGCCCTAGTCTTCAAATACACCCCGTATACTTTGATGGATCTGTGATTCTTATCAGCATGGGTATTTGTCACAGCAAAACATAACCTTCTCTGCTTTCTATTCTTGTTCAAAACTTATGCTTATTTTCTCATAAATCTTCTCTAAAGGATTGACTCACTTGGCTGGTAGATTTCCTTTTTTTTTTTTTTTTTTAAGTTTAGCATCTGGATGCTGTTACTCCTGTTGCTCATGCGCTGTGATCACATCCTTGCTACATGATCAGCCTACTATGTCTTTCAGGTAATTTCTTGAATGCATCTTTGGTTAACATACTGCAACTTCCATACAGCTATCATTGTTCTCTGAGTCATTTGTAACTTTAATTCCCCTATTTCTATCCTTCTAGCATCACCAGGAAAATAACAGATATAAAGACATGGGATTTAGTGGCCATGAAGATTCTGAAATCATGAAAAGCACTAAGCAATTTCTAATACACTCCAAGGTTATCTCATCTTACAATCTAATTATGGGCCAGCTCACTGTCTATCTGAAGGGTCTGTTCAAGAGTTAGTCACTGGCAGACTAATGGTGCTAGTCTAGCTGCTGTCATAGATTAGACAAAGATTCGTTTTTCATTTAATTACTTTGTTTTCCTAGAGTAAATGGAGAAACAATCTCTTTCACATTACAAAAGATTTCACTGCAAAGACATGGCAGTTGTTTCCAAAGCTCAGTGTGAAAGTATGATGTTATCAGTACAAGAATTTGATAAACATTGCCATTAACCCAGAATCCTTTATCTGGACTTTAGACAGACCACCCTCACCATAGAGATACTACCTTTGGTATACATATACAGGGTGGCTCACTGAACAAAGTTATCTCTGTAGTGGCATCTGTCACAGAGTTCAGTAAGACTTTGATGTACACATGGGAAACATCTTATCCAATTACATAAAGCCTTCAAAGTTGTACTTGATTAAGCAGAGTTCAAAAGCTTTCTTAAAATCCAAAACCATCACAAAAAGACATTTATAAAACCTTTCAAACATTTGTTCTACTACAAAAAATTGTCTATGAAATACTGCCCGTTTCTTTTGTTTGTTTATAATTGACAATACCTTTGATACAGAGAGACAAACAGGCATTGAAACAGCTGCTTATCTTCTCAATTGTCATTTTACAAGAACCATCTTGGGATTTTTTGGAATTTCTCACTTTGAGATATTTTGAGAATCAATCATTTGGTCACATGACAACATTTTATCCAACCAAACTTGACATTAAGTGCCATTAACACTTTTTAACATAGCACACTACCAAGGACTGAGATGTAGATTCTTAATGCAGTGGACTCACTGTTGTTGCTGACAAAAACAGGGCATTGGAAAAATGCCAGAACGTCCATTCCACTTTGCCTGTTTCCTGCCCTCCTTCTAGGAGGGCAAGAATAATACATACACAAATAAATCTTGTATAATCAGGTTTTGCTTGATCTCACTCCAAAATTATTTTCTCTCAAATTTCTTTTTTGTTTTGTCAAACATCTATTATTTTTTGCTACAATATACTGCAGATGCGATTGTACTCTACAAGACTTTTCCCTCAGCTACCCCTTTCTCCTTGATTAACAAGAATATTAAGTTTTGCCAACTAATTTGGTAAATTTGGTAAATACTACAAGTATTATGCCCATTTTACAGTTAAGGAAACAGATTCAGGTTAAGTGCCTTGCTAGTGGGTATCAGAACAAAGTTTCAGACTAGGACTGCTTCTTATTCCAAGTCCAGTACTTTTCCACTATCCCACACTATTTTAACCAGGTAAGGATATGTCAGATTGGATAAAAGCAGAAGATTTGTAACTAATTATTAACCAGTTGCTTTCTACTTGTTAAGATACATTCAATATTACCCTTTGTGAAGTTGTTAGCTGCCTGCCAAAGTCATTATCTTTTGATTCACTTTTGAATAAAGTATTCAAAATAAATAGCATGGTATATCTAAATAAGCCTATAAAGCCTTTTGACTCTTTCATTTTTTTTTATTCTAAACCACATTTTTCAAAAAAGTTTTCAACATCTTCTCGTGTGTATTTTTAAAATGATGTCATAAACTATTAAAACATAGTTTGGAGGATACTGTCAAGTTCTTCATAGAAATTCTCCACTTAATTCACAATAAATGTTGGTGCATATACTGAAATTACATTTATGATGGTCTTATAAGCTCATCATAAACATGACTAAGCACCCAATGAAATAACATTTCTTGATTCCTTTGGCTATATTAGAAAAATCAGCTTGCCAACTTCTTTATTAGCCTCTCTAAGGAAAGCCTGCATGTGTACAAGTCTTCCTTTTGAACTGAAACTTCTATTCATCTTGAGATTTCACATATAGCAAACATATCAATATGCAGGTGATTAAGTTATGTGCCACCTCATTAGTCACTAGACAAATACCACACAATGGGAGTATCAACAATTAAATTAATGTTTTCTCAGTGATTATGAGCAGCCTTAATACATTTCAACTGCTCCACAAACATTATTTTGTCTTTGTCTTATGAACAGATTACTGTGGTAGAGAGGCAAAATAGACTAGAGTTGGCCTCAAAGCCAGGAAGACTGGATTCAAGTCCTGCCTTTGAAATATACAGGATGTATGACCCTGGGCAAGTCACTCAATCTCTTAATGCTCTAGGCAACTCTTTAAGACTTCTTACAGTTGAAGAGAAGGTGGCAATCTGCACTGGTAGAGAAAGTTTCCTATACCAATGAAATCACTGGCCCAACACCTATGCCTATCGTTATCTGTTGCACAAGTTACAATGGTAAAAACTTTCATTACCTATTATCTAAATTTCCAAAGATGGATTGTTTACAGTTAGTTAGGTTGCTACGGACAACAAACATGAGCTGTTGATAAGTCTTCTACTAGAAGACTGACACAATCTGATGCAGAATGAAGTAAGGAGTACTAGGAAAATAATATACCTAATGAATACAATCATGTAAATGAAAACAACACTAAAAAGGCTGCTGAGCTCTCATTACTTGAAACAAGCCTTGATCTTGAAGAGAAGATAACTATACTTCCATCTTCCGGGGAAGGCAAGGAAGTGGAGAACACACAACTACAAGGTGGGGAACGTGGTATAAACTTTTGCTAATGGTCAGATTTGCTTTATTGTTTTCTTTTATTATGAGAGAGAATCCAGCGATGGGTGCTGGGAAAGTATAACAAAATGATAGGTATTTTTTTTTAAAAAAAGGATTAATAAAACTTTATTAAAATTTTAAAAAAAGAGAGAGTTCCTAAGTCTTTAGATGCAGATTTTTAATATTCTTCTATATTACTACAAGAAAACTCATTCATAGGAATACAGGAACATTGATTTAGAGATGGAAGAAAGGTTCAGGGACCATTGAGATGAAGACCCTTATTTGATAGATGAAGAAACTGAGGCATGAAATTACATGAGTTGCCCAGAGGCAAAGAGCTAACAAGTGTCTGAGGCAGGATGTGAATCCAAGTTTTTCTGACTCCAAGTCCAGGACTCTGTATCATTAGATATAGATAAATACATATATTTATATAGAGTTATAGCTATATAGATATAGATTATAGATACCAATAAAATTTAACTATATACCATGTGCTCTATTAATGCAACAATTCTTAGAATGTGAACAGTAAAAGCCTAATTTAATGTGCATGCTTTGTAAAGAGTAGGGAATATTTAATTTCTATTTGTATTATTTATAATATGGCTATAGTATTTTAAAGACCATGAACAGTTTCTACTGATTGACTGGAGTGCTGGGGAAATAAAATAAAGCATCTGTTCCCATTTGTCAGTACTGCAGGGTATGTACAATACTGGGTCTTTTCCCTTACCTTTCATGCTATCAAAATTTATCACAAAGGGAGGATTCTTTACATCATTATGAAAGCAGGGCAATGATGTAGAAATTTGCATGCAGATGGGGTTCCATGAAGAATTAAATGGGAACTACTACTTGATAAACAGTCTTTCTATAAGGTTATCAGGCACTAGTAAAAAAGGAAACATGTCTTATCCTAGTATTTTTTGAAGAGTAGGGGTCTATGATGGCAATAACAGTTTAGGGAATGGCCTAAGGCAAGAGCTGCTGATAGAAGTGGACCCACACTTTGCTAATTAAGCACTTATCTGAGAGCACGACTCTCAGGATATCTTCCCCTTCTCTCTCCATTAAAAAAATAAACAAAAAAACAAAACAAAACAAAGCACCAACCTGGGCAGAAGTACAGTACCCTTTCATTAGTTCCCAAGCTAATCCAGCAACGTCTGCGTTAAAAAGTTAGCAAACATTTTTGTATAACTTAAAACTGAATAAAGAGGGGAAATATTGGTGATGAGACTGTCTAGGACACAAATGTCAAACATGTGGCCCTCAACACTCCAGAGCATGGCCTGAACCTGATAAAATGTAACTGGGAAATAGCTAACAAAATAAAAATATAATAAGACATAGACAATATTAATATGTAGTTTTCTAAGTCAACATGAGGCCCCCAAGGATGCTTAGGTCAAACTGAATGGCCCCCATTTCTATTTGAGTTTGACACCTCTGATCTAGGCAACTACATTTCTCCTTATCTCATTGACCCTTCTCTCTGCCTCAAAAAAACCTCTCTTTTTAAAGATAGAACCGAGAATCTAAAACTAATCATAAAGAAAGTCTTACCTCTCCATCTATAATTCCCCTGAACACACCCGGTAAAATTGGCTGAAACATCTGAGGGCCTAATGTTGGATTCACTTTAAGAACATTTTCCACTACCTGAAAATTAAGAATGTAGATTGAAGACTCAATGAAAAAAATGTCTCATTTAAAAGATTAGCACATCAAATAATATTCAAGACATAAGTAGCATTTCTATTGCATTATTTTAAATGTACAATACAAGTACAATAAAATTTATCACAAAGCTATGTGAATAAAAGTTTATATAATCCCAGTATTTATACTAGATCTATCATTTAAAATAACCAGAAATATAACATAGTACTATTAACAATAATTAAAATCTCAAGCTGTCTAATAAGCAACTATATATAACAGAAAATGTAAAAAGAGCATTCCAGACATTTCAAACCATTAACTAGATTATGACCACCTAAATGAAATACCAGCACTTTAAACTCCACATGCTTTTGAACCAATATCCTCTTCTGTAATTTAGAATTCTGTTCATCTATAGCTAGAAATATAGTAATGTTAACATCACTTTTTGAAAATGGAGGGGCCAAAGTTGGGAAGACTAGACTAATATTTTTTTTCTTTTATATTTGTCTTGTATTATCAGAAATATCATACGATATTAATTATATCACTTGCCACAGGACTATAATAATTTATATATCTTTATTCTACGACATGATGCAACCAACATTTTCAAAGACTGAAGATGCATATATGCTATACAAAGGTCATACACAAGTTCTGATTCTCCATAAACTGATTAGAGGGCTATGCACTTTTATGGCCACACTCAAAACAGACACTCAAATATAATCTTTGAATAGAAGCATAATGCAACTTTAAAATGGCATAAGCATCTATCTAGTTGAACTGTATTTACTCTGACCAACAGGAAAAATATCTAATAAAGACATTTCAAGTAAAAGTAATTGCTGACTTCAATTTCTTCAATATTTCACTTCAATACAGGTAGGACCCAATTAGAGTGATTAATTAATTCTATCAAGTGGTTGCATGTATTTAAATTCATACTAACAAGTTACAATAAAATATGGTAACCGATTGCAGCCCAATGGAAATACAGTTTAAATGAACAAATTTATAGAATGATAAAAAATTGTTAACTGGTACTAATCCTTTTTTTTTGCATTGCATAACATTAAAATGATTGGTCATCATAATATGCTTGTTGTCTTCTAACTGGTCAAAATAGATATGCCTCCAGTTAATGGAAGACTGTGATTTGTGGGGTAGCCCATAACTCAATCGAAAAGAGTACTTCAAAAGCACTGAACCAGCTTCCCCCTGTACACTGGAAGATTATGGATAAGAAGGAGTAGAACTAGATCAATAAAATCTCTTTCAACTCTTAAGATTCTATGAAAATCACATATAAAAATCCAAATTTGTGAAATGACAAATTTGGCACAGGTTATTCATTTTAAAAAGGGATCAGTTGCTATTGGGTCAGCATGAATATCAAATTTCATTAGTGAATTAAAAATATAAAATACTGAGTCTAAAATTTAAAATATTCAGGTTATATGAAAGTTTTGAAGAACAAACCTACAACAAAAAGCAAAATACATTACACAGACTCATAAATACACGCAAAAATTATAATATTCAAACTGAGGTGAAGAAAAAAAAGGACAGACTAAGGTATCACCCATATATGATTGTTAGAGAACATGAGTTATTTTTTTTTAATTCTGAAAGATGGAATAGCAAAGTATATTACATATTGAAAATAATTTTTCTTGGTCTTTTAAAAACTAGTTTTATAGGTGATCAATCATCCAAATCTTACTAGTTTTTGTTAGTGCATGTTTATTTACTAGGAAGAACTATAAGAAAAAATGCATTTTAAATGCTATAGATAATTATCACAGCAAACCTAGCTAGAGTTTACTTTAATAGAAACATTAAATATATTATCAGGGAATCAAAAGGGAAAAGGGGGGGAGGGATTATCAAGAAACATCAAATAAGAACCAGACCTAGAGATAAGATTCATTCAATAATACATCAGTTTTCCAAATGAATAAAAGCATTTCATTTTATCTTAAGCATGAGTATATTTTCCTAATTAACAAAGCTCCTTTCATACTTAATTCAATCCAATCAACACACACTTATTTTAGCCCTATTATATGTCAGTCAGTAGTTGTACAAAGTGCACCCTAAGGATACAAAGACAAGAAACAACAGTCCCTACTCTCAAGGAAGGATGAAGTATAAAAGTTACACAAATAACTTTAATATATATTCACAATTACCTTCAGATACCTTCATAAAGCTTTTACAACTTTATTAAACAGAAATGAAAATACAAAAATTCTGAGCATATCAATAGTCTGCTATTTTATGATTTCTAACATATACGTTTCAGTTTCTATTTTACATAGCAGAAATATTTAGGATGAGGGCAGAGGCTGAATGACCTCATTATTCTCAGGAACTCCCAGAGCAAAAACTAACATTTACTCAACAATGAGGTATTCATTTAAAATAGGATAGTTTTTTTTTTTTAATGAGACCAGCTTACATGAAATCAAAAGCTAATGCCATACCCTATATTTATTTCTTCAAAGAAATTCTAAGAAGAGTCTTTTCCTTCCCGCAAGGTTATCTTATACCTTCCTTCAAGTATTTGTGCAAAAAGATCAAGATTTGGGCAAAAGAACCTTCTATTTCCTTTTTTGTTTTTTAAAAAAAAAATTCCAATCACATTATGATCTTGGTATTTAAATTCCTTTTATTAAGGAATAAAGTTAAAAAAAAACACTTTTGAAGCACAAGTGTTTTAAGGCCTGATTAAAATAAAGGAGATTGCTCTAGAATGAAAACTCTTGATGTACATATGTAAATATATTTTTTAAATCATGCACTGATAGTATGACTGTAAAACATTTTACTTATAATAATATTCATGCTATATCACATAACACTAATGTATATTGAGTGTAATGTATGAATGGATTCCCCATCAAAATCTAAGCTCCTTTCAAGTACAGATTGTTTCATTCCTTTTATCTGTCTCCTCAGCATCTAAAGTACAGTTAACACTTACAGATACATGACTGACTGAGTGAAAAAGTTGGAATGCTGATAATCAGAAACATTTGTACCACACAGAAATAAATATTGGTCAATACATCGTCAAGCATTTTATTTAAGGGCATACTCTGTCTCAGGCAGTGTATGAGACGCTGAGGATACAAAGTTAAAAAATAAAATAGTCCTTGTTCTCAGAAGCTTACACTCTAAATAACATAAGAACCTTTAAGCAGATACAAAATTTACACAAAGTAAATATAAAAGCAAAATAGATACAAAAATGGTCAGTGAGTCCTCCCATAAATCTTCCAAAGAGGGGGAGGGGGATACTCAGTAAGTCAGGAGACTTTCTTTCACTCCCTTGACAAGCATGGATATCAATGGAACAAAGGGGAGCAGGGGGAGGGAAAGGGAACAAATATTTATATAGTATCTACTATGTACCATGCACATACTAAGCACTTTTACAAATATTAACTCATTTTGATCCTTACAATAACCCTGCAAGGTAGGTGCTATTATTATCACCACCACCCTTTTTACAGTTGAGGAAACCGAGGCAAACAAAGGTTAATGGATATCACAGAGCTAGTATGTGTGGCTGGATTTGAACTCAGGTCTTCCTGACTCTAGGCCCAAAGCTGTATCCATTACACAACTAGCCACCTCTATAGATGGCATGGATACCAGCAAAATGTCAGTCATGTTTTGCTCTAGCTATATAACCATCTTTTTTCTGATGACATTCCTTTTCTGTGTTTGTCCTATGTTGTAGCCTATTTACCCACCATATACCTAAAGGCGATTTTTTAAAAATTTGCTGTTACCATCTGGGTATAGGTGTGTTTTTAAAAAATAAATTGAACACATCTATGTTTTGCTGTTCAAAATAAATACCTTTACAGAAAACTCACAGAGTATAATGGTCTAGTCAGAAAATTAAACGATCTCTTCTCTGCTTTTCATCTCAAATTTTCTTTATCTTCATCCTTCCCTTCTTACCTCTTGTCTTACAGGAAGAAGAGTCCCTTTTTTTCCATTCTAAGGCTTACTCCCTACATGTATTCCCTTGATACTCTTCTATTTTCCTTTCAATCAATTATCCTCTTATATCTTAAATCTCCCTTTCTACTTATTGCTAGAAATATGCTTCAGCACATCTTTCAAAATTTTTTTCCTTATAACTACTAAACCTTACAGCTATGCTTCCCAATCTCTCTCTCTTATCTAACATGAGGCAAAATCTTCTGAAGTATATTTTCATGTTTATACAGTTCATTCACCGTCCATGCAATCCTTGAAGCCTGCCTTTAAACTCCAGCTTGTCACTGAAATAGTTTTCTTAAATCTTTCTTGGTCAATGACCAAGTGACAGATAACTTTTTTCAATTCTGATCTTCCTTGGTTTCTCAATGGCACTAAATACTGTTTAGTTTATCCTTTCTTTTCAAAGACTTACTGCATATTGCACCTAGTTCTGCTACTGCACTATCCATTCTATTGTGTTGTCTTCTTTTTCCTTCTTCTTCAAAAACACAGAATCCTGACTTGAGTTCAGACTTTGCTCCCATTTCTATATGAGCAGGTTTTCAATTTGAGACATAACTCTAAGGTCAGTCCATATTCCAAAAAATAAGGGTTATTTATAATGTCAATGCCCCTCCATCATAAATACCCTAGACAGAATTTCTCTTTCATTTCCTGATGCCGCCTACATACTACCAGTTCTTCAGAAGGAGTCAGGGGAGTGTGGTGTTAGATAGTAGTCAAAGAAATGAGTTAAAAGTCTTCAGTTCCTGTAAGGCCAAGCAATTTGCTGGCCACATGCCCAGAGAGTTGGCATGAAAAAGATGTTTTATAAACATTGCAGCCTATAAAAATATGAGTTATCATTATTAGTAGTGAAGAATGCCAAGAGGAAGTTTGAGACTCTGAATAAATGCCACTGCATTTTTTAAAAAATCTATTGATTTATAGAACCGTATCCCTCTTTTTCAATGTTTCTTCAATACTTCCTACTCAGCAACACCCCTGAACTTCTATATCATGTCCCAGAAACCTCTTCTTCCTGTAGCCCTTGAATATATACCTCATTGGTACTTCCCTGCAAGATCTAATCAGCCTTGGAACTCCTCTATACCCTCCGCTCCTAGGGTGCCTTCTTTCTCTGTGACTGGAGGGTGGACACAGACCTCTCTAGTCAGAACCTCTTTACGGAGGAAGCACAGGTCGGCCACCCCTTCACTTCTCATCCAGCTGCTTTCCTTTGGGTTTTTCTATACCACGCCCCTCTTCACAGCACCACCATTACCTCCCCACCCTCTGCCTTCTGCTTCTTATTGTATGTTGTCTTCCTGCATTACACTGTAAGCTCCTTGAAAGCAGGGACTGTTTTCTGCCTTTTTTAATATTCCCCAACACTGAGTATAGTACCTAGCATATTCTTGTTGTTCAATCATTTTTAGTCATGTCTGACTCTTTCTGACCCCATTTGGAGTTTTCTTGGCAAAGATACTGCAGTGATTTGCCATTTCCTTCTCCAGTTCATTTTATAAATGAGGAAACTGAGGCAAACAGGGTTAAGTGAATTGTCCAGGGTCATATACTTAGTAAGCGTTGGAGGCCAGATTTGAACTCAAGAAGATGAGTCATCCTGATTCTAGTCCCAGCACTCTATCCACTGAGCCACCTAGCTGCACCTGGCATATAGCAGGTGCTTAATAAATGTTTAAGGATTGATCATTAAGTTATCAGAAGTGGTCAAATACAGTCATTTCAATGTTGCCTTAATGAAAACAAAACTAATCCAGATGCATGCTTTTATGTAATAATATTTTATTTAATGCAGCTGTCAAGGAAATAAGGTAAAAGTCATTTAATTAGCTAAGAGAACCTGACTTCTACAGAAAACAACAGAAAAAGACAAATACATGTAGAACCATAACACTTTAAAGCTGATTACTTACGATATCCACATACACTGTTTTCTCTATTTGCAAAATGAATAAATATAAATATAATACTTGTGTGTAACATTTCTTTCTCAGCTAAGTACTCATTTAAAGGGAGACTTGAAAAAATTGAATAAAGCCCTGGAGGGTGGACAGAGACACAGATGGGGATGGGGGACTGGGCAGGGGGAAGAATGAACAGAAAGACAAAGACTCTGACTATAACTTACACTGAGTTAATAAGTAACAAAGACAACTATTTCAGCTTCATCATTACACTGTGAACCCCAGCATTCTCTGGGATTTTCACAACAGATACATTCAAAATATTAATGCTTCCATTTTTTAGATTCCAATACTGAATTCAGAATACTGAACAGGCTTTTGGGGTAAGGGACAGCATGCAGCAGAGCAATTTGGATATGTGATTTCATCAGAGCACAAAAATTCTGATTATAAACTCTGTCTCCATTAATGAAGATGTCATTTTTTTGAAGTAAAAAATATATACAGCCATATTCTGAGAACTATCAATAGTTACAGTGCAAAAGAAAGTTTTATGCAAGCCAGGTTGGGGCAGAATCTCCCTTATTAGGGAAAAAAAAGTCTAATTCCTTTCTCTGCTAAGGTAGAAAATGAGAAACACTGACTTCAGTAGAAAGAGATACACATAAATACAAGCTTAAGCAGAGTGAGTGTGACAGCCTGTATATCAAAATGGTAGACTAACAGACTTAGCAGTAGACTGGAAGATAATGAGTAGTATTAAATGGAAAGCTGATCAAGGAGAGGGCTATCAGGATATATTTGGGGTCTCCTGGATGCACTGGTATGTATGTATTTCCAAGATACCTCTTTAAAATCTATTTTTGTCTGTTTCTAATATTATCCCCAAGCCTCAGCTCATTCTGGATTTTATCCATTGTTAGTATATGTCTGTGACACTAGGTATTCAAATACTAACACGGCTATTGAAAGGAAAGTGCTTAGTAAAACACAAAGTGTTAATGGAAATATGAGTTACTATCTTATTACTGATTTGGGAGACAGGGGTATCAGTTCTCTCTTAATCATATTTCTTCCTAGCAACAAAAAGAGAGTAGAACAATTACTTTGTATTGAGGAACAAGAAGGTTTAGAGTGATGTCTGGACAGTGTGGACATAAAACCCAGTTAGCTTTCAGACTAACAAATTCTCCTCTGAAGAGTAGGCTTTCTTCTGACCCATTTACACTGTCCTCCAAATTCCATTCCTGACTTGTATTGCTCTTCTATGGTTTCTGACTCTCAGGTCAATCTGATATAATCTCACCTCTTAGATTCTCTTTCGAGATTACTCTGAAATCTCATTGCCAGGCTTTGTCTCAACATGTCACTTCTCGTAACAATTGTTAAACCACGTGGCACCAGGGCTATATCTCTCATAATTGTCTCCATTGACTTCCAATGCAACCCTAGTTGCCAAAGCAGGGTGACTCAAGCTGAACTACAACTTCTTGGATTCCTTTAGGATTATAACTGTCACTAATCCGTATGTACCTGAAGATACATCCTCAGGGCATCTTTCCTTATTTTAAGATTATTCTCCTTTATAGAAATAACAAAAGCATAAATGGGATCTCAGTTTACAACGTGATCTTTAATATCTGTTTGTCTTTTCCTGGAAATACATTTTAAAAACTCTTTGGAGGCAGGCACACTGACACACATAACATTGCTAGCAAAAGAGGAAAGAGAAAAATGATGAAAAAAAGACATAAGAATTAAAAAACACAAGATTCCAGATCCATATAATTCTAAATAGAAGGAACCACTGTGTTCAATCATAGCACAAATAACTCCCTTTCATAGTGAAAATACCAAATTATGATCATGATATCATTATAAATGAGCCATCGTAATATCAAAAAAACCCAACATGCTTCCTCTTCTATTGTTTTATAATAAGGGAACTGTGATACTTTTGATTTAAATTTCCCTACAATGTGATTAAAGTAATAAGCAATTAATTGTTAACAGAGAAAAACTCCAAGCTAAATGGAAAACTCAGCCAAAACAATAATTCCTTAAGGGTTCTCAACAGTCCAACTTCTATTATATTAAAAAATTGTTTGAATCTTCAAAAGAAAATTGGCTTTAAATAATTCTCCCCATTATCTTCTGCTTCATGCTCTATAGTATGTTATTTGGTGATTTACGTTCCTCAATTTTATCTTCCTTATGTGCCTTGAAATGTGGATGGTGTATAAAGTAAATATTATAAATGACACTCCTACACTTCTCTGGGTATATTATGCTGTAGCAGATTATTTTATTAAGAACTATATGAACTATACTGTACTCTCACAGACACTCATTCTAACTGACTATGAAAATCCAAGTTTATATGGTAGAAATAAAGAAAAAAATAGATCTCACGTGAAAAAGTTGATAGGACAATACCTTAAGCACTTGAACTTGTCCTTCGGTGGTAATTTCCTCTAACAGCTCGCAAAATGACTGACACAGACCTACTGCATATGTCTGAAATTCAATCAGAAGCCAATGTATATGCATATTATAAATATATGTGTAATCTCAAAAATTACTAAAATGCATTTAGGAAGATCTTTATTTGACAAAAAACAAATACGAAAATGCAAATTTATATAATTTGTAAATACATTATTCTGTGAAAGATTATTGCAATTTTTCACAGTATTAAATCATTAAACCTACTATAACAGTTCTTATATGCATAAAATAAATAGCATACAGAAATAATATTTTTTCTCTCAGAAACAGATTAGGATTTTACTCTTGTATACTACTCATGCTTGTAACATTATAAATGCTGTACCATAATGCCATAATAAACTGTTAAGAACTTTCTCTTGCACTCAAGTGATATAAATTTAGTGTTTATGTCAATCCCATTTAAAAAAATATATATAGTAGAACAAAGATTCCCAATCCCTTGCTCGTACTCTACTTATTTAAAGCAATAAATTAAGCAAATGTACTACACTAAGAATTTGGACAGTCTCCCTGAGTTTCTCTTAACAGGTTTTGACAGGTAAGTAAATTCTTCAGACAGGCTGACATGTCTTTCAAAAGAAAGGATTAAATGTGAAAGTAAAGAATACTACTTTAAATTTTTTAAAAACTATGCTATTTTAATAACTATTGTACAAAAAGAAAATATTTTTATCCAGTAATTCATTCTGGATATGTCAGGAACTTAGGCAACTGTATGAATTCTCATTTGTCTAAGGAATAAAATTAATTCTTCTATAACCCTTCCTACTAGAGAATAATTGAGAAAAATTAGTTCCTTGTGTCAAAAAAAAAAGATCAGTTAAGAAATATATTATTAATTATACCGAAAAATGAATTGTTCTTACAACTAAATTCTACAAAGTCATTTACTGATTTCAAAGAGAAAATATAATCATTTCTTACTATGCAACCATTACTGCAACGTACCTGTAAAAATTCAGTTGACGACAAAAAAATATAACCATTGATGATCTTAAAGCAGGTTCTGAGATTTTCTGAACTTAGTTCTGCCAAAACAATGAATTTCAAATAGTTCAATAAAATGTCAAGTTGACCCATAATTGCTAAATAATTTAAAGAAATTCAATGAAAAATAAATGACTCCTGTGTTCAAAAGTCTCTTCTGAATTCTACTAAGTAGCATGGTTTATAGTTAAATATTTTAAATCTTGTTTCCTAACACCAGTCTCCTGTCTCAAGAGTCTTTGCTGCAACAATCATGCCATGCCATATCAGTCTTCTTTATCCACACATCTGATCATGTCCAAATCTTTAAACAAATCCCTGCTACCCACTAAATAAAGTTTAAATCCTTTAGTATTCAGGGTCCTCCCCCTCTCTGGCACTACCTAATTTAACATTTACAGCCTTACCTTCTTGTACTACTCCCCATAGATCACTGTGTACCCCACATACTTATCTTTCCATTTTCTGTGTTTTTCTTTATGATTTTCATGTTTTTCCTTTCCTGGAATTCCTTTGGCCCACCCACATTACAGGAAGCCTACCTACCTTTTAAAGCCTAGGAAACTTTTCATAATCACCTGAAAGGCATAATATTCTTTCCCAGACTGAACTTGTCTAAATTTGTTGGCAGTGAAGCCATACACTTGCCACATCTGGCAAAAACTGACTAGACTGTAAACTCCACAAGCCCAGGACCAATATCTTCTCCAATTCCATAAGTCTTTCAGACTCTAGCATAATGTTTTTCACATAGAATTTACATGATTTTCATTATTTAATTGTTTAATTGGTGTTCATTTAATAGACATTGACAGGTTCCTATTTACATGCCTTCAGATTTAAAGTCATTTAGAGTCAGTCACATGTTTGGAAGCCACCCTTTTTTCCTTTCCTTGGAGCCAAGTCTGCACTTGATCTGACTCCTTCATTTCAATCAAAACTATTACTTCTGATGAGCCCAAAAAACATAAGGCAATTAGACAAAATTCATTGTTTTTAGTTTCCATAAAACTAAAAGTATGCTCTCTATGCAACAAAATATTACCAAATCTACTATATACGATCATTTATAATGGTTACAACAATTGTACATTGCTCAACTAAGGATTATACTTGCTTTAAAATATTATTTTAATATAATAATTTCATGCTAATCATAAATAGACATTATCTGGCTTCTTGTATGCTTTATATGTAGTATTTATGTCCTGTTTAAAATATAGTAGAATTAAAAGGTACCCTACTACCTGATTGTTACATTTTTCCAGAAACTTAGATTCACTAAGCACTTTCGAAATCACAATTATCCTTTCTTGATGGCCAGTATTTAAAGGAATTACAATGTGTTGTCCAAAATAGTCAATAATTTAAAGTTACATTCACAGACATGCAACCCCTACCACTATATTGCCAATTTACAAAAAATAAATAAATAAATAAATACAGCTAAGTGAAAGAAGGACTTAAATGAGGAGAGACCTGTGGCAGAACTCCCACCAGCAGACTATTGCAATGTTCCATGCATGAGAAGATGAGGACTTGCACCAGGGAGGTGGTAACATCTGAGGAAATGGATATTATGTCATGTCATGTCATGTCATAACAAAGATACTATATGTTATAAAGGTAAAATCTGACAGGTTTTGCCACAAGATTGGATGAGGCAGATGAGAGAATAAGGAGTTGAGTTGATGTCTAGATTACAAGCCTAGGGAATTGAGGAGAATGGGAAAATTTGGAAAAAGAGAGGATTTGGGGGGAAAAGATATTAAGTTTAGTGTTTAAGATGTCTACAAGACATCCAATTTGAGATTTCTTGAACTGGAAATGGGAGTTGAAGACAGAAAGTGAAGATAGGAGACTAGAGGTCAACAGAAGCTAAATAAGTAGATTTGAGAATCATCAGCTTAGATATGACAATTTAATCCATAGGAAATGATAAGATCAAATGAAGTAGTATAGAGGGAGAAGAAAAGAGAGCTTAGTACAGAGCCCTGAGGGTTAGTCACAGTTAGGACATGATTTAGATGAAGATCCAGCAAAGACTGAGAAAGAGTGGTCAGATAGGCAAAAAGCAGATTCTCTGCTGGAGGATATGAGATAGAATGGGATCAACTGTGTATGTAGAAGGTTTGATTTTGTCAAGGAGATGAGCTTCTTTTTAACCTCTTCTTGAGAAACGGGTGAAAGCAGAAATAGTGACAGAAAACATCTTGATAATGGAGGATAAGGAGGAGAGAAAAGGAAACTCTTGATGCAAGGCTTCAATTTTTTCAGCAAAATGACACAAGGTTCTCAGCTGAGAGGGTGGAGCAGAAGAAGCCATGGGAAATGTGAAGAGGGAAGAAAAGGTTTAGAAGAGTTGCTGTGGTGAGTGAGATAGTAAATTAATTAGGGAGGTGTAAAAGGACTGGCTAGCGACAGTGAAAATCCAGTTCAGATTGTGTAACACAGACCTGTAGTAGACCTTGTCAGCACAGTTTTAAGATTTTTTTCTGCCTTTGTTCTGCAGCATGTGCTTGGTAGCAAAGGTGGCAGATGGTGAGAGTAATCCAAGGCTGAGGCTTAGTAGGGCATGATTGGCAATCTGATAAGGAAGCAAGGGATTCAAGAGGACAGTGTAGATAGAGCTGAACTAGTTCACCAAGGGGACAAGATGGGGAAAGGAGAAGGGCACAGAGGTGATGACCTGGAAGAGAACTGAGAGGTCAAGCGACTGGAGGTCATTGAGTAGATGAAGAAGTCTAATTTTGTAAAGAAGAGTAAAAGAAGAGGAACGTGAACAGACTGTAGTCAACAAGGGAACTTCAGAGTTCATGAACATGGAAGAGGTACGCTTGTGTGTGATCAAGGATATGACCAACTTGGCATGTGGCTGAGGTGGGCTGGAGAAGTAGGTCATGTAAAATAAGTAAACTGAGGAACTGGAAGACTAGGGTGTTTGAGGAAGTATCAGCACCTATAGTGAAGTCCCCTAGTTTGAAAGTAAGAGTCAAAGAAGAGATAGTGAGTCAGGTACTGAACTCCTTGAGAATGAAGTGGAGTGTAACCTGGAGGTCTGTAGACAACAGCTATCAGGATTTTGATTGAGTGGTAGATGTGGACCGAGTGAAATCTCAAAGGGAAGATTACTGAGTGACAGTGGTAAGAGAAGCAGCAAGTGGCAACGTGAGAGAAAGATTATTCCCACTCCCCTGCCTAGACCAATGAGTGAGTCAGGAAGAATAAGTGAAAATAAGTGAATATGGCTAGTGCTGAAAAAGGTGGCCAGTGAGGCTGTGTCACATTATTAGGAAGGAGCCGAATCTCAATGAGATCTAGAAAATGGAAGGAATAGGAAAAGAAAAGATTTAAAATGAAAGCACATCGGATCAACTGGGGAGAAAGGGAGCCCACTGAGACGCCTGAGGCAAATAGAAGGGGGCAGCATGATTATCAGGGAAAGCATATTAGGCTTGGAATCAAAAAAAGTTGGTTCCAGTCCTAGGTCTGAGATGTACTAATAGAATGACCATGGGCAAGAAAAAGAACCTCTACAACTATTTCTTCATCTATAAAATAGATATAAAGATTCAATGAACAAACACCAATGTACAAAGCACGGAAGCATATGCTAGGGCTACAAAGAGAAATCCTAAATTCCAATACCTTCTTTATCCTATTTACATGACTGAGTTCCTTTTATTCTTCTTTTTCTTTTTCCTCTTAAGACCCTCAAAATAGAACCATCCAACCCCAGGAACTTCCCCCCCCCCACATTTAATGTCACTGCAATACTTTTTGAAGACATTAAGGTTAATGTCAATAATGCCAAAGTGACATTGTTTCTTCTCTCCTATGACAACTAAGCTTTTTCATACAGACTCTTCCAAATGTTCAAATAAATTTGCCTTCCTAGTTATCTACTGAATCTTGTGTTTGCATCTCAAAGTTACTATTCAGTTCTGGTTTGTTTTTTTTATCAGAAATGCCCCAAAGTTCTCAATTTTTAAATAATAATTATTAATAACAGACCTCAATAAAGGTCTATTTTTTCCCTGTTAGATTATACCCAATTTGGCAAGATAAATTGTTGTAATTAATTGTTGTAATCTCCTATCATTTGCCTTTTAGGATATTACATTCAAAGATTTCATATTGTGTAATCATGACTGTGAGTTCCTCAGTACCTTAACTCTTCATTTTGTGGACTTATAGTATTTTTCTTTCTCACCTGAAAGCTCTGGATTTTGGTATGGACAAATTGTAGGGCTTCTTTCAGGGCGTTATCAGTACATTCAATTTCACTTAACCCTTTGGATTTAGTAGTTGTGAACAGTCCTCATGTGTGGTTTCCCAAACTATAGTGTCAGGGAATCTGATCATTTTTAAATTCTCTCTCTCTCTGACCTGTTTTCCTTTTTGATAATGTATACTTTACATTTTATTTTATTTTCTTCAGTCTTCTGATTTGGTTCTAATATACCTTGCTGTCTCATGAAGTCACTGATTTCTGTTTGTCTATTCTAATTTTCAGGAAGTCCATTACTTAGGTAACATTTACAACTCTCTGTTCTAAGCTTTTTTTTTTTATCTCCTTCAAATTCATTCCTCCAGAAGAATATTTTTTTAATCTTTTGCTTCCTTACTTCGAGGTATTCATACAGATCATCCTTATAGAAAATCTTATTTCTTCCTTTGAGTCTCTGCAGTTCTCAAAGAATTACACTCTCTTTCTAGGTTGGATTGCTGCTTATCTCTAGATCTATGTGTGTCTATGTACCTCAGCTCACTGATTTCTCTAGCCTTGGCTGCTGAACTGGTGCTTTGTGCCTGGACCATGCTCTGCATCCTGCTGGGCTTTTGGATGCTTGAACAAACTGTATCACCTAGGTTCCGGCACTGAATTCTACCTTCTTAGGTTAGATCACTTGGATCTTTGAGGTTCTGAGCCCTGGATCTTCAGGCCTTCTATGGCATCTCAGGACAGATAACTAGGGACCCCAGAAGCCCTGAGTCTGGGGCACCATGAGCGCTGCCACCAGTTACTTTCAATGTCTTCAGTGTGTATTTCTTAACTCACTGGGCCTTTCATGGGGGAGCCCTTGTCTTTTGCTGTCTCTCCTAAAACAGAGCTTAGCAAAATACAATTGTTTACAACCAAGCTCTCGTCATCCTGGGGAGACTGCCAGCTTGTTTCCTATACTGATGATGGCTTTATTGGTGGTGGGCCCCTGCAGCCCTGCAGGATTCTGACTACCTTCTTATGTAGTTCTGAAATCAAAGAAGTCGCTTTCTACACTTTCTCAATGAATTGCCTGATCATTATTCGATCTGGCATGATTTTTAGGTTTTTGCTAGAGTAGATGAGTGGGAGTTAGACTGCTTTCTTCCATTCAGAAAGCCTTCATGGCCAGAAGTTCCAGGCAAACTTCCCTATTTGCTGTTGCCCAGATATAGCATTTTATCATTTGTTTCCTCTCCTTTATACAGGTTGTTTCATATGCGTAGAATGAACTTGCTTCTAACCTCTACCTTTCAGAATTCTTAGCTCTCTTCAAAATTCAGTTTGTTCCAGCTCCAGCAGTATGCCTTTCCTGATCCCCGATGTGGTATCCCAATGCAATTTTTTAAATTTACCTTGCATATACTTTAAATCCACTTATATGTTAAAAAGTGACCTCCTTGAGGGCAGAGACCATTTCATTTTTGTCTTTGTATTTCCAACAGCTACAACAGTGCCTATATTGTTCTGTAACCTTAAAAAACTATTACAAATTTGAGCCAGAATTACAACACAGGATATTATGTACACTTTTAGATTCAGTAAGACAATATAATTTTTAAATCTTTTAACTACATCCAGTATTTTAAAAGGCTAAGGTGAACTACACTATCCACCTTCTAACAAAGTGGTAATAGATTCAAGATGCAGAATGTGACATCAGTTTTTGGAAATGAATAGCAGAGAACCTGGTTTTGCTTGACTATGTATATCTGTTTAAAGAGTTTTGTATTTCTCTTTTTTCAAACAGGGGAAGTGACAAAAAACACAATCTAATGGGGGAGAAAACATGCAAATCATTATGTACACAGAGAGAGATACAGAGTAGATGGGAGGTAATCCTAGAAAGCAGGCACTAGCAGTGGGGAAACTTGGGAAGGTTCCTGCAGAAGGTGGGATTTAAATGATTTTAAATGAAGCCTGGGAAGCTAGGAGGCAGAGATGAGGAAGGAGAGCATTCCAGGAATGGAATCTGGATACAGGGAATCTGGGAAAAGAACAACAAGAAGGTCAGTGCTGCTGGATCCTAAGAAGGAAAATAAAAGTCTAAGAAAAGGGCTAGACTGTGTAGTCAGTCTAAGCATTTATTAAGAACTTAATATGTACCAGGAATTGTGTTAAGCACTGGGAATACATCCCTGCCTTCCAAAAGCCTACACTGTGATGGAGGAAGACATAAAATAAAGGGGGGGGGGGGGGGGAGAGGGAAGGGAAAGCATAAACTGGGAAGAAAAATGAAGAGTCAGCAATGCAGCTGGAGAGGGATAGAGACATCTTTGGCCTGGGCCTCCTTTTTTAAGGGAGGTTCTAGAAGGAACCAGCCACTCAGAAGGTGAGGCCACAGAAGCTTCAGCATATTCCAAATGAGAGCAGTATCCCAAGGCAGGAGTGAGATTCAAGGGTGGCAAAGTCCTGTGGGGATGAGCCACTAATACAGCCTGGAGAAGGCTGAAGGACTTTAAATGCCAAATGGAGAGGTTTCTATTTAACCCTAGAAGTAACAGGGACTCACTGGAGTTTTTTGAATAGGGAGGTGAAATAGTCACACCTACATTTTAACACTAGACCTAACCATCAGCCCTGCTTCTACACCTTCCAGACCCACAAGCACTGGCATCTGACCTGCTGATGCAATCTAACAATCCCTAAACCTTGACATCAGGCAGAATGCTGCTGGTGCTTAGGACTTCTGGGTCTTTGACTTTGTTCTGGTGCTGATCTTTCTTTTAAGTTCCCTAAAGGAGAAACAGCTCATTCACATTTTATAGATGAGAATAAGCCCCAAAGTAGCAGATGACACCTAGAATTCAGAATTAACCAAAAAAAAAAAAAAAAAAAAAAAAAAAAACAAACACTTTGGTACAGATTTCATAGTCTCTCATGTATGCTCATTCCCACTTTATTTCTTCTTCACAAAATTTTACACGGATCACACACAGCAGGACTGAACAATAAAAATATGCACTAGGTACAATGTGGGATACAAAGAAGTACAGAATACAGACTTGGCTTTCAAAGGGCCTGCTACCTACTTAGAGAAACAAGATAATCACATAACCAAAGTATCATAAGGGTTTAAAGAGATCATAGAGCTGAAATTCTTAACTTTGGGTCAACAATTCCTTTGGCTGTCAAGGGAAGCCTATGGACTCTTTTCTCAGAATGTTTTTTTTTTTAATGCTTCCTTAGATTTTAATTAAAAACACACACACACACACACACACACACAATAATACAAAGAAAAACTCAAATACAGTTATCAATTTTTTTTCCAAGTTCACAAACCCCAGATTAAGAATTCTTTAGGGCTTTGTCTAGTACAACCACTGGGTTAACAAAGGAAATACCTCTACCACATTCCAAAGAAGTATAGATCTACCTTCTACTTGTTCATTTCCAATGATACAAAATTGTTAGAAGACACTACATTCTGTTTCTGAAGAGCTCTAATTCTTAGACATTTTTTCATACACTGAGCAGAACTATGTATCTATACCTCTTGCCTACTGTCCTTGGTTCTCCTTCCAGAGACAAGAATAATTCTATAAAACCCTCCATGACCACCCTTCAACTACTTGGCAAAATGATTCTGCCTTTCTATGACTTCTCCTTCCAAGGCTAAATACAAATACAGGTGAACAATAAATAATACATGAGAAGTAACAGTTCACTACAACAAAACAAATACCACAAAGCATTACTAAAATAATTACACAGAAAATTTGCTAAAGAAATTGAAAGAAAAGATACATGGTTTTCAAAGAATGCTTTTAGGTTTTTCCTAAACATCCCTTTTTTGACCACCACTAATTTCTGAAGAAATGTAATGTCTGGGTCTTGTAATCTGAGTAGAATTTGGACACACAGAGAGGACAAGGGTGAAAATGATATGGAGGAAAAGATAAGGCATGTCAGTAGAGAGGGAATAATAAGCCAATTTCGCTAAAGGGGAGGCTACAGAAAGTTGAATAATTGAAAATGAGGCAAAAAATTCAAGAAGATTTGCCTTTCATTTTCATAAAATAGCCTCATTAGGAAATAAACTCAAGAATCACACTAGCAATGTGTTCCTTTGAGCAGAGCAACAAAAACCAGGCACTAGAAACCTCACGATCTGGGTGAGGGGGATTGAGATTTCCCCTAAACACAGGATCAAAAGATCTATAATTAGAAGGGGCCATATCTAATCCAAGCATCTAATTTTTCAGATGGGCAAATAACTTAAGAAACTAACCCCACCCCACCCCTCAATAGTGTAGACACATATTAACAATACTAAAATTAAAATAACAGAAATATTGCATAATAGAAAACTAATGGAATATTTAAAATATTTTCTGCTTTTCAAATAGTTTTCTGAAATCACAGGCTACAAAACTATTTTCATATTTTAAAATGAACACTGGCCTAATCCTTTAGATATTAACTTCTTCTTATTGTTCTCCTGTCATTTAAAGTAAATATACTCAGGACTAACTAACCTCAAATCTTCAAGAAAATCAAATAAAAACGAAAAAGTTGATAAAAACCACACCGAAAAATAACCATGATACCATGAATACTTCACCATACCCAATCTGAGCTTGTTAAAATTGACCAGAGTACAGATATGTGAGAGGGAGGAGCAGATATATCTATGCTGTTACCACTCCAAGGAGGGGGGACCAAACCTCTCAAAGCAGACCATTCCTTTATGACCTCGGCAAGTCAGAGTCTATTGGGCACTCAGCTTCTCATCTGCAAAATTGGCAGGAGTAGGGGGCAGAGGCAAAGAGATGTTGTTAAACTAGAGGAGCTCTAACATCCCTTCCAGTTCCAAGTCTACAATTCATGGACTACAGGCATGGTCATAGAGATGAGGAAACCACTTACAGGTTCTCAATCCTTGACACAAGCAGAATGGCTCTGCAGGAAAGCACTACAAGCTGGAAGTAGCACTGAAATTCAACATCCATGGCTTTTAGTAAATCAGGATTTACAACTTCTTATTTCAGCAAAATTATCCTATCATAGCTTTGTTCTCTGAAGCTGCCCATGATTCTCCTTTTAGGTCATGGTCATTTTTCTCATAGTCACCTATACTCATTTTCTTGCTCATCGTTGACTATCTGTAAGGTGGGGGTGTGTGTGGGGGTGTGTGGGTGTCTGTGTGTGTATACTCACAAGTTAATAAAGATGCCTTTTGAATCTGAAATAATTGTCAATTTTCACTAGTTTTAAAGCACAATTTCAACAGCAATGTTGACACTCACAGTCAATGATCCACAAAACACAAGAGTCTTCAGAATATATAAAATCCAAATAATAGAAAAGAAAGACTTATAGCTGACATTTGTCTTTTACATTCTAAAATTCAGTAACTTTTTAAATAAATGTACCATATTTAAAGATACCTGGGATAAAAAGACAGAAATTAAACCATTCCTGCCCTCAAGGAGACTACATATTTTAAGGAGAAGTGAATACGTTCACAGATAAGTAAATATGAAAGATATAAAACATAATATTAGAAATTTTCTAAAGGGAGAAAAAAACAATCTGAACTGTGCTTTGAAGGAAACCATAGGGTTCTAAATTTACAAAATTCCTTTGAATACATAATCAAACTCCCACCTATCTTTCCAGTCTTATTTGACCTTCTTCCTTCCTGCCCATGACTTTCTCTATTTTCTAAGCCATACTTAACCAGGACCCATTTCCTTAACTCATATTAACTTCATCCACAATTGTGAATTTACAATTCACATACACTGAATAAACTCTAGCCAAAATTACCATGGTCAAAATTCACTTATTTCAAGGTCTTTAGGCAACATTTCTTCCACGCATCACAATGATCAGATTGAAATGATCCTTTCATGAATATTTCTGGAGTATCTGTTTTAGCATTCCTAATGACTTAGTACATTTCACTTTCCATTATAGTTATTGACTTATCACTTAACCAGATCTTAAAACTCCCTGAGAGCAGTTACTACAATAACTGTCATCATTGTATATTCAGCACATCACATTGTGCTTTAGAACATGAACGATACAGTGGAAGGAACACTGGATTAGGAGTCATCAAGCCTAAGTCTGAATCATAGCTTCCTTAGCTACTAGCTATCTGACTTGTGGGCATGTCTCTTCATATTAATAAGCAAATATTTCCACTTCAGAAAAGTAAGGGGGTTGTATACTAGATAATCACTTTCTACCTTAAAATCCGATAGCATACAAAACATCTGCTGAATTTTAAATTTTGAATCTTTCTATAAAATCAGGAAACATGGTTTGTTTGTTTCAATTTTCTCTTTTCCAAGATTCTTAAACAGTAACTAATTGATGACATAAATACATCAGTTAATGATATTAACACATACAAAAGACATTGATTAAGAATTTAACAGCTAAAAATGTTTCATTCAATGTTTATTAGGCAATTTAAAGTCCAATTTTACATGCTGTAGTTTTATCTTTATAAGCAGAAATAATAAACCCAAGGAAAACTTTGAAAATTATTCAAATATGATCATGAATTTTTAAATATCAGTAAAGTTACAAAAATGAAAATAATAATTTAAAATCAACAATGGCTGAAAAACTGATTGTAAATATAAACGTTAAAAATTTTATATGTGAACACATACCAAGAAGTGGGGACATGTTCTGAAAGATTCTAAGCAGCTCTGGTGTAAGACATGGACTGTTCTCCAATGTCACTAACCTAGAAAAAGATAAAATAAAATGCAAGTCATTTTCCCTTCTATTAAACATATTTTTTAAAATTGATAACAGATATAAACATAATTTCTTTTCCCAGGAGTACTGAATATGATCCACAGCTGAGACACAGCACATAGTGATGAGAGAGATAATCTCCCTAAAAAAATTTCAGAACTCAAGAATGCCATATGTACACACATGCGTAAACAGTAAAATAGCAGAAAAGGTGTTCCCCAGACCCATCAAAACTGGTTTGTTTTTTTCTAATACAAGATACTTCCTAATTTTGAGGATTATCCCTTATCATCTATAGGAAAAGATTCATTGTATTCAAATATCTGACGAGATAATAATTGTAAAAGCATTTAACATAGTACCTGGCATACAGTAAATGCTAACTACTATTTTTGGCTGCTGTTCTTGTTATAATATCCAGATATAGATCAAAGGATCACAGATTTGGAACATGAAGACACCTTACAGCTCATCTAGTTTCATGTAACGAATTAGGAAACTAAGTCAAAGAAAGATGAAAATTTATACAAATGGCAGTTTAAAATAACAGATTTGAGCTTGGTGGGGAAATCAAGGATGGACGTACTGTCTGGAAATCATTCACCAAAGATTAATACTAGATGTCATAAGTATCAAAGAGACTGTAAATAGAGAAAGGGAGAGGAGAGGATGGAGGCACCTCGAATGCTTCCCAACTCTGACCCCATCCACTTGCATCTAGAGCAGAGGGGGCAACACAGCAGTGGAAAGAATGGGGCCAAGACCTCCAAGAGCAAAATTAAGTTTCTTGTTCTCACTACAAAATGTTGAAAATTACAGAATCCTAGCATACTCCTAAAAATCAATTTAAACATGACAATATTTTCATGTATTTGCATGATTTATCTTTATAATTCAGATCAATCTCTCATTTTAAAGTTTTTATATTTTTTTTACTATTTGATGCTTCCTCTTTATATGTTGTTTACATAATAATGGTTTAAAAATACAATAGGTTGAACTTCCTTTACTTTTTAAAATAAAATTCTCTGAGAAAATTTGCAGCATACAGTAAAAATTCTATTTCAATTCAAACATTTATTAAGCATGTAGTATATATAAAGCACTGTTAGGTAGGTCCATAATATAAACAACAACAAAGGAGATTTATGTTTTAGGATTAAGATTTAATTAGAAAAAATGCCCCAAAAAAGAAGTAATGTGTAACGTAACATTAATGATTGTTTGTTGGTATCTAGGGGAGGAAACACAAAATGGAAAGGCCCTAGGGACCCATTTCCCTAACTTTTCCTACCTCACTCTTGCGTAATGGGACTTTCTCACCCCTACTCATGAATGGGTATATTTTGAGTTTTTGTCAAAGAAGCAGGACTTGGGAAAAACATTTTCTTCAACAATCAAGCCTATTTCCTTTTTAAAAATAGCTGGCTTTTCTTAGGATGCTGATAATCTAATGAAACTAGAGGATTATATTTGTTATCCTTCTCCAGGCTACACTGCAGGCTCATCTCCACAGGACTTTCTCTCTTCCCTTACTCCCTGCTTTGCAGCTCTCTTTTATGTGTAGTATTCTTGCATTAAAATGTAAGCTCTTTGAAGGCCAGGACTTTCTTCCTGCTTATATTCCCAGCACTGAGAACAGCACTTGGCACATATAAACACTTAATAAATGCTTCTTGACTGACAGAAACTACATGTAGGTATAAAAGCCACAGGCTGAGAAACAATTCTATTGAAGCTAGGCCATTAGGAGGTTGCTGACAATAAAAAAAGTCAGAACCACTCTGAGTTTCTCTATGTGTAAAACAAGCAGCCTAGATTAGATAATCTTTGCAGTTCTATTCAGTTCTAAAATTCCATGATTCAATGAAAAAAAGTTATTAATGTGAAAATCTGGTAAATTTAATTAATTAATTCTACTACTATATTTTTAATATATCTAAAATATTCTTTTACAAATAATGTTCTTACATTTTTATTGCTTAATTTCTCCAGTTATATTTTCAAGTAACCTGATAATTTTCAAGAATATATATACACTAAGTAATTAAGGAATCAATGGTACAACATGCTGTCCTTTAATCAACAAGCTCAAAAATTCTATAGGTAAACGAAGCACAAATGAAAACATTACATACAGCAACATAGAATTAAAAATTAAAAGACTCTCCATTTCTTGGCTGCAGGAATTTTCTTTGGCTAGACTCCATACCTGGAAGGTACTCCTTCCTCAACTTGGCCTACTGACTTCCCTGGTTTTCTTTAAGTACCAACTAAAATTCCACCTTTTACAGGAAGCCCTTTCAAACCTCTCAATTCTTAGTGCCTTCCCTCTGTTAATTATTTCCTATTTATCCTGTATATAACTTACTTTTGTCTATATTTGTTTATGTTGTCTACCCCATGGAAGAAACTGTGTCTTTTGCCACTTCTTATATCCTGTACCCCCAGCACTTAACATAGTGTTTGGCACACAGTTGATACTTAATAAATGTTTCCCGATTGTTTATTGATTAAATGTCAAATAAGAAAATTAAATCTGATACTGCAATACAGCAAAACACAAAACCTTTTTTTTTTTCAGTTTCTATCATATAACAAGAGAAATCTAATGGCATATCATAAAGGTTCAGTTAGGAATATGATGTAATGATACTTGATAGAACAGCTAAATTTTTCAAACCTTTGTTAAACAGGTTTAACTATTAAGAGCTCAAAATCTGCCTTAGAAAGTTCTTTGGTTATCTCTGTTCTAATCAAAATTATCTGCATTCCCATCAGATAAAGGGAGACTGAGGAGAGAAGAGAAGAGTCTTCTAATCAATCTCAAATATCCATCTGGTAGCCCAGGGCACACAGTTAACTTGCAGAGGCAGCATGTGAGTAATTTTAAATTTCAGGGACAATCATCACACATGACATTTGTTGGATACTAGCTCAAGTTTCAGCATTACATTGAGTTACATTCTTTGTTGTGCACTAAATTCTACTTTCAGCTACACCATAACTTCTCAAACCTTCTCATTTGCAACCATCTTTCCACAGTTGCTGCGATAAAAAGAAAGGACAGTGTGAAAAAACAATGTGGAACAGGTAATGAAGGGAGTGGTATCCAATCTGATCCCAAGATTTGAGAGATTGTGCAGTGCTTGAGAGGTGCACACATTCAATTAATAAGTAACTATGGTTATTTAAGAATGTAAAAAATTTTCTTTTAATTTATGAGTATAATTTTTTCAAAAAGATTCTAAGTTGTTAGGATATTAGGACCCATTAAATTGTTTAGACTTAATAAAAGGCATTTCTTTTGGTCTGGGTAAATTTGAAAAAATTACTGAGATACTAAGGAACACAATTAACCAAAAAAGATTGGGAACCTCCTTCCACAGAAAGAATGTTGCCTCTATTGTCAAACTGGGTCACTTTTTGGTTTGTCTTTAGTTAAATATTTCTCTCTGAAGAAATGGCTATGGGGGCAGCGAGGTGGCACAGTGGATAGAGCACCGGCCCTGACGTTAAGAGGACCTGAGTTCAAACCCGGCCTCAGACCAAACACTTGACACATGTAGTAGCTGTGTGACCCTGGGCAAGTCACTTAATCCCAACTGCCTTAAAAAAAAAAAATGGCTATGGTGTAAATATAAAAGCTGTAGATAAGACTTTAAAACACACACACACACACACACACAATCATTTCTTCCTTGTAGCCATGTGGATTAACAGATCAAGAACTTTGAATTAACAAATTGAATCTAATGAGTGTTAATGAAGTTATTTTTGTTTATATTTGTTAACCCTCCCAGGAAAGCAATATATGTCAACAATAAAATTAAATGCTACTATGCCAAGAAAAAAAACAAATCACTATTGGATCAAACCTTGTGTTTCAGACATATCTCAGAACTCACTGGATTAAAGAAGTTAAAAAATAACTTCTGTATATCCTATAAAATCACATTCCAACTTTGTTAACCTCTCATGAGAGACAATCTTTGCATAGAGGAATTTATTATAATCTCAATATACTCCCAAAACGGCAAGTTCCACAGAGTAGCTAAAGGAGGAAGGCAGGAATAAAAGTAAAATTGAGACCCAGAGTTCTTCCTCTTACCACAATTCTAAACCATCTTCCAGAAGATAAACATGTGGTGGCTGGGAAACATCTGTACTCAGCTGAATAATGGGGAGCAGGAAAGGATACAGGTTCTTGCTGTCTGCTCCTAATCCCTAAAGGAAGAATAAATAAAACTTAAGATACTCTAAAATAACAAAAAAGAACAAAAAATTCCACACAAATCAACAACAATAATAAAAATCCTCCTAAAAGCCAACATATATTGAATAGGATATTCTTTAAGTTAGTCCTATTCACAAATACCAGTTATACCAAGTCACTTCTCTTGTATTTTTTACAACTGTCAAGTAAGTGTGCCAAAAGTATTAGTATAATCTAATGACAATTAAAATAATGTACCCAAACTTGGATATGCTTAGGTGTTAGGAGCTTCCAAATGTATAATTTTTTTAACCCACTTTTTTGTTACTGGTTAAGTATTCAATTTGCTATTTTCTGTCTCTATAACCTACACCTCTAAATAAAAGATTTCAATTGCCTAGAATGGGAAGGAGCAAGTATGGAATGTCTTTAACAAGTACAGATTGCAACTAGTTTCAAGATGAAGAGAAGTATTAGTTCCTCTGTTTCAGAAAATTTATGTCATTTGTTCACGGTCACTTGACTAGTAATCAGATGTGAGATTTAAAATCAGATATTCCCTAACTCTCAAGTCTACACACTAACCACTGCCATGCTGCCTGTCAACAATAAGAAACGATCAACTAAAAATTCTGCTTGTCTAATTGGACTGAATGAGTCAACTATGCATCATGATTCATAATCTTGTAATTTACAAAGAAGTCCAAGAGAAAAATGGGTAAAGTTTGAAACTCTCACGTTCTATCATAATTTCTTTAACAGAAAACTGAAGTGAAGGGGATGGAAATAAAACTTCTACTATATTATATGCATAAAAATGGATGGTTTTCATGTTAAAGAATTAATGTGGTAGCTTTTAGATCCATAAAAATCCACATTAATAACTGGGGGAATGTTCTATTTTATTAAATTATTTAATGTACTATACCTATAATAAATTACAATTTCATAAAATGTATCATGAAAGTTATCTCCACCTCTTTTATTTGGAGCTATACATTATATTAAATCCAAACTTCAAGAAGAGAGCATATTAGAAAGAAACAGAAATCATCCTTCAAAATACTGAATATGTCATGCTATTTTATTCAGATGAAATATGTTTAAATACCACAGATTTTTAAGGAAAAGATAAACAGTAATACAGTAATTTGAGCAGGAAACATAATAAATTTTAAGTTACCCAATGTCAAGATTCTGAAGGAAAAGCACCTCAATTTTTAATGGAATAAAACTGTAGTAAAATAGCATTAAGAAAAAATATCCTAATTTACATTATATAGCGGGTCAAACACGATTTGCCCAAGAAATTTTAACGTACTTGCTCATTTGGGTCACGTCTCAGAGTTCGCAAAGTAAGTTACAGAATAACTGTTAAAATTCCATTTTAAAAATATATAAATCATGAAATAAATTTTCCTGTTCAAATCCAAAAGGACACAATCAAGTAAAATCTAAAATTTTCAAAGTCTTGAAAGGAGATGAAACTATGACTCCCATTACAGATAAAAGAAGAAAATCTGTTAACAAATAAAAAGTTGACACCATTTCACGGATGAAGAAATTTTTATCCACTGTAAAAGAACACAATCCCTCAGTTTAGATGGCACATGGTTAGCTGAGGTAAAAAGCTGAGTGCCTCTCTGAATGAAAAGAGAGGAGGGCTTCAACATATTAAGATATCCATTACTTAAAAGAACTTGTCCAAGGTTAGGTACACAATTACAAAATTGTAGAATATGCCCAATTTGAATACACTGGAGGGCACAGAGATCTAATTCAGGAATCTGTCTAAAAGACAACTACACTCCAAAACACAAAGATATTGTGGTAGCATAAATGAACAAAGATTCTTTAAACTATAAAGCACCAATATTTTATGAAAATTAACATTTAAATGAGATATTTATAAAAAAAGAAATATTTTTAAAAGAAAAAATGAGATATCACTTGAAAAGTGAACTTTTACAAAAACTAAGGACATCACAATGACCACACATACCAACTTAGCTTATTAAAAGAAAAAAATCATATATTCTTTCAAATTTGCAAGTCTATTTTTATCATAGTTGAGCTCAAAAAATTTTTAATTAAAAATGAGTTTTTAAAATCAAGTCCTTTCAATAACAATGGAGATTATTCAGGCATCTGTATTAACAAATATGAGTCTAACAATTTTTATTGTGAATACTATTAGGTTCTCAATAACAGGTGAACTATAAAAGATATCAGTTTTTCACAGCATTAAAAGTTAGATGATCTAAAGTAAATTCCTGTGAAGAGAAATCTCAAAGTTTACAAAAAAACAAAAGTCAACTGAAAACATAATTTTACATAAAATTTAGAATATTTTTGTCTATTGGGATTTATTCTAGTATTTGCCAATCTCACTTTCTCATTCATGTAAAATTATGTTACGACAACAATGGTTTGTTCATGATTTAATAATATGGTATATTTCACTACTCTTTCTATATGTAATCAAAATAACATAGAAATCTGATCCACCTAACTGGAAATTCAATTTTAGGCAAGTCAGAGTTTCCCAATTAGTTTAATAATTTGGTATTACCTGCAGAGCCAATCACAAGGGAGAACAAGCTATTCTCTTACCCTTAAGACCATGGGATCAAATTCAGAGCCACGAAGGGCCTTAAATTCCGTCAAGTCCAACTCCTCTATTTAACAATGAGAAAACTGAGGTGGAGAGAGCTTAAGCACCTTGCCCATGTAGTCAGTGGCCAAGGCTATACTAAATTACACCAACCCTTCCTTCATCATGGATGAAAGCGATTCCAAATTCTCAACACTCCTCAGAAGTCATAAGCCAAGTCGAATGCATGCTGAAGAAAGGCTTGGTGGCAGACCACGATCTTCAGGATCACATCCTGACTCATAAGCATGCAAAATGCCAGGGTGATGACGATACCCACAAATCCTTCAAGTTTGATACAGTGAAAAAAAATGAAATATTTGAAGTCCCTCTCTCTAAGCCTCCGCTTCTTATCTAATAATGGTTGGACTATCTATCTTAAAGGTTGTGAATAAAATTTTAAATGCTACATAATGTAAACTATTATAGTTTTATAGAAAACACCGTGATGTTACACTAACAAAAAACAATAGTGCTAGGAACATGTGGTTTTCTATTTTAATAGTGCAAGATCAGATACTTCTTATATGTATATGTATGGAAGTGAAACAATAAAATTTTCAAAAGAAAAAGCACGTCTTGCTTTAAGAAAACTCAACTGATAAGACAATATTATTTTTTAAAATATATTCTGAGACTTTTTCAGATATTTCACTGAAATAAAGAAATATCTAATCTAGATAATGAGATGAGAAATAAGAGGCACTATTATACGGTGAATAAGGCAATAGACTTAGAGTCAGGAGGCCCTGGATTCAAAACCTACCTCTGACATGCAGTAGCTGTGTGACCCTTGGCAAATCACTTAACCTTTCTGTGGTTTTATCCCCTGTAAAGTGGAGGTGGGGGACTACACCTGATGGCTTCTAATGCCCCTTTCAACTCTAAGACTATCTAGTTGTTATCAAATCGTGATAGATTTGTGGCTGAAGACAGTTAAATAACCATGTTAAATAGTTGTACGGCAAGATCCACTGTATAGGGCGTCTTCTCCTTTCCAAAGTAAGCCTGGGTATTTGAATTGACACAAAGCTAGTCTATAATAATCTACTGCATAACCATTTAGCTTACTAATGCAAAAAAGAAACAAAATAAAGAGCCTAAAATATAACATTCAAGAGAAATGTGAATATTTGGACTGGTAATAAAGGACACAAGCATATATGTAAGGCCAGGAAAAAGTACAGAATATCAGAAGAACAAAGAGCACTTACTATATCCCTGCCCATAGGGAAAGCAGAAGAAAATTTAAAAAAAAAAAAAAAATTGGAGAAACAAGATTAATTTCACTTGTTTTCACTCTCTTTCTCTCTTCCAGACAATCTTCCTTCTCAATTCCCACCCGAGCTTCTCACCCCCCTTCCAAACTATTTCTGTGCTATGTGGAATAATTTTCAGGCTGGCCATAGGTGGCAAATCTTGTTTGGAGAATTTGGACACAATTTCTCCACTGCTCAGAAGTACTACAATTCAAACTATTAGTCTCCAGGAGTTTGGGACCCAGTGGGTCCTGGTATCTTTACTTTTCTGTCCTATTTTCCACAGTTGAGAAAGGAAAAAAGAGCACAAAGATTCAATCTCAAGGAAGAGAAGGTAAGAACCTAAAGAAAAGAATTGAAGCAAAAGAACTGAATAAAGTAACTTGCTAAGTAAAACAAACTGGTAAAAACAAATAAGAAACTATGTGAGAAAAGGAAAAGGAAGTAGGGCTGACTATAGAGTTGTTTAGACAAATGAAAGGAAGTTGGGAATAGCTCTCAAGTTGATAAGAAGTGATTAAAGTCTGTAAAGGCCCTACTGAGCAGCTGGCTTGCTACTCATAAGTTTAAAAAAAAAAAACAAGGTCTGCAGGGACTTGAATTGAGTAAGTGGGGTTTGCATTTCTGGCACAGCCAAGTGACTACTATCTATGTTCCAAATATAAGATGGTCTCCCTCTAAGGAGAGGAGGTGAAAGGACCTAAGGGACAGCTCTCCAAGACACAAGATATCCATTAACATTGCCTACTGCGTGCCCCACTCTCTGCTCAGCACTAGAGGTACAAATAAGAAAGTGCCTACCTCTCCAGAGAGTTCACAACTGAAGGCGGAAGACAGCACACAAAAGGAAGCTGAAAGGCAAGGGGGAAGGGAGACGGGGAAGAAGGGTGCATCATCTTCCCTGGAGGCAAAACCAACCAGAACCACTGATGGAAAATGGAGTTGTAATTGGTAACTACCTTCTCAGAGTTACTAAGGTACTATTTATCAGTCTGATAACAATAAAGGCCCGTTACCTTTCACGAGACATGTACACAAGACATATTAGAGAATCTCCCATAACTTATTAACATGATTACTACTGACTTCTGACATAAGCACAAATGATGCTGCCAGAAGGAAACTAGAAAGTAATGGTGAATACGACAAAGTGTTGAGCAAGAAAGTAAAGAACCACAGGGACACAGGCTGTTTATTTCCCTGTTGCTCAGTGAAATGGATGCAAAAGGGAAAAACTGATCTGAGATATGAGCAGTTAACTAAAAAGACGGTGATGGCATATAGAATTTATATTTCTACACCAGGGATTTAAAACACAGAAAAGCATATTTCTGACCAGATATGGAGTTCATATAACCAAAGATGGTAAAGATCAGCTTGCCTGGAGTCTTTCAATTCCAAACAAAAGGGCTTTCAAATAAAAAGAATACAGAGAGAGAGAAAATTCCCTATATATAATCTACCAAGCAAGATATTGTGATACAATGAAGGAACAAAAATAGCACCTAAGACACCTACAGGTTCTTAAGAGGCAAAATCCCAAGAAGGGAGCCAGTAGGAAAGTCTATGTTTTCTTTACCTATTACCTTGGTGTACTTGAAATGAGAGAACATAAATGGTTAACAAGGAGCTGGTATTTAAGGTGGCAGTAAGACAGCAAATAGCTGTTCTTGAGGAATCAGTGAATTCTGAAAGATCATAGAGAACATGAGATGCACTTTTCCAAGAATGGAGAATAATATTAATATTAATAGTAAAAATTATTATTATAACAGCTAACATTTAAATAGCACCTATTATGTGCCAGGCACCATGCTAAGTGCTTTACAATTATTATCTCATCAGATCCTCACAATAACCCTGGGAAGTAGGTGCTACTATTATCTCAATTTTGATGCTGAGGAAACTAAGGCAGACAGAGATTAAGCGACTTGCCTGGGGTCACACAGCTAATAGGTATCTGAGGGCAAATATGAAACTCGGGTCTTCCTGATTCTAAGCCCAGCACTCTATCCACTGTGAGAAAGTCGAACGTGTCAATATTCAAAAAGGGGAAGCAAAGAATCTGTAAATTAAAATCAACTACAGATCATTAAAGAAGGAACACCTAGAAAAGGAAGAATTGATTGGAAAGGATCAGCATGACTTCAACTAGAATCAGCTATGCTATGTTTATAATCATTTCCTTTTTTGACAGGGTTAGTAATCAATCAGTAAGTATTAATTAAGCACCTACTCATACCAGGAACTGTGTTTAAATGCTAAGGATATAAATACAAAAAACAAAACAATACCTGCACTTAATGAGCTTCCATTTTAAAAGAGAAGACAAGCACATATAAAAAAATATATAACATAATTTAACAAATACATACATGTATACTATATACATGTGTGTACACATATACACAAAAGTAGTTAAACACAAGATAGTTTATAAGATCAGAGGAATACCAAAGATATAATTTCTCAGATTTTATTTAGCAAATCATTTGATAATATCTCATGACAGTCTTATGGACAAATTGGAAAAATAAGAGCTAAATCATACTACAGAACTGTATGCATCTGAAATTAACTGAATGGCCAGGCTCAAAGAATGGTTGTTAATGGTTCAATAACAATTTGGCATGAGTTCTACAGCAAAATGCACTGGATAAAAATGTAACTTGGATAAAGGTATAGATCGCATGCTTATCAAATCTGCGAAGGACATAAAGTTGGAAGGGATAGCTAACACATTGGATGGCAGAGTCACAATCCAAAAAGACAAGCTACAGCAATGGGTTTAATCCAGTAAGTTGAAATTCAATATGGATAAATGTCAAGTCTTACACTTGGTTTCAAAAACTCAGTTTCACATGTATAGGAAGAATGATTAGGGAAATCTGTCTGGAAAAGCTGTAGCGGTCTGAGCAAACAACAAGCTCAATATTGGTCTGCAGTGTGCTGTGGCAGCCCAAAATCTAATATGACCTTGGTCTGCATTTAAAGAAGCATAGGTTTCAGGAATAAGGAGGTAATGGTCCCACTGTACTCTACCAGGATCAGACCATACCTAATGTACTGTGTTCAGTTCTTAGCACCAAAATTTATGAAAGATATTGATCAGCTAGCAAGTATCCAATAGACAACAGCCAGGACTGGGAAAGGGTCTTGAATCCATATCAAATGAGAACCAACTGATGACGCTTGTTATGTTTAACCTGGAGAAAAGAAGACAAGGGGAGAGACATGACAATTGTCTTCAAGTATCTGCAGGGCTCTAATTTGGTAGAAGAATTAAACTTGTTCTGTTTGGTCCCACAGAGAAGAATCAGTAGCACCGCATGAAAGTTACAAAAAAGGCATTATATAAACTTGACATTAGAGAGAATTTCCAAACAATTAAACCTATGTGGAATAGGCTGCCTCAAAAGGTGGTAAACTCTCCACAGAAATCTGCAGGCAGAGATTAGATGACCACTTGTTAGGACTAGGTGGGGGATAAGAACCCCCCAAACTCTAGAATTAAGTAATTCTGTTAAACAACTGTCTTCTACATTCAAAAATCAGAAATGACTTTCTAATTACCAAATAAAAAACACATTTTGTTGATGCTGTTTAGTTGAATTCTGCCCTTTTCCACCCACTCAGATTAACGAAAATTAAAAAAATTAAGCATTGTATTCCAACCAAACTGGCCTTCTTGCTGTTAGTCACACCGGATACTCAATATCTCATCTTGGTCTCTGCACATGCTGTCCCTCCACTAATTACTTCCCCAATATGTTCATGTTTTCTATACTCTACACCTCAAAACCATCCTCTGTGTTCAATTACTTCATGTCTCAGAATACAAGGTAGTTTTTCTTTGACAAGGCTAAGCCTTCCACGTAGGTCCATCACATCAACTCTTTTGCAAGTCCTTCTGGAGTTTTCCCTGTGAGATCATATCACTTATCATTTACTCATCTTTAATCTTTCACTGTTCGCACCAGATTCTATCCTCTGAATCATATATTTCCTTTTGGTTTTTTTTTAATTTCTTGATTCTGCTATTCTCCCAAATGAGAATATCAACCTCTCATTCCCCTTACAATAAGCTTGAAAATGGCACAGTCTACACTCACTGCTTCTACTCCCCTCACCACTAATTCAATACTTACTCCTTAATTTTTCTTTAAATGTTATTTTGATAACTTCTTCTCTAAACAATATTATCAATTCGAAATCCTCTCCCTCTCTCCCTAAAGAACTCACCTTTGTAACAAAAAAGTACAGTTCAGCAAAACAAATCCTCAACTCATTTAATGTAACATTTATTTTAAAACTCTGTATAATTCACATTATGCCCACATTGCTAACTCCTCTAACATCAGAAGTCCTAGAATGAAATGGCCTTTCTCAGTTCTCCTTGACCATCTTATAGCATGACAGTGTTTTCTACTTCCTTCTGAAAACTGGTACTCATCTGTATTGGTCTACCTGACAATTCATTCAAAATCTCTTCTATTAGCTCATCTTTGCTTGTTGTTCCTTTTGCTACATCTTTTTCTGCATTTTCTCCCACGGTAATCTCATCTGATGACAGAGGTCAACTTATCAACTCTATGTAGATGATTTCTAAATTTACATATCCTAACTTACTATCTCTCTACACTCTTTGCAATTTCATCAGGTCTTATGTGTTTATCTACCATCTCTACACATAAGACTCCCAGATCTACATATGTGGTTGTACTCTATTGAAGCTCCAGTCTAGTATCACCAGGACATCCCATAGGTATGAGAGCTTAACACAGTGCCTACCACAGAATAAGTGCTTAAGAAATGTTGACTGAGGGGCAGCTAAGTGGCACAGTAGATAGAACACCGGCTCTGGAGTCAGGAGGAACCTGAGTTCAAATCCAGACTCAGACACATAACACTCACTACCTGTATGGCTCTGGGCAAGTCACTTAACCCCAACTGCCTTACCAAAAAAGAAAAAAAGAAAGAAAGAAATATTGACTGACTGTTTGATTGATAGATATTACAAAGTCAACATATCCAAAACAGAATTCAACATTTCTGCCATATCTACTCCTCTTCCAAACTTCCCTATCACTGTCAAGGACACTACCATGTTTTCAGGTTCAAAACTTCTGTATCAGTCTTACTATCCTTTACTCTCACACTACATAACCAGTCAGCTGCCAAATCTTATCATTTTCACCTTCACATCTCTTGTATCTATCCTTCAGGCCCTCATTATTCCTCACCTACAACATTGCAATAGCTTCCTAATTGATCTTCCCGGATCTACTCTTCTATCCATTTCATCTTTCACACAGTTGTCAAAGTAATTTTCCCTAAAACTCAGATTTACCCATGTTATTCCCTTCATCAAAAACTCCAGTGGCTCCCTCTTATCTCTACAATCAAATATACTCCTCTGTTTGCCATTTCCATCCCTTCACAATCCAGATTCATTTACCTTTCTAATCTTTTTACACAGTATTCTCCTTAATGTAGTTTATAATCTAGCTAAATTGTCTTTCTGTTCCACACACTACACTCAAGGTCTCTGGTTTGTGCCCTTCTACTGGCTGTCCCGTATGCAGAGAATATACTCCTTCCCTCCCCTCTCACTCACGTGCCTTGTATAGTCCCTTGTTTCCTTCCACTACCATCTGATTTTGTTCACCACCAGCTGATAGTACTTGCCACACAGCAAATATCTCATTTTTTTAATATATTATTTCCACTCAGTTACAGAAAAATATAAGCTCCTTGGTGACAGATACTATTTCAACTGCATCTTTGTATTCCCAGCACCTGGCTCATAGGAGGAGCTTGATAAATGGTGGATTGGAGGCCAACTCCACCTGAGCATCCTATCAGCATTACAGACTTAACATATCCAATAAAAATTTCCTCACCTTCCCAATAAAAACTAACCCTACCTCCAAAGTTTAAAATTTCTGTCTGGGTCTACAATCAAATAAGAGAAATAGAGTAGACTGAATTTTAATTTGCAAAACTTTGAAGCTCCTCCCTAGCAGCAAAACCTTCTTTTTAATATCAATATTTTCTTGGTGTGCAATCAGTGTTGCTGGGAATCATAGAACGTGGAACATCATAATCTCTCAAGAAACAAAACTACCAATGCTATATAATGGGATGTTAATATGTCTAGGATGTTGTTGTTGGTGTTGTTGATGACCAAACAAGAAATAAAAAGATTCATACAAGTTAAAATTCACAATTTGGATTACCTGAAATTAAAAAGCTTTCTGACAAACAAAACCAATGCATCTAATTTTAGAAGAGAAGAAGGTAAATGGGGAAAAAAATCTTTGCACCAAGTTTCTCTGATAAAGGTCTTATTTCTAAGATATATAGGGAACTGAGTCAAATTTATAAGAGCCATTCCTCAATTTACAAATTGCCAAAGGTAGTTTTCAAAGGAAGAAATCCAAGCTATAAATATATTAAATTAAATAAATAATAATAATATAAATATATTATATTAAAAATGCTCTAAATCACTAGTAATTAGAGAAACGCAAATTAAAACAATTCTGAAGCACCTTACTCCCATTAGATTGGTAACACTGCCAAAAACGGAAAATGGAGGGGCAGGTAGAAGGTGCAGTGGATAGAGCACCAGCCCTGAAGTCAAGGGGCCCTGAAGTCAAATCTGGCCTCAGACCAAATACTTGACACTTACTAGCTGTGTGACCCTAGGAAAGTCACTTAATCCCAACTGCCTTTTAAAAAAAAAAAAAAAAAGGAAAATGGAAAACGTTGGAGGTGATATGGGAAAACAGATACATTAATGAAATGTTGCTGGAGCTGTGAATTGGTTCAGCCATTCAAGAAAGCAATTTGAAACCATGCCCAAAAAGCGATTAAAAATGTGAATACCTTTTGATACAGCAAAACCTCTGCTTGGTCTATTCTTCAAAGATATCAAAGATAGACAAAAAGGACTCACATGTACAAAAATTATTTAAAGCAACTGTTTTTATTACCGCAAAGAATCAGAAATTGAGGGGTTGCCTATCAATTGAGGAATGGCTGAACAAACTATGGTACATGAATGTGATGGAATATTTCTCGGCTGTAAGAAATGCTTGAGGGAATAGTGTCAGAGGAACCTTGGAAGACTTATGCAAATTTATGCAAAATAAAGCAGAACCAGGAGAATAATGAATAAAAGACAAACAACTTTAAGAACTGTGATCAAAATAATGAAAAATCACAATTCTAGAGGATGCATAAGGAAACAAGCTACACAGCTCCTGACAGAGAGGTGATAGACTCAAAGTGTAGATTAAGACTTTTTTTTAGATGTGGTCAATAGAGTTTTTTACTTGAATATCTATACATGTGTGTAACAGGTACTGCTTTTCTTGCTTTCTGGAGACATTGTAGAGGAAGAATTTAGTCAAGAGAGAATATAGACTTGAAAACAATAAAACTAAAATATTAAAATTAAAGTTATATAATGATAAATTTAGATTATCAACTAGAATAAAAATATAATTCCTTTATAAAAGGAAGTGTCATATCAGAAACAATTTTTCATCTATAGCTCAGTAAGTAAGGCAGCAATGAGTCAACTTAATATAAATTATGAATGATGACAGCTCAACAGAAAAAAAAGCAAATGTCTATAGTGAGAAATGATTATAGTCTGCTGAAAAACCTTTTTTAATTATTCAAAAGATAATGGTGGAGAAGGATTTCATAAATGGAGATCAAGAATGGCTATAACAATTTCCACTTTTTGCTCATGGTGTACAAGTAAAAGAAACAGGGCTCTTGGCAATATGATAAATGAAAAGAGCAATGGACTTGTAGTAAGAATACTTCAGTTTCACTCTCAACTCCACTATTTCTTAGGCATGTGACTCAAGGTAAATAACATCATTTCTCTCAATCTCAATTTCCTTATCTGTAAAAAAGAGAGTACAATTTACCTTTTGATTCTTACAATAATAAAATCAAAAGACATACTTTGAAGATATTGAAATGTCATAAAAATGTCTGCTTTACTTTTTTTGAAAAAGCAGTTCACACCAAGATGGGATGTGGATATGTGAGGGAGAAGGGAACACAGAGGTTATCTAGTTCAAAATTCTCATGCACTTAGGCTCACACCCCACTGTTCTGATATATTCTAGCAGTGTAACCATGAGCAAGCAACATAAGTTTTTATGACCTTCACAATTTCATGGGGATAATATTTGTACCATCTACCTCAAAAGGTTTATATGTATGTGTTATCACTGATTTGTTCATTTAACAAGCATAAAAAGTATAAAACATCAAAACGATTAAAGGTAGGATAAGTATTTTCCCCAACTTAATACCAGTCTTCTTCCTTGTCATTCTCATCCTTTCACCTCTGGGAACACACCAAATACTTACCTAACGAGTCCATCTTTATATAAACCCTGGCAACTGTTATAAACTTCCTCTCCTCCCAGAGAGCAAGACCTAGGCTAGAGCCTTTCTAAAAGACTACTTTCCTGTCTGGTCTTCAGACCAGATGGAAAGTACTGAGATATGCTCAAAGAGAAAGATATTTGTCCTACCCTATAAAAAGCAACCTAGGGATATCTAGAATGAAATGAAACCTGATAATGCCACTTTATATGATTCTGGTTCTCCTACCTCTATGAACATTACTTCTGCCTCCTTTTAGTACTTTCTTCTGCTAAATACTAAATACAGTGAGCTCGCACTCACACTCACACTTATCCTCTCTTGCTCTCTCTACACACACACACACGTATGTAGGTGTGAATGTGTGTATATACACACATATATACATACTAATATTGTTTCTATTTATTCTCTTTCCATTCATTCAGTGATTCTCATTATAAATATTATCTATTCCACAGTTTCAGCTTTTACTGTTACAAAAACACTTTTCCAACTCTGATATTTCTCCAAAGCCTCAAGTCCACAATTCCACAATTAGGCATCACCTCAAATACAACATGTCTAAATATAAATTCATCATCTTCCCTTCCACATTTTCCAAAATCACTATTCTGAACTGGCAATTTCTACAATGATTCTCCTAGTCAAACAGGTGTGATAGATCAGTCATCTTTGTCTCTTCCTTCCCCCAAAAACAATCAGTTAGTGAGATTAGCTAATATTTTTATATTTAAGTAAAAAAGTCATAGTTATATATTGGATTGGAGAAGGGAAAGAACGACTTTGAAGAGAAAGCTACTATTATGAATCTGAATAAAAGTCCAAACCAATGAAATTCAATTCCTGTGGCCATGGTTTCCTATTACTTGGTGACTTCATGCCTAAAGTCAGAAACATCTAATAAAGTGACTACATATGCCCTGTGAAACTGCAATGGCAATATGATAAGTGAAAGGAGGAAAACCTTCCCATCAGTCTCATGAAAATTGTGTAAAATGAATATGTGAATTGAAGTTATCTTGGAAAAGTCATGTGTTTCACATTACAAAAGCATCAACTAATAAAACTAAGATGTCAAATTATTTTTCAGTCATCAGAAATAACATCAAATTTTATAAAAAAAAAAAAGAAAGAAAAAAAAGAAAAGAAAATAGATGTATGAATCATTTACCTGAACAAGATGAATAAGAGTAGTCAAAATGGCACATCTGAGCATATTATGTTCTTCACTCTGCTTCCAAAGTAGCGGTAAATATTGAACCAAACATCCTACATAGGGACGTATCTACATTTAAAAAAAAGGCAAATGGATAATAAAAGAGGCCAACTTCTTAAATAAAGAGTAAAATATACATTGCTGTCATTTTAGTTATTATAAATTCCTATCATACTACAGATATCTGCTTCTAAAAGAGCTTACAATTAAGAACAAAGTTACTCACATATTATAACAGACTAAAAGACATTGTTGCACATATCTGAAACAGCCGAAAAGAATCTTCAACTTTGTCTGATGAAGTGAATAGGAGTTATTAAAGCTAAATTGACAAACTATTTATATTTATTTTTTCTTGCCCTCATAAATTGATCTTCGTAAGTGAAATATACTCGACAAAGAAAAAGCATTTTTTCTTGTTAAGTAATTTTAATGGGAAAATTTTAGTCATGTTATATACTAAAAGAGCCATTTAAAACACACACACACACACACACACACACACACACACACACATCTTAAAATGTATTCTGATTTGTTGACAAAACTGGCTGGTGACACTGGGTCTGGGCAACTTACTGTCTCCAGAGAGAGGATTATTTAAGACTCCTATGGTTCATATCTAACAGGAAAATCCACAAATGTGTTGGGTATATTTGCTCTCCATTGACTATGGACTGTTTTCCCCAATCTCAGGGATTCTAACATATTGCCACACCGAAAGGCCCGGTGTAATGTATTTCACATCAATTAAACAAGCATTTATTATGTGCCTACTACATAAAAGGCATTGTACTTGGTACCAGAAATACGACGTTAAAAATTGGCACAATCCCTATTGTGCCTAAGAGCCTAGGATCCTAGGGGAAAGATACAGTATTTATCAAACATGTATAATACAAAGTTTAAAATACTAAGGGCATTCTACTTATTTAGTAGCCATAAAATACTAACATTCAACAGAAGTACTGGGTTATTATTTTCTGAATTAATGTGCTTTCCATAACTACTAATAAATATACGAAATTCAAAAGCCCCCATGCAACTATCTAATTTCCAAATTAAGAGGGTCTATATAAATGAGGTTTTACTTTAAAATATCTTGGAATGACAATGTTATTCGGAGCATCTAAATCTGTCTCCTCTCTATTCCATAATACTGTTAAATTGTGTACTATAACATTTACCTGCATGTTAACTCTTTCAATCACACAAGATAGGACATGTAAAACATGCATCTTTGTGTCACATTCTGTAACTTGCTGAAGTAGCTGAAAAAGTAGCGTGAACATGGTTTCCAAATACTATAGGTAGAAAAAGAAAAGGAAAAAAAGTTTTAAGACTTAGATATAAACGGGAAACACGTGTGTGTGCACATATGGGCATATTCATACATATAGGTACATATATGTAGAGGTGTATACACACACACACACACACACACATTCATGTGCTATTGATCCAGAACAAATTCTAGCATGAAAATGAATTTTGCAAATATTACATAGTGCAATTTTAAACTGACAATGTTTAACATACTAACTCATCATTATTACCAATTAAAATGGCCTTTAAGGAAGGTTCTGTTGCTCCTAAAAGAAAATAATTTCCATGGGAGAAAAGGGGCAAGCATTCCTAATTTAAGATGGATAAATAAGTTAATGAGATCTCATACTAATATGTTCTCACACAAGTGTGTGTGCATGCAAGTACGCACTGCCAACCACAAAATCTTTATTTCTCAGGTTCATTAAGGAATAGCCTACCAACTACAGATGAGCATCAGGTATCTGGTACGGTCCAAAATGAATGATAATAGCTAACAACTAGCCTTTATTTTTGATTTATGCTTTAGATATGTCAATTTAGTCCTCAAAAAAAAAACTGTGAAGTAGGGGCTATTATTCTTCTGATTTGCTAGATGAAGAAATGGTAAATGCATACCGAATGTTGAAAAAAATTTATTCGAATTTAAATTATACATCTAATGTCTAGTTTATAAATCAGGCACTGAAATTTTAAAGTATGTATAAGAAATGGCACATTTTTCAGAGCAGTTTAATATTTTGCAGGAATTTTATAAACTATCTTTTTTACAAAGGGTCTAAAGTGACTAAGAAGTCTCTCATTAAGAAGTAAACACAATTGTTAAGAAAAAAAGTATAATTGTTCCTGGTTAATAAATGATGATGGGTCTGAACAAATATTTACAAATATTATTCTATGTTTAGCATTTTATCCCCATCCCTAAATTACCATTTTTGTACCTATGAGCTAAAAAGTGATTCCACACATTAATTGTAAAAAGGAAGCGGGACTTAAGTGTTACATTTTTAAAGAAAGAGAAGGTTCAATATCTCAATATTTTTAACTTTACCAATGTGAAACATGTTCATATATGAATGTGTTTATGACAAATTTTGTACATTCATTTATGTCTTTAATCACTGCCTCTGTATTAACACTGCCCACAACAGGTACTCAACTTGGTGCTTTGAAGAACAACATACTTACACTGACAAAACAAAATTAGTCTAAGTACATATGTAAAGTAAATTCTATGCACAAAGAGCCAAGTTCCTAAAAATGCCAGCAGGGCTCTATTATGTACCACTTCTATCATCAAAACAACTGCACTTTAGCACTATATAACAACAAATACAAAAGAGAAGAGAATTCAGTGATTACCTGGTCCAAATCACACTGGAAAGATATCTAGTTACCTTGAGGAGATCAACCAGCCCAAACTCCTTACTTTGTAGATGAGTAAAGCAAGACCCAGAAGGAAAAAAATTTGTTGCCCAAGATCACATGGGATATAAGTGGTATAACCAGGAACAAAAACCTAGGACTACAAACGCTAACTTGAAGAGAACTACAAACCTCAAAAATGCTAAAATAGCTAATACTGTTCTGTAAGTTCTACCTCTAGGCATGACCACATTCACATGTTTTGTTGTATATTTTTTTAATTGTATAAACACTTTTTTTTTCATCTAGCCATCTTAAGGTGAAACAGCAAACATGTTCTATTACCTTAAGTAGAAATATAAAAAACAAAAATGTTCTGGTAGGAGTGAAAAAGAAGAGATTTACAATTATTTGTACTAATCATTACTAGTAGCTGATTAGACAGCTCTAAATAAACTGCAAGATAAAAAAAGTAGCCAGAAAATGAATTGATTAAATCAATAACTAAAAAAAGCGTTCAGAGGAATACTCTAACCACTGAGAAAACACACGACATTTACATGTAGATTATGCTTTTTAATGTTTCTGGCTCTGCCCAAAAACAGCTGTGGGTTGGATGTGCCACAGTAGAAAAATGAATAATCTTACCGGCAGAAACTGATCTGTTCTAAATTCAAAATCATCAACAGGTGAATAGGAGTTAAGGAAGAATGAAGTCAACATTCTAGGATTACCAAAAACATCTACAAAGTAGAGTTAACACAATAAGCATGCAATAATATTACAAAAACTGTCTATATAAAGTTCTGTGGTAAAAAGTATTTGAACAATAATTTATTGTAAAATATAGAAACATGATAAAGAAAATTAACATTTTAAGGGAGTTTAAAACTCTTCACAAGGTAGTGGTAAGCCTATCTTTCTAGACTAATTACATTTTACTCCTTTTCACACAATCTACATTATAGCCAAATGAGCTTACTTACCATTCCTTGTATAACACACTACATGTCTCTTCTGTAAGCCTATGCACAGGGGAGGGAGAGAATCCCAAAAGTCTAGAACTACTGAGCTTAATACCGCACTTAGGTTTCAGGGACACTGTGTTTGTATGGCTTACATTTACCACAGTTCCTGGAACACTTATTACAAACTTAGTACACTTAGTACAAACACGTATTAAATTCTCGTATATTATCACAAGAAAGGATATTTAACTTGAGAGTTGTAGCTGTTTCAATACGGACCTAAAACAAAGTACATTGTGAAATTCAGACAGATAAAGAATATGTATGTATCCTATGTATATATGTATTATATATATATATGTATATATAAAAAACACATATATATATGAATGTTAAGGCAAAGGAAAAATCATTTAGAAATCTGCAGATGAAATCCTAGTTACTAACGAATGTTAATATTAAAGTAGCATGGCATAAGCATTCACTACTGAAAATAAAATTTTTAAAATCAAAGTTTTACTAGATTTGCTTTAAATAAGCAACAACAAGAATTAAAGAAAATGTGCTTACTGGATGTACATTTCTAAGACTAAAGCAATAATAACAAATATAAAAGTTATAAGAACTCACATTTACAAAGTGCTTTGGGGACAGAGACAAGACCTGAGATCACACTGAATGGACAGATGGAGAAAACTCCTTCCACAAATGCAGGGCAGTACCTTCTCTGTAAATGAGTCTAGAGCAGCATTTCTCAAACTTTTTAGTCTTAGGAACCCTTTACATTCTTAAAAATTATTGAGGATCTCAGACAGCTTTTGTTTTATATGGTTTATATTTAGTAGTGTTCTGTAGGTATTCTTTGAGCTGATTGTAAAATTTGAGGTGTGAGCATTCACACCTCAGAAACTGGCAAATGGTACAAATCAAGGTTCAATTTATTCTCTGTTTATTATCCAATCTTAAGAAAGTGATGGAGAAAATGTTAATGTAGATTAAACCTTAAAAGGATGTCCCTGAATAAAACTGTTGCCCCCCCAAGCCAGTTGTTAAATATTTAGTAGTGTATCCCTATCATATTTACCATATCAGAACTTTAAATGGATCATTTTTTAAAATATTAATTGATTTTAAGATAATAAATCTGCTGCAGGCTAACAATGCCTATTTTTTAGTGAAAAATAATTATTTTCCAAAACAAAAAAACTAGTAGCATGGCGTTTTTTTCACAAATCTCTTTAATATTTGGTTTAACTGAACACAACTGGATTCTCATATCTGAGTTTGCACTCAATCTGTTGTATCAAGTTGTTCTGGAAGAAGTATGTGAAGAAAATATGCCCTCACACAAATATGTAGTTGAAAAGAGGAAGACAAATAACATCTTATCATTATTTTGAAAATAGTTTCAATCTCAGGAACTCCCAAGTGTCCGCAGACTACGCTGTGAGAACCACTGGGTTCTCTGAGAACTGAACACTGACAGTTTAAGTACCTGCCCAGGGTCACACAAACTTTGTCAGAGATGGGACTTGACCTTGGCATTCCTAGTGCTGAGGCTAGCTCTCTAAACATTTTATCAGACTGTTTCACTGTGCTTCAAGGTTTACAAAATGCTTTCCTCACACCAACTTTGTGAGACAGGTAATGTATTATCATTATTACTAATGAGGATGAGTATGGATGGATTAACAAAAATGGAATGAAGTATTATAAAATTTCAAATTACAAAACACAACTTTATATATCTTTTTTCTTTCTTCAATCAATAAATCAATAAACATTTATTAAGCACCTTATATTGTGCCAGGCACTGCACTTCTTAGTAAATAAATCTTACAAAAAAAGAATTGATCACACTTTCTATCCTTCTCAAAATAAGTTATCTTAGAAAATCAGATTCACTGTGAAAGACAAGTTACATACAATGACCTTCAATTAAAATATCAATGTAACATCTTCTATTTTTTCTTTTTCTGGCCCTCTGGGTTCATTAGTATGGCAAATTCCAGAGGAGGGAAATCTCTATGCCAATTCATATTGGCATGACTTAAAGTCATAGAGTGCTGTATGAGACACTGAGAGATTAAGTGAGTCACAGGTAAAATATATCAGAAGTCGGATTTGAAACCAGGTCTTCCTGACTCTAAGGTCAATCCCTATCCATATCAAATATTTCATTGATTAAATAACTTGTACAATTTGTTAAATTTTTTAAAATTATTTAACCCAGACTGGTTTGTCTCACATTTCATATCAGACCAGCTTTTTTTATTTTAGAAGAAAATTCATTTTAAAACATTACCATCCTATAGATGCATCAGTATAAAACAGTAATATTATTGGTAACATTAAGAATTTGCCACATACACACACACAAAAAAAAGATGTTTTAAGACATATTCAACTAAAAGATTCAACTAAGAGCCAGAAAGAGCCCCAGAGGCCAGCTGGTGCCACCCATACCTGACCAATATAATTTCTTCTAATACATCCCCAACAAGACTGTTAGAACACTACTACTGAGGGGAAAATCAATGGAATCTACTCTACTTTTCAGGCACACTTAATTGTTAGTAAGTTTTTCCTTAAGAAACCAAAATCTGCCTCTCTATAACTTCTACCCATTGTTCAGTCGGCCAGAAAGTATTTATTAAGCACTTAATGCACCAGATGCTGTGCTAAGCACTTGGAAACACAAAGGCAAAAATAGTATCTGACAAAAGGTACTCATATTCTAACGGGAGACAACATTTCAATAACACCTGAGATAGGTAGTAACACCTAAGATAGGTAGTAACCTTAAAGGGAAAAGCTGCAGTAATTAGAGATATCTGGAAAGGCCTCCTAAAGGTGAGATTTGAGTTGAGTCTTGAAGGAAATCAGGGAAACTACCACTAGAACCATGCAGAGCAATACATATATTAAATTGTACAAAGCAATAGTAAAATGTAAACAAAAAACATGTATGATCTGTAAAGAGTAAAATGTAAAAATGTATGAACTGCTGCATGAGACTAGAAAAAAAAAATCACTGGCATCAACACATTATAACAGAGGGAGAACTTCTCTATTACAGACACTACCCTTATTTACCCAGATAGCAAATCTTGAATGTCTTCTCAACTTGCATAATTCTTGTCTATATTAACTCACAAATAAATCATAAAAGATCTATCCTGAAGCTACAGACCATCCTCTAATTCTTTTATTATTTAAAAATTGACCAACAAACATTTATTAAGTGCCCCTAAATGGATGAATTATTCACAAGTTCTCCCTTAGACAGTCAAAGATGTTAGCTAGAGGAGCTGGTTTTAGCATGCATCCAAAAGCAGCAGGAAGCAGCATTTTGTGGCCATTTGGTCATCTCCTAATGCAGCATACTGTTATTATCCTTTATAAGAAACCATCTGAACATAAATGCAATTTATATAACACCAGCTATTGCAGATGAGGAGGAAAGAAAATCTTAGTGTTTGCCAAGATTCTCTGAGTTATGTCAACCTATGCTTTTAACACTCAACTATTTCAATGAAAAAGTGGGCATTTGGCAGACAGCAAAAAAAAAAAGTTATAAATATGACTCAGGAATAAGAAGAAAAAAATGCCAAAGGCTTGCAGAAAAAAAAAATAACACACATATACATATACATACATTCTTATACATATACACACATGTATTATGTGTGTGTACATACATATATGTGTGTGTATATTTCAAGCCAAGATAGCATGAATACTTCCATCAAGAGAGAATTAGGAGGCAACAGACATGAAAAGCCCAAAATACCACTCCCAAAAAAGAAAAACAATTTTGTTTTAAGAATCTGGGAAATGACTGGTTACCTATGCATGAATTATTTCCAAAACAGCTGTCTGTATACAGTCAGGCAAGTCTTTCTTTTAATTTGAAACTGATTTTGATTTTTATTCAAAATCAATAGTAAATTAGAAAGAATAAAAATGAACATGATAGGCAATGAAAACTCAAACTTGACCTATGAAAAGTGTCTGCTAACACTGAAAAATGGAAAATGAAACAAAGTTATCACCATCTCCTTAGAAAGTTTAATCAATGTAAACAAATCACCACAGAAGAAAGTGAGAAAGGCCAAATACCATCTTAACAAGCAAACACTGAAATCTCTTCCCCAAACAGATAGATACGGTACACAAAGGCAACAACAACAGGTTTAGAAGGAAGTACCTAATGGAGGATTATGAGTTATACGTAACACCTGATGAAACAACAAGAAGCAGTGGAAAGGGGAAAAAACGTTAATTTTTTTTTTTTATAAATGCTTATGTGTGTCTGGCATTGAGCTCTGTGCTGAGATATAAAAACAAGCATATAAAAGAGTCCTTGCCTACAAACAAGGAACTTACATCCTTTTTTTTTTTTTTTTACACGAGGCAATTGGGGTTAAGTGACTTGCCCAGAGTCACACAGCTACTAAGTATTATGTGTCTGAGGCCGGATTTGAACTCAGGTCCTCCTGACTCCAGGGCCGGTGCTCTATCCACTGTGCCACCGAGCTGCCCCCAAGGAGCTTATATTCTAACAGCTGGAGATAACACATAAAGAGGAGCTAGAGCTAGAAAGGGCAGAGTGGGAATGATTACATGCATATGGTGGGAGAAAAGGCAGTGACCTAATTAGTGACCTAATTCTGAGCAAGACAAAATGAAAGCTCACTTATTAGGGCCCAACTTCTCAAGGACAGAATCCAAAGTTTGCAAAGAGGTCCAAGACAGATTATCCTGAAAGTATTTATAGATGAAACTATAAGCTGAACAACAAACAACCAGAAGATAGAAAAGATGTGTAAAGTATTTTAAAACAAATCTCTTTCTCCATTAATAACAACAGTAGAAAGGACTCATAATCCTTAATATCATAGGGTCATAGATCTAGAGTTAAAAAGGACCTCAAAAATTAGCTAGTACAACCCTCTCATTTTACAGGTGAAGAGGCCTATATGACACAGGGGGGAAAATGGCACTTAAAAAAAAAAAAGTAGGAAGAGAAGCTAAGTAAGATGCCTGTTCATGAGTTCACTCTCTGGAGATGGATAGTATTTTTTATCATGTGTCCTTTGGAATTGTCTCGGATCACTGTCTTGATCAGAGACTAGCTAAGTCTTTCACAATTGATCATCATTACAAGATTGTTGTTAATGTGTCCAGTGTTCTCTTGGTTCTGTTCACTTTACTTTGCATCTATTCATATGTTTCCAGGTTTTTCTGAGAGCATCCTGCTTGTCATTTCTTATAGCACAATAGTATTCCATCACAATTATACACAACTTGTTCAGCTATGAACAACTGATTGAAATCCTCAATTTCCAACTCTGCCAGCACAAAAAGAGCTGCTATAAGTATTTTTGTACAAATAGGTCTTTTTCCTTTTTTTTTGATCTCTCTGGCATACAGACCTAAAAATAGTATTGCCGGGTCAAAAAGCAAGCACAGTTTTATAGGTGTAAGAATTTACCATTTAAAAAAAATTGCTGGGAAAACTAGAAGGCAGTTCAGAAAAAAACAGGCATAGACCAACATCTCACACCATATACCAAAATAAGGTCAAACTAGATACATGATTTAGACATAAAGAGTGATATCATTAGCAAATTAAGGGAGCATAGAAAATGTTACCTGTTAGATCAAACAAGAGACAGAGAGGATCACAGGAAGTAAAAGGGATAATTTTGATTACATGAATTTTAAAAATTTTTGTACAAACAAAATTAAAACTGGCAATATTTGGAGGAAAACAGGAAAATGGGGGAAATTTTTTACAAGTTTTTCTTATAAAGGCCTCCCTCTCATTTTTTAAATATATAGGGAACTGAGTCAAATTTATAAAAATGCAAGGCATTCCCCAGTTGATATATGGTTAAAGGATATTAAGTTTTCAATAGCCATATGAAAAAATGTTCTAATTAACTACTGATTAGACCACGGAAATGCAAACTGAAACAACTCTGAGATACCAACTCACAACTATCAGATTGGCTAACAGGACATAAAAGAAAAAGAACAAATGCTAGAGGAAATATGGAAAAACTGGGACAGGAATGCACTGTTGTGAGTTGTGAACTAGTCCACCAGTCTGCAGAACAATTCTGAACTACTTTCCCTTCTTTACAAAATCGTTTTTTTAACAACAATCTACATACTTACAGAGAGCATCCTTGATTTAACTTTGAAAAGGGAAGATGGAAGACCACATCTTTACAGTAGAACAATCAAGTGAAATGTACTGAGAATACAAAAACATTTGATTCAGTAGAGAAAAGCAAGCTCAGCAGATTTTCTCCACAGAGTTCTCCATCAATAATAATAAAAGACTCCTTGAAAAATGCAACAAAGATGGGGCAGCTAGATGGGGCAGTGGATAGAGCACCAGCCCTGGAGTCAGGAGGACCTGAGTTTAAATCCAGCCTCAGACACATGATACTCACTAGCTGTGTAACCCTGGGCAAGTCACTTAACCCCAACTGCCTCGCCAAAAAAAAAAAAGAAAAAAATGCAACAAAGATAAATCTGTTCAGTGATACCTTACTTATTCATACCAAGTAATGAGTATAGGGAAAGAAAGTAGAAAACCTACTAGAATTCAACAAGTTTTTCTTGAAATTGAACAGGAATTATCAGAGATAATCATGAAACTAGGCAGCAAATCAACTAAGGGCAGCTAGGTGGCTCAACAGATAGAGTACTGAATCTGCAATCCGAAAGACCTGAGTTCAAATCTGGCACTTGCTGTGTGATCCTGGGCAAATCACTTATCCCTGTTTGCCTCACTTTCCTCATCTGTAAAATGAGCAGGAGAAGGAAATGGTAAACCACTCCAGTATCTTTGCCAAGAAAATTCCAAATGAGGTTATGAAGAGTCAGACACAACTGAACAACAAAAACAAAATATGAAACTACTGCCCCACAAAGCAAATAGAGAACCGTGACATACCCAAATAATTTACACAGTTCAGAAATAATCATAAGATTATATTTCAACAAAATCAAAACGATACATTAAATTCTTAGATTAAATGTACTTTTCAGAGAGAGCTGATAATAACACTAGATCTGCATTAAATACAAATTGGCTTGAAAACATTAAATTTCATTCTCCCATTTAATTCACCTAGGAGAAGTTAACAATTTGTACTAAGGATTTATTTTTTGAGGTGGCAGCCACACACAGGCCACTTTATCATAGTTTAAATACCTTTCTCTTCTTTCTTTTTCTTTTTTTCTTCTTTTTAAGCAATTGGAGTTAAGTGACTTGCCCAGGGTCACACAGCTAGGAAATGTCAAGTTTTTGGTCTATTTGAACTCAGGTCCTTCTGATTTCAGGGCTGGTGCTCTATCCACTGGGCCACCTAACTGCCCCCCTCTTTTTTTTTTTTTCATAAATTAAAACACACACGCACGCACGCGCACACACACACACACACACGCACACACACACGCACACATACACACCCCCCAAAGAAGGGGTAAGGGTGTCAGGAAGTGAGCCAGGAAGGTGGAAAGGCCAGAGTCACAAGTCCAAAGAGCCCATAGCATAGGGTAGCCCCACCAAAGGCTTCCCCCCTTCTTACTAGCTCTGCTTCTATACCTCCAAGGAAAGGGGGAGGAGTAGAACAGGGTCCAGGGGATGAATAAGGGATCTCTTTCTTTGTGTTCTGCCCCCTTCCACCAAGGTCAAGAGAAGAAAGTGAAGCCCAACAGGGAGTTATTAGGTGTCATGACTGATTCAAAGTGGAGGAATCGGGGTACAGGAGAAGAAATGGGAGTCAGGAAAAAAGAGAGATGGGAGAAGGTGGTCATGTTGGTGGGGGTGTTTTTTGTTTGGAGAGGGAGGGGTGCTGTATTCATGGAAATCCTTTTTTCTCCTCATTTTTGTTAAAAATATACTATTAAAAATGCAGCTGGGGGAGGGAGCATTGGTATACAGTGTGAGATGTTAGTCTATACCAAAGTTTCTGCCAACTTGCTTTCTAGTCTTCCCAGCAGTTTGTCAAATAGTGAGTTCTTGTCCCCAAAGCTTGGATCTTTGAGTTTATCTCCCTCTCTGTGCTCAGGGTTGGGGGCCAGCTCCCGCACAAAGGGAAGGAGACAGGGAGAGGCATCACTGCCAGGACGTCTCCCAACAATCCACAATCTCCAGGCCATGTTGCTGCAGCTGGGCACAGAGCAATGCATTCTCATTCATGAGCTCCTTGAGAGAGGAAGGGAGGGAAATCTCACACTTTCTATTTAGTGAACTTCTCCCATATAATTTACTGAATCTGAAAAAAAAAATCTATTTTTAATGATTTTATCTAGAATTTGAAAAACTAAAATTCTATCATTTAATTGAATCCTAAAACACTGTAACACCCAAAAGGCACTTCAATCAGTTGCAAATTTATTATGAAGTTTTGACATGTAAAGGATTACTGTAATTAGCAACTATAGTTTTACCCCTTAGATACAGAAAAGGAAAATTCCCCCCAAAAATATAATTTAAATGTCAACATGACATACAGTAAACTTATTATTATTTTAAGATACAAATGAAAATGACAGTGAAAGTGTCATTTTTTTTTAAAGAATTTTTGATGTTTCTCCCTGGAAGTTACCATAGTACCAACTTGACTCAGATAATAAATCAATCTCATTTTATTCTCACAACTTATTTCAATTTTATAGAGGAGGAAACTAAGGCTAAGAGTAACCTGCCCAGACCTACACAGCTAAGTAAACTGGGGTGTGAACTCATGTCTTTTTGATTCCAGGTCCAGAGCTCTATCCATTGCCAGCTAGTTATCATTTTACAAAATGCTAAATTATTTTTAACAAATCATCTTGGAAGAATTAAGGGGGGGAAGGAGGATGAAACAAAGGTAGATTCTTATTGGGCTTTCAAAGTTTCTATGCTTAAAAATCAAGAAAGATATAACTCTGGTGCTTCCTCAAGGCAGAGTGGTGACCCATGGGCAGAAAGCCCAAGTTCTAACATGAATCAATCAACTAAATTACAAAAGCCTTGAGTATAGACCTAGCAATAAACTATACTACCTCATTAGGCAACTGGCCAAGAGGAAATGAGGTAATTTTTCAGCTACAACAATTCATGAAGGGTGCCTAAAACAAAAAGGAATTGCAATCAGCATGGCTGAAAGGAATACTTGAAAAACAAAATTGGATATGTAATGTAAATGAAAAACAAGACATGCATAGTCAACTCAATTGTCTAAAATGAAAAGTTAATAGTGCTACAAATTATCTGAAACAAAGAGAAAATGTGTTTTGTTTGTCTCTGAAGTACATCTCAAGACCACCAACACAATGTCTTTAATTGGTTCCATAAAAATATGGCTAAGTGACTATGTAAAATATTCAAGGTACCAAAATCATAGCATATTTATTATAAGAGCTAGAAAAGAATTATGAATCTTTGCTAAAAACTGTAATAATTTTATAACGTGATACTGAATGAAATAAAATGAAAGAGACAAAAGAATTTTGTTTCATAGAAAGCATTAATTAAATAGCAATAATCACGTAATTATCCTACATTTAACACAGAAGGAGACCTCTGACAACCACTGAAAAAAATTCAAGGAATATAAAAAATCAAGCAATAGAATGGGGAATATTAAATTCTTACAAATACATCATAAATATTCATAATATACATTTAGCAGGTTAAAAGTCCTCTAACAGGACGTAATCTGAGGAACAAAAAAATAGCAACTGGGACAGGTATGAATTACACTAACATGAAAAGGTTTTAAAAAGTGAACTAGAAAGGGAAGGAAACAAGAATTAAAGCCAAGCTATAAGCATCAAGGAAGAAAAAAATATGTAAAATTAGCAACATTCAAAAATAAGGGTGAGGCTTACACTTAAGAGAAATAAAAATGTTAAAGAGACAAATATAGAACTCCTTTTGCATATTTGTCATCAAATATGTATCAACTAAAAGGGTTGTTTTTTTTTAAATAACTAAGTTCTTTTTTGTTTCCTTGTAAATGATGGTCCATTCCCTTTAACCATATTCTTTTTCAGAAAAAATAAAAACAGAAGTGATAATCTTCGTAGGGCTCCTAATTCTACACTACCATCCCGTCAGTCACCCAAGATTGCAACCTCAGAGTCATCCAATCAATTGCCAAGTCTTGAAGATTCTGCCTCTACAACACAATTCCTCACGGCCAGCTCATTCTCTACAGGTACATAGACCTACTTCAGGCTCTCATGACCTCTCACCTGAATTATTACAGAAGCCTGCTACTTTGGCCTCTGTGCTTCTAGTCTATTGCCCTAAATCCATCCTCTATACAGATACCAAACTGACATTCCTAAAGCAAAGACTTGACCATGTCATACCAAGGCTCAAGAAGCTCCATCCAGTGGCTCCCACTGGCCTATAGGACAAAACCCAAATTTCTCTGTTTGCCTTTTCTAGACCTTCGAAATATCGAAGGGTTACTGAATACTGACTTCCTTCATTGAACTCTGTTCAAGCCAAATTGGTTTCCCTGTTACTTGTTCTCAATTCACAACATTCCATCTCTAGTTCCCTTGTAAAATCTGTTGCTTTTGTCAGAAAACCATTGCCTCCTCACCACACTCACAGGAACCTCAGTTTCTTTCAAAGTTCAGCTTGTGTCACTTCCCATTAGAAAACTGCCCTGATTCAGAAAGAATGTCAGCTCCCTGAGAATAGGAATTATTTCATTTTTTGCCTTTGTATCCTCGGCACCTAGCAGACCCTTAATAAATGCTTGTTGACTGACTGATTTATTTCCCACAGGTATCAATGGCCTCTACTGAGAAATGAATTTCTATATACTTTTATTTAATTCTCTACATAAAGCTGTCTCCTTAATATGAAGCAAGTTCTCTGAGAAATGAGGGCTATGTAATATTGGTATTTGCATCCCTAGCACTTAGCACAGCACCTAACACATGTTAGATGCTTAATAAATGCTTGTTAAATAATAAATACTGCTTTATTGAATATACACACATAGCACTAGTTCACAAGAGATTCTTAATCATTAAGTAAAATAAGGGAATAACTCACTTTACCCCATGAATATGTTCTTAAACCTGTGTACAAGTATAATTACATATTAAAAGCCATAGAAAATTTTGTCATTTAAAGGGAAACTATGGTGAAACCTTTAACAACTTTTAAAATTAAATTCTAACAATATTCAACTACTTTTTAAATATTAGGTTAGTGTAGAAAAGGATATTTTAAAATTAATGAAATTTTCACTAGATACCCCATGTCACAACTCATCAATTAGATAAGAATGAATTTACAATGGGGTTACGCCTATGTTAAAGGAGAATTGTATAAAATAAATATATTAAAATAGTTTAAAAGATTTTTTCTCATACATAAAGTGAATAAAGCAATAAAGAAATATTAATAAAAACAAAGATGTTTATGCATACTTACCACTAAATCTTGGTCTTGTAGCAAACTACAAATTGCTTCATATAACATGGGTCTCAAGTCAGACTTGAATTTCACAGAAACCCACTGTCCAATTAGCCAAATTACCCTGCGTCGCAATGGTTTATACCTAAAAGATGGGGCCAACAGTTTTAGTTAAGCGAAATCGTCATGGTATTTTTTAAAATTTTCTTAATATATTTTGTTTTTTTATTATAAATGTTTACAGATTACTATCAGTTTGTGAGAGGCCTCTTGTAACAAAATAAAACAGTTAAGTAAAACTTATAAACCTCATCTGAAAGGACATGCAACATTAACATTTCACATCTATGGTACCACCCACCACTACCAAAACCACTTACAAAGAAATCTATTTTCTTTCCTTCTCACTTCCAACTTCATTGGAAAAAAAAAATTTCTTAGAACAAACAAGCAGAATCAAACAAAACAAATTCCATCAATGGCTATATACAAAAATAGAGTCCATGCCAGAGGTATCACATGCCACCAGGCACATTAATGAAGGAGTTATTGTTATTTTCGTTTTTAAAGTAAGACAGCAAATTTCAGTAAAATGAAAACTAGACGATGAGTCAAGAGACCTGGATTCTGTTCTTTTTCCAATCACTTATTAGTGGTGTGACCAGAGGCAAATAATTTTACCAGTCTCGGCCTTAGTTTCCCTATCTGTGAAAAAAAGAAATTAGGCTATATCCCTTAGAGGTTCATTTCAATTCTAATATTTTATGTTTTAATGATTCTTACATGATGTCAATTAATTTATAAAATGTGGATTTTTAAAAATTATTTGTCGCACTAGAATAAGGCTGCATGCTATGTTTAGTCAAAAGAGTCACAAACTTAGAAACATCAGACCTGAATCCAGGTACTGTTTATGTCCCTTACTAGCTCTGTGACCATGAATAATTCACCTAAAAGCTCTTCATTTTTCTTCAGACACAGAAAAAGAACAAGAAAACCTAACTTAGAGGGAAATGTCTGATAAAAAGCAAAGCTATATATATATATATATATATATATATATATATATATATACATATATAAATGTGAATTATTATTATTATTGTCTTATGGTATAAATAGTGATTTCCTTTCAATAGGAATTTCCTTTCAATTTCATATCTCATTCTAAAGTTACACACACTAATTGACATGACATTTATGCATGTGTATAATTATATAGGAGAATATTTCTGAAAAAGACACTTACCGATCATGAGTAACTCTTAATTCTGGCAGCAACTGGTTTTTAAACCACTGATCAAAATCCACACTGTCAAATAACTCATAAGCAGCCAATCCAACTGCATTATAGACTGTGAAGAAGAAAATTAGGAATTTCAATCCTGTACTTTAGCAAAGCTTAATTTATTGATTACAATTATCAAATAAGATTTCCCCACTGGAAAACTTTCTTGTAAGGAACAGAAGATGTCTCATTACCCATATATTAGTCAACTAATTAATTGTTTCTCTCACATAAAAGAATACTGTATAAAATTGTCTCTAATTTTTAAAGAATAAAAATTAAAAATTACTAATGTATAATTACTTTCAAAAAAATAAAAAAAATTATTTAAACAAATTAAAAATCAGTTAAATAATTTCATTATAGATACGTTTTTAAAAAAAAAATTTTTTTTATCCAAGTTTCTTTAATACCTTGAAAGAAGGGAAAGAGAACATCTTTTTCTCATATCAACACTTCAGTTACCTTATTGAAAGAATAAAAAGCAGCAAGTGTTACAAAAAACATCAAGTTTAACATACCAGCATCTTTGATCAGTATTCCACTGGTATTTTCCACATTGGTTGGCCCTAAAATAAATATGTAAAGGCAGATAAATTAGCTACTTTAACAAAATAATTTCAATTTGAATGAACTGATACAATACTGGCCATCCTTACACATCCAAATACAGCTCAGAGTTTGATACCATATACTAAGAGAGAGATAGATAAACAGATTCTATAATAGAATGGAAAAGTAAATTATTGATCTTTACTATGAGAAGATTAAGATTGATTCTGTATCATTCTCCTATTGATTCTACTTGCAATTAATTGCTTTTGTCTTGTAACTGCTTAGGTCATAGTTCTGTCTCTAAACTTGGTTCAGAATTCAGTTGGCCTGTAATAAGTTAAGTTAAAAAATCTAGCTCTCCTGCTAATCACTGATCTGTTCTTGCCTCAAGGAATTTAACTAACCTTAAGGGATCCATGTGAACACACGAGAAGAGGGTCTAATATCTTTACAACACTAAGACATCCTTCAAGAATGTCTGATTTGCTATATAAAAAGTCTGAGTCACTATCTTGTACCTGGACTCAAACAAAGAGCACGTCTTAGTCTCAGGAGAGAAGGAAGGGTCATTGTTAGCCCCCATTACCAAACTTCTAACCAATCATGTTATTCACTGAGCCTCAGCTCTGTAACCAATCATGTTGCCTGAAATCCTATGATGTCATCTACCCTGTTCTGTTCTTTGTTCTGTTCTCCCAAAACCTATAAAAGGAGAGCTATCTGTCTGCTCGGGGTCTTTGGCATCAATGGAGCCAATCCATTGACCGTTTTATTGACAGGAAGCATGCCCCTATTAATAAATGTAACCTTGCTGAGAGAATTATTTCAGTTTAACTTTTTGTTAAAATTACCTATAACAACTAATGGAGAACAGGTATGAAGAAAAATGGAAAATTCAAAAGAATATTATAGATTTTACAGAGGGGATTTAGCCTCAAGGAGAGAAAATTTCATTCCCAGATAACTGTGAGGGTCTCCTGTGGGCCCTTTTCTCTTCTCCTTCCATACTATTTCACTTGGTGATTTCATCAGCAACTACGGATTCAATCATCATCTCTGAGCAGATGATTCTCAGATCTATTTGCCAGCCCAAATCTTTTTTTCTGACCTCTAGTCTTTTACTGTATTTCACCACATAATCATCGCAGATTTTATGCCAATTTTTTTTGGAAAAAAGTGGGGTGAGAAAAGTTTCATATTACGTGAAACTTGTTTTTATTTTTTAAATTGTGCTGGTATTACTTAAAAATCATTTCTTACTAAGTCTTTGGTGCAAGATTAGGATGCATGGAATACTTGTGAATATGTGTTAAAATTGAATACTGACAATGCACATACGCTGAGAATTCTAGGCTCATGGCTCACAATGCACGAGAGATAAATGTATATCCATACGTCACTGGTGAATACATTGCTGCTGTCTACTTTTAAGCAACGTGATGAATAGAATTATACCATGTGACAATTACGTGATGAAATGGTTATAAACCAGTTTCTGGACTGAAAAAAAAAGGTGCAATGATTATGCAGTGGCACTGATTATGTGTTGAAAAACGGTATCCCTGCTTATTGAATATTTCTGGATGTCCCTATAACAATTAGAAATCCCATAGATATCTTAAATTCAGTATGTCCAATACTGAACTCATTATAATATTTCCTGCCCCAAACCCTCTCCTCTTCCTAATTTCCCTATTACTAATAATCAATCAATCAACACTTATTAAGTTCCTTCTATAATCCAGGCATTGTGCTAAGTGCTGATGATTAAACAAAAGGGGGGGGGAACACAGTTCCTATCCTCAAGAGCTTACAATCTAACAGGGGAGACAATATACAAACTGTCAGGATCCCCACACCAAGACCACCTCTCTCTTTTTACTATTAGGAGATACCCTATTTTCCAAAGCTAAAGCCCAGGAGGCAAACTGTGCCCTGCGCTTGGCATAACAATCCATTGTGCTCACCCTCTGGATGGACTCTGCCACAGCAAAATTCCAGAATCATTTCCACGTCAGCCTGAGGTAGTCCCTGAGCTCAGACAAATATTTTCAGGAACCATGTTCTGGTCATAAAGCCCTGCTATGAATGAAACTTGTCTTGTTGCTATTATTCCTAACTGTCACAGCTACAGCTCACTGAGTAGCCACTGCTATATGTATCAAGGTTTGACCTCACTAAAGAGGGTGTCCTAGTAGAGGAGGCCGCAGCACGTGTGTCTACTTTCCCTCCTCCAATGAAATAAAGAAAACTTGTTAGGGGGAAGCTAGGTGGCGCAGTGGATAGAGCACCGGCCCTGAAGTCAGGAGGACCTGAGTTCAAATCCAGCCTCAGACCAAACACTTGACACGTACTAGCTGTGTGACCTTGGGCAAGTCACTTAACTCCAACTGCCTCACCAAAAAAGAAAAAAAAGGAATAAAACTTGTTGCTTATTGAAATTAAAAAAAAGAATATATAGGTTTTATAGGGTATTTTCAAACTTACAATTGAATATGGGGGTGTGATATTCTAGGACTTCACCTGAAACCAAACAATGAAGTCATACTATGAAGAACTTAAGGGCCTGAGTTTTACTTGGCCTCTATTCTGCTAGCTGGATTAATCAGTGCAAACTAGTGCCAGGTTGAAAATGCATTATAGTGACAGTTAGTAAGTATTTATGAAGCACTTACTATGTGCCAGGTATTGTGCTAATGACTGGGAACACAAAGGGAAAAAAAAAAGCAGCCTCTGCCCTTGAGGAGCTCACAATTTAGTGAACAAAAACCACATAGGGACAGCTAGGTGGCACAGTGGATAGAGTTCCAGCCTTGGAGTCAGGAGGACCTGAGTTCAAATGTGACCTCAGACACTTGACACTTACTAGCTATGTGACCCTGGGCAAGTCACTTAACCCTGATGATTGCCTCACCAAAAAGGCAAAAAAAAAAATCTGTATACAAGAAAATACAGTACAAATAGAAATATCAGAGGAGAAAGAGGAAAAAACTAACAGGGCAGGGAAGACATGGGAAGATGAGGGAAAGGAAGAAGGGAAGGAGTCACAGGAGACAAGAGGAAAAGGTCTCCTGTATAAGGTGAGATTTGAACTGGATCCTGAAGAAAGCCAAAGAAGCTAGGAGATGGCAAAGAGGGAAAGCATTCCAGACATGAGAGACAGAGTATAGGATCAGAGAGACAGCAAGAAGGTCAGTGCTGCTCAATCATACATTATGTAGAGAACAGTAAAGTGTAAGTAGACTGTAAAGGTAGGAAGAGGCCAGGTTGTGAAGGGCTTTAAATGTCAGACAGAATACTCATTTCAATCCTGAAGGTAATAGAGAGAAACTGAAATATAGGGTGGGGAGATGGAGGTGAGAAGAACATGACATAGATCATTCAGATACTTTAGGAAAATCACTTTGGCAGTTGAGTGGAAGATGGATTTGAATGGGAAGAGCCTTAAGGCAGAGAAGGCAATTAGACGGTTATTAGCAACAATCCAGACATGAGGTGATAAGGATTTTTGCCATCATGAGCAGAAAGATGGGGACTTATATGAGAGATGTCATACAGGTAGAAATCACAAGACTTGGAAACAGTATGTGACATACAGAAAATCACATACAGTGCTTGTTCAGATCTTTCCTAGAATGGTGTAAAACAGATAAATAGGGTTATTTCTGCAATCAGTAGAGAATGGACTACTAGTTCCAAAGGAAAATGGGAATAAAAAAAAAGATGAACCAGGCAATGCTTGGAAAGTGGATAAACTATATATTAGTTTACACACACAAACAGAATCATCTATTTAAAGAAACCTTTCCAGAAACATCTCATATTAAAGGATGCGTTGAAGAAATGCTTATTGTGACATACATTAGCCCTTAGTAGTCTGTCAGAAAAAAGCCCACCTATAATGGAATATTAAAAAAACTTAAATTTCAAATACTCAACATTAAAAAATTAAAATAAAAAAGTACATTGAAATAAAAAAATAGTTTTATTGTGATAAGTACACATAGAAGGGATAGTGACTTGAGCTTATAAAAAGGAAAATAAGAATTTGGTACTTTCTTCAGTAGAGATTTGCCAACTAGGCAATATGACTAACCTGTGGACATAGTATTATATTTATTTGGTGGAGAGGGATTAAAAAGCAGGCTAAGAAAGCCCAACAAAAACTATCCCTTCAACTCATGCAATTCCCTCCATATTGATTCATATTACCAAACAACCTTCAGCTGTAAATATTACTTTCAAAGTGCATTCTTTTATTGAGTATCTTAAAGAAGTTCTTCTAGTTGATGCTGAACATCAATAAGCCTGGATGATGAAACCTGAGAAATTAACATTTGAAAATGTGATAAGAAGTAGCAGCTAGGAGCACAGTGGATGCAGCACTGGCCCTTGAGTCAGGAGGACTTGAGTTCAAATCCAGCTTCAGACACATGACACTCACTAGCTGTGTGACCCTGGACAAGTTGCTTAACTCCAACTGCCTCACCAAAGAAAAAAAGAAAGAAAGAAAATATCATAAGCCTATCAATGCCACAAATGAAATAGTGAGCTAGTCTCAAGTCTTAAAGAAATTCCCTAATGAACTACAAACTCTACATAAGGGATAAATTCAAACAGTGTGGGATGTGAAGGAAGCTGAAATAATTAAAACAGTAATTAAGCAAAATAATTCATCAAATCTGACAGCAAGATTAGGCCTCAATGATTTTCCTATGGATAAACAAGTGTTGACTGTGCACAAGAAGTTTAGTTCATGAAACACACCCCACACGCTAAATGTTTAAAAAAGAAAACTTTAAGAATGCACATTTCATATTTTAAAAATATTTGAAAATACCAAAAGGTAGAAATGGGGCAGTGAGGAGAAAAGGAAATGACATGTCAAGAGACACAGGCACAAACTGAGCAAATACAAGGAGGGAAAAAAGCAAGGTGATTTCAGCAAACAGTGAGATGTCAAGTTACCCAAATACATGATTTTCAGCAAAGGTAGAAATCTTTACAGAAACTTACTAAAGACATTCATTAAGCCATATAACATTCATAGCAAAATATGGTAAAAATTTCAAAGATCTGGTACTGATGGGAGAAAAGACTATGCTAAAAAAGTGAAATAAACAGTTCTTGGGAAAAGAAACTGGGAAAACCACAGGAAAATACGAGGATGGCAAAAAGGAAATAAGCAAAGATGACAGAGAAGAGGAAGAAGGAGAAGTGAATACTAAAGCTGAATGAATAACAAGAGAAAAAACAGATTCTCTACAGTATCCTGGCTACTTACTCAAAAAGCTATAATGAACAAGTGGGCGAGATTTCCTACTACCAAACATCTCCTTGCAGAAAAAAATCAGTTTTTGACTTAAGAGTATTTAAACATGCCATACTCCATATGGAAAAATATTTTTGCATTGTAATGTTATAAAGTGTTTTAGTTAAGAGGCAACTTTATAAACAACTGGCCATAATAAAAGTAATTATGGGATGGCATGATGCTATTTAACAATTCAAGAAGCAACATACACTAGCAGGGACAGGAGCACACAAGCAAAGTAAGCCTGTCTCTAATAGACAATTCCTATACACTGCTCACCCACCCTCAACAACCACTTGAATCTAGAGGTATTTACCTAGAGGCAAAAGCACCCACTTTTTTGTACCTGCCCCTGAGAAGCCACAGTGTGATTAACAATTTTCACCACCCACTTTTAATAAAAAAGTACCCTCTTTATTAGGATCATGTGAAAGAAAAAAAAGAAACAACAAATACTAAATTCCATTCATTTTACATCAGTAAGTCTTAAAAAATTAATAGTCAATAAAAAAATGCTTTCAACACAGAAATTAGAATGGCCCTAATGCAATGGATTAATATGAGCTGAAAATGTAAAACAATATAAAAATCTTACCTTGCAGTGTCTGCACCATTTCTAAAAGAATAGGTGTAAGAGTCTGATTATATTCATGGAATATGTCTATAAACAGCACTTCAGTGCAAGGCTGGAAGAGGAAAAAGAAACATAATCTGTAATAAAAATTCTCTGAAAGTTAACAATCATAAAACCATATTGATAAATACATATCCAAAGCAACTGACATTTATATTTTTAAAAAGTGTCTGAAAAGTATTTAATACTTGGCTGGCAAAATCAAATTATTTATACAAAGACAAACTTTGAAATATGAGAATTATCTTATAACAAACAATCATCATATGCAGCAATAATCATGCTTTTAAAAGTAAATGTTTAAAAATTGTTTTAATACTTGGTTTGCAATATCAAATTATTTTTGCAAAGACAAACTTTGAAATATGAATTATAACAGCAGTTAAATGGCTTATAAATAATATGTATTTCACTATACTTATATTACTACAAAATGTGATTAAAAGCCATGAGTTAAACCACACAAAAAAATTTTTGCAATTTTGCCAAATTATTCTTCAAACATTATAGATTCCATGGATATGACTCAAGTCATTTTAACTTGAAGCTTCAATATCATAAATTACTAATACAGAGCAAGGAATAAATGCATTTTTAAACTTTAAATCAGAGAATAACAAAAATACTAATGATTCATCATGCTGTTTTAAGATTTATGGGGCGCAGCTAGGTGGCACAGTGGAAAGAGCACCAGCCCTGAAGTCAGGAAGACCTGAGTTCATATCTGGCCTCAGACCAAACACTTGACACACACCAGCTGTGTGACCTTGGGCAAGTCACTTAACCCCAAATGCCTCACCAAAAAAAAAAAAAAAAGATTTATGAAAGCACTTTTCTCACAATAATTTTGTTACACAGGTAGTACCAATATTATCGTACACAATTTGACAAACGAAAACACTGACGCTCAAAAGTTAAAGTGATTTATTTGTCCAAGTCAGACTCCTAGTAAGTAACAGGGCCAGAACACAAATTCCAATTCTCTACTGAGTCCAAGATTGACTTTCTTTTCCCTAAACTACACGTCTACTTAGGATGAGGAATAGAAGTAAAAATTATTCCAATACTATGTGGCCTATTCCTCTCAGAAATTAACCTAAACAGTTCTCAGAAAGTACTGAGAGTGGTTTTGAGCATTTCTCCCGTATGTGACATTGTGACATGGACAAGTAAAAGTAATCTTAAGAGTTCATACTTAAAAGGGGATTTGTTTCTTATAAAACCTACAAGATGAGTCAATTTAAAGAATCGCAGAATCCAAGATATGGATACAGACTTCAGACATCATCCAACTTCTACTTGAATCTGAGGAAGCACATTTCATTTTTCAACAACTCTAACTGTTAAGAAGATTTCCCTTAGGTCAAGTCTACATCTGCCACTCTGCTAATCTCTCATTCTTTCTCTTAGTTCTACTTTCTCTGATCAAGAAGAATGTAATCCCTCTTACATATGAGACTTTCAAACATATGCAGTAATCCTCAAAACTTTGAGACATCTGCAAATATGACAAGTATGCAAAACTAACCTACCTTAAATTATTTTTAAAAGTTGAATATTACCTTCCAGTAAGATTATATTCCAGTAACATTTTTCTCATTTTTCTTACTTAAAACATTAAGAGAACTATATACGTGTAAATCCAAAAGTACTTCATTAACACATTTTTTAAGTAAAATGACTAGTTAAAGAAAGAACTGGAAAAAAAGTTATACAAAAAATGTTCACATGACTACAAAGTATCACAAAATACACTATTGTCAACAGTAATATTTCCACCCCAGAAAATTCATGTTCTATATTCTTCCTTCTCAATCATTGAATAAATAGATTACTGCTGAAAAATACACTGATACATGGTTAAAAGAATGAATTAATCATAGGCAACTTCTTATATTTTAATCTAATAGGTAAATGGAAATTATGTGTTCAAAAGAAAGTTTTCTATTAGTTCAGTGGGCAATTATCTAATGAATGAAATTATAAAAGATTGGAAAACTCCGGATTTGGGCTAGCTAGCAAAATCATTTATAACTTGGAATAAATAAGGACTTCACTCCAAAAATGCATTTGTGCTATTAAAATAAGTTGTTTATCTTTCATTGGTGGTTCAAATTTATTCAAGAAATAATTTAATTATTAGGTGAGGTGCATACTAAGTGTAAAGCAAGAGCATGGTCTCTGCCTATGAGGAACTTATAGGCTGGTAACAAGACTTGAAAACAAATAACTATAACTCAAAGTATTTCTAGATTTCAACTTCATTATTTCCTACCAAAACCTAGAAAATTAATAGCATTTTTCTATTAATTATTTCATCACTTACCCTTAAACTATATTTCCAAGAGTCTCCTCCTGTCTCTTCCACAGCTGTAATAAAATAAGATATTGCACATGATTTTGTCCAATTACAGCAAAAATTGTATTAGTGATATATTGCAAAAGTAAGCATTTTATAATAATTTCCTTAAATATATAAAAGCTAAAATTCATTTACAATATGTTGAATGTTAGATCTACATATTACAATAGTTAACATTAGCCATGGTTCTTTGAGAGAAAAACACAAGACTCATGATATTCACACTTCTAATAACAACTTGGTGTTATTTATAAACAAAAATTCCTAACGTAAGTGCTTGTCATACCCAGACAAAGTTGAATCAACTTCACCTCTACAATGCTGGGAAACACCAAATTTTTATCAATATAGCTAGGATGCCTTAGAGCACAAAAAGAATTAGTTCATTCTTTCCTACAATTCCAATTCACTAAATTTATATTCACTACTCAAAATGATTCAATAGTTTGAAGAAACCATAAACTCGCTTTCTGATATTAAGATATTCCCTTTGCAACAGGTGAAATCTTTTTCATCACAAAAGATTTATTTATTTAATACAAAGGGCAAAATATGATGCCTCAGGAAATGGTTTTATAAGGCAAGGGAGGAGAGATTACTTTAGAAAATACGGTGCATATTTGTACATGAACACACAAGTAACCTGTGATTTGATCAACTCCGGGAATATTCTTCCCCTACAAAGATGGAGAGGTAGAGAAGCTAGCAAGTAGCCTGCAGGACATAAAGGTCAAGTAACTTGCCCAGCATCACACAACTTCGAAGTGTCCAAAGCAGAACTTACACTCCAAGGCCATCATTCTATCCATCATCTCACATTGCCTTTGCAATGCATTTTTAAACCTTAGGAAAACAAATTATCTACTCTCCCTACCCAATATAGAAGCTCCCTGATTATGAACTCTAAAACAAATGTAAAAAGAACTTTTAAAAATCTTCAATCTCCAATCAATTATTTCAAGGTAAACCTAAAATACGTCAAAAACATCATGCCGTATGTAATTAGAATAGCCTAACACTAGGTGTGATACTTATTAATTCTTAAAACTATTGGATCACTTTCAAACATGATATTTTGTACAGTAGTTTAAAAATTCTCCTTATAAATGTATTTTGCTTCTATAACCAGTAAACCATATTCAGTAAAAATGATTTCCTAAATTAAAGAAAAAAGTAAGTAAATCCTGAAGTACTGATCTGACAAAACTATACTGCTAATAAAAAGAATACCAGCCAATCCATTCTGGCTTTTGGTCCTTAAATAACTTCACCAGCCTGATGGCATATTTGTGATCAAAAAATATAAGCCTCTCAATTTTTCTGCTCTAAAACCAGATAATAAGGAGTGATAAGAATTAATAATCTTAAAAACAAGTATCAGATGAAAGATGCTATAAAAAGCCAACACATTCTAATCCTCCAACAAAAAAATCTGTGTACGTCATTGAAGGAAAAACATCAATATGAAATCTTACTAAAGCCTTCAGGATCTTCTTCCCACATTGTCAGCTCTTCCTCTGTCAGCAGAAAATAACGAGTAACCAATCTTCGACACATCTCTGTCAAGGTTGGGTATGTGAAGAAAGACATCTTAATCTTATGTGCTTCAAGAGTTTCAGGACTGCTATCTGAAATAAATAAAACTGAATTTCAAACATTGTCAGACATTCTAATAAAGTTAGATTCAGGTGTGGAACACAGCATATAATTTAAGACTTTTTCAATATGTTGGTTAGTTTTGCCTGTTTTCTTTCCATCTATTTTATTCTTAATTATAAGACAAGGCTCTCAGGGAAAGAGAAAAGAAAGGAATTACTTGGGAAATGAAAGTGATATAAAAACAAAAGATAATAAAAATTTATTTTAAAAAAAGATTCAATTGCTTTTGATGTTTTATAAATTACATAATATTGATGGGGGGGAGGGGAAGTTTATCCTGTATCTTTAAAATTCAAAACTAATTTTCAGAGACATAAGCATTCATATAATAAGCAACAACTTGATCATAATAACAACTTTTTTAAAACTAAAAATGAAAATCTCGTCATATTTAATAAGCTCTGATCTAGCCAGATCAAAGGAAATGTGTCAAACTTAATAACTGCAAAGAGATATTAGCTCTCTGTTTTACTGGGGACACTAGAGAACACAGATTTTTTAATCATCATTTAATCATCATTTTTTAATCATCTGAATCCTTGAAAAAAAAAAATTCTAGGCTTCCAGAGATCCCTGAGCATAATACCCAAAGATTAACAAATAATCCTACAAGAAGCTGCCTTACTGAACAATTTATATTATTTTAAATAACTGCATTTATATCATATATTCTAAATCACAATTCTGAAGTTCCTATAGAATTTTATAACTGTTAAAGGAATAAAGTTTCAAATGAAATTTAAATGCATCTTCCTACAAGTTCCATGATAAAATAAAACAAATAACAAATTAAATAGAGATACTAATGAAGTTTTTACCTTCAACATTTTTTGATGGCTTATAAGCATAATTTTTGACAATCATCTTAATTAGATTCATGCACTGAACGATGAATCGCTCAAATGTGATTCCTTCACCCATTTCTGTAAAAACATAGCTTACTGCAAACTCCAGTGATCGTTGAATAAGAGGAGTAAAAGAAAAGGGATGTTGGTCCAAAAAGTCTAAAAGCTTCCAAAACAAATTAAAACAAGATTAATAGTGTTTCAAAATTCAAAAATAAACAATTAGTCCAATATCATGTACTATACAGTAAACCTTGATTTAAAAAAAATGTGTACCTGTAAAAGTGAATAATGTAAATTTTTGTTTAATAACTTTGGTTCTTGCTAGGTCTTCCTTACTGGTCATGCTAAAGAACCACGTCATAAGGGACACACAATTAAACCATAAAGACCTAGCACTTTCAGTACTCTATCATGAATCTTTATAATGAATTCTGCAAAAATGGTTAATGATATCAACAAGTTCTAGCGTGAAAAAAATACTCAAAATTCATAAAGTCGACAATTATGAATTTCACCTTAGCAAAAACACTAAATAAAAAGACAAAACATATAGTATATTGAAATTGTAGTTACTTAAATCCCAGTTCTAATCCTCTGAGCATAACCAAAAAAGGAACATTATCAAGAAAAACATTTTTATTGTATTATGTTAAAGACACTGCATCCACATTCAATCTTGTACATTTCTTTGTTTCTATACTAACGAATACGTATAGTCCATACGAGGAAAAGTCAGAATTTAAATAAAAGGGTTTCATGAACAGACTTTCTTAAATGCTCTTTTAAATAAACAACTTATTTTTAAATTTCCATCCAATCAGGAAATTCTCCTCTCCTAAAAAAAAGCAAGTCCATAATGAGGTATATGTCACGACCCACACCTATGTCTTACACAATAATATTTAATTTTGCAATTTGAGACATTTAATAGCCTCTTTCTTGTATTACTAACCAGTCTTTAAGACCCCTTCCAATTCTGACAGTCATGAACCCATGAATGAAGCTAAATGAATGTAATCACAATTTAATGTTAATAAGAAGTACAGTTTTTAATTAGCTGTTCTTTCTTCCTAACTATAACACTAATAGCTACTATTGAACTTTTAAAGAAAGATGGAGAAAAGGCTACAAATAGCTTCAATATTTGTCACCTAAACTCCGGGACTCTTCTAGAATAGCTGTATACCCAAAAGTTCATCTCCCTGGGTTTTATTAACTTATTGTGACCACCCCTGTCCACAAAATTCTTCTTGTTCCACACAGGCCTTCCCTACGCTACCATCACTCAAACAACTCTCCTCTTCTGAAGTTCACACCATTAAATTGTTCACACTGTACAACACCTACATGGCTGTTGTGTACAGACGGCCAGGGCATTTTCCATCCTTTTTCAATCTCCCATCTCTGTGCCTCTGTCCTGGCCAACTCAAATGCCTGGAATGCACTTTCTCCTTAGCTTCACCTCCTAGTATCTCTCTCTTCCCTCAAGACACAGCTCAAACACCATTTTGTCCACGAAGCCTTTCCAGATTCCTCCCCTCCTATGCCCCACTGCTAATGTCTTCCCTCCTTAACTACCTTGACTGAACTACCTTTTATTTATTTTGTATTTACTCTGTACACATTCACATGTTGTCTCCCCCAGTAGAATGCAAACCCTTTGAGAGTAAGGACTGTTTCACCTTTTTTCCATTTTATCCCCAGCACTTAGAACAGTACAGAGCAGGCATTTAATATTTTGTTTACCTTCCCCAACTACCACCACCAGCAAAAGTGCAAGAAATTTTTATACTGTGCCTCTTCTGTCTGTGCCTCCCTTTGTCCCCAACTCCTTTTTCTCTCTCCCTCCCTCCCCCTACCCCAAACTGCTAAGTAAATGTAAATAAAGATCTGCTGATCAAAATGAAAAGCAGTCTTTCTGAGCACACTGGCTCACTGGTAATATTACACTGCATACTGTATCTGCTTCACTACCTCATGAGTATCAACTACATTTTCTTTTATCTTTGGTTTTTTAGCTATCACTAGTAAGTGGGCCAAAAATATGGAGTCAATTTATCTAGTGAACAGTGACTTTTCATTTCAATGCAAAATCAGGCAAATTCTACTCCAATCTGACATATTACACACAGCAACATAAAATTATAAAAATTCCTAATTTTTAATCAGTAGTACTCAATAAATATTTACTAAGCACCTACTACGTGCTAGGCACTGTGCTAGGTGCCCAGGATACAAAAAGGGTGAAGTATCTGCCCTCAGAGATCTCACAATCTAATAAGGGAGACAATAAGCAAACAAATATGCACAAACAAATTATATACATGATAAGTAGGGCATAATTAAAAGAGGGAAGGCACTAGAATTAAGAGGAATTGGGAGAGGCTTCCTATAGAATATGGAATTTAGTAAGGGCTTAAAGGAAGCCAGGGAAGCCAGTAGGCAGCAATGAGGAGAAATAGGATTTCAGGTATGAAGGATAACCAGAGAAAATGTCCAGAGTTGAGAGATCTTGTTTGTGGAACAGCAAGGAGGCCAGTGTCACTGGATTGAAGAGTACATGGCAGGAAGTAAGCTATAAAAAGACTGGAAAGGTAGGAGGGGGTTAGGTTATGAAGGCCTTTAAATGTCAAGCAATGATTTTTTATTTAATCCAGGAGGTGATAAGGACCCAACGGAGTTTACCAGTAAACTGGAGTTTATGGGGTGACATGGTTAGACCTGTGCTTTAGGAAAATCACTTTAGTGAATGAATAGGGGATGGATGGGGGGAGACTTGAGGCAGGCAGCTCCACCAACAGGCTATTGCAATAGTCCAGGAGTAAAGTGATGAGGGCCTGCAAGAGAACTGTGGCAGTGTCAGAGGAGAGAAGTGAGCATATGAGAGATGGTGGAAAGGTAAAATTGACAGGCTTTGGCAACATATTGGGAGAGGGAGGGTAATGGGAGAGGAGAAATAGGGAAGAGTTAAGGATGACATCTAGATTATAAGCCTGAAGGACTAGGAGAATGGTGTTGCCCTCAATAGTAACAGGGAAAGTAAAAGGAGAGAAGGTTTAAGGGTAAAGATGAGTTCCATTTTGGACATAACGAGTTTAAAATGTCTAGCGGACAACGGGTTTAACATGTCCAAAAAGACAAAGCAGTTGGAAATGCAAGATTGGAAGTCAGCAGAGAGACTGGCATAGGACAGACAGATTTGAGAATCATCGGCATAGAGACGGTAATTAAATTCATGGAAGCTGATGAGATCACCAAGAGGAGGAGTACAGAAGGGGAAACAAGGACCCAAGACAGAACCTTATGCGACACCTACAGATAGAGGACACGATCAGAAAGAGGATCCAGCAAAGGAGACTGGGAAGGAGCAGTCACAGATAGAGGCAGTAGGAGAGAGTGGTGTCCTGAAAACCCAGAGAGAAGAGAGTGTCAAGGAGAAGTTAATTTACAATGTCAAAAGCTGCAGAGAAGTCAAGAAGAATGAAGATTGAGAAAAGGCCATTAGACTTTGTATTTAAGAATTAGTAACCTTGGGGAGAGAAGTTTCAGTGCAATGATGAGGTTAGAAGCTGGATTGTAAAAGGTAAAGAAGACAGTGAGAGAAGAGAAATTACGGGCACCTATTACAAATGTCCTTTTCAAGGAGCTCAGTGACAAAAGACAGAAGAGATTCAGCAGGGATGGAAGGATCAAGAGAGGGTTTTTTTTGACAATGGACATGTTTGTTGGCAGTAGGCAAAAAAACAACAGACAGGAAGACTGAAAATATGTGATAGGTTGGAGATGAAAGCGGGGGCAATATGCTGAAGAAGAAGGAACAGAAATGGAATAAGGTAAGGAATAAGGCCACCTCTTCATTTGAGATATGGGTAAAGGAGAAGATAGTGGCAGGAGGAATCTGAGAGACAGGAAATGAGGAAGAGGGAGAAAAGAGGGAGCTGTCAATGAATGGCCTCATTTTTTTTTAGTAAAATATGAAGCAAGGTTCTCACTTGAGAGTGTTGGTAGAAGGGGCAACATGGGAGGTTTGAAGAGGGATAAAAAGGTTTGAAAGATGCACTGTGGAGAGTAGATTAATGAGTTGATTAGAAAGGTTGATAGAAAACTTGGAAAGTCCATTGGAAAAGGACTGCCTAACAGCAGTGAGGGCAAAGTTGAGGATAATATAAATTTGTATTGGATCCAGTCAGAATGGTCACATGATTTTCTCCATATTCCTTCAACAGTGCATGTATAGGAACAAAGGTGGTGAATGAAGGGAGTGAGCCAAAGCTGAGGCTTGGCTGGGCATAATCAGCAAAATGATAAAGGGGCTAAGGATCTAAGAGAGGACAGTGTGGAACTCAAGTTCAACAAAGAATCAAGATGTGGAAAACAGGAGAGTGACTAGTATAAGGGAAATTGTCTAGGAGAGAATTGAGGAGTCTAGGGATTGGAGGTCATGGTAAAGATGAACAGCAGAGTGATAGAAGATAAAGAGAGAGGTGAAAAGTCAAGAGATTAGGGTTGGATAAGGGGATTTCAAAATTCTTGAACATAAAGGTGGTACATCTGCGGGTGATGGCAAGATCAAAGGTATGACCATCTTTGTGTGTGGCTGAGGTGGAGTGGAGAAGTAGCTCCTGGGAAGTAAGTAGGATAAGGAACAGCATAGTGAAGGAGGTAAGGGACAGCCAGTATGTATGTTGAATTCTCCAAGTAAGAGGATAGGAGTTGGGGAAGAGAGAGAAATTGATAGCCCTTGGATGAACTTACTGAGGAAAGAAGGGGAATGACCTGAAGGTCTGAAGACTACAGTTACCAAGATTGTGACTGGGTGGTAAACAGGAATAGCATGAACCTCAAAGAATGAGATTTTGCTGAGCAATGGAGTTAGGGAAAGAACCTGGAAGCAGCAATTGGGAGTAAGGAATATTCCAACTCCCCTGCCTCAAACAGGGAGTGAAGGTACAGCTAGTGTGGGAAAGGATGTCCAAGGAAGCTGTGTTATTAGGAGGGAAGACATGTTTCAATAATAGTTAGTAGATGGAAGGAATAGGAAAGAAAAAGATTTAAGATGAATGGAAGTTAATATTGCTTAGGCATTCCAGAGGGCACAGTGAAAGGGGTAGGTGGAGCTTGGGTGGAACTTTGGGGTGGGAGGTTGAGGGGGGGATGGAAATAAGAAATTGGGTGGTAGGGGATGGAGAACGGGGTTTGGATGATGAGCTACTGGGATGTGTAGAGTATGACCAGGTGTGAGAATATTCATCATTAGGTAGAAGGCACTATTCCTCTTCCCGAAAGAGGCTGTAGATAAAGCTGGAACAAGTGGAGCATAAGATAGAAGGCAGATAATCCTATTTCACTATCCCTCTTATTGATAAAACACAAAACTCTATTCCTTTTAGACGTTCCTATTAATAATCTAAACATGTTGAAATTTCATTCTAAAAAGGAAATATTTTATTTATCAAAATGTTAATTTTCTATCTATATTATTCAAATGTAAATACTGTGTGCAAATTTACTTAAAGTATATTGTGTTTTTCAGAATCAAATGCCATTAGATAACTTTTCCCCTCCACAAGTCAACTTACCACTTTAGTAAAAAGAATGATGGTCTTTTCCAGTCTGTCTCTACATACATTATCTGTGCCTATACTTCTACCTATTAAAAGATAATTGAAAATTCAGTATGTAGTGTCATATTCTCTAAAAACGTTGATTTTTTTTGACAGAATACTTACTTCAAGAGTAACACTGTCATGCATATTTATTTAGGGTTTAGACAAGAAGGAACTCTTTAGAGTCCAAATAGATGAACCACATGAACTGAAGTAAAAAATAGTAATATTAAACCTTATTATATTGCCAGAGTTATAACAGTGACAATATATAAAAACAAAATTGTTAGTAGAAGACACATGGAGACTAAATCCACTTTAGAGAAAAAAGTAGCAACTTAGACACTAAACACAAATCACATCATTTCCTAAAGATCCCCAAGTTGACCAAAGTTGAAGAGAAAGCCCAGATTGTATTTCTTGCCCATTTTATGAAAAATACCTTCTAGATAATTTTTTAAAAATTCAATATTGCAAGTAACAGCCATTTCTCTGAGTTAACAATCACAGAAAAATCATCATTTAAAAAAGCTAAACTGAAACAGGCTACTAAAAATCTGCACCATACTCCTAATAAATGTTTGTTCAATTGAACTGATTCTGACAACAGGGTAAGGCCAAGTGATGTAGTCAAACAATTTCACCTAGGCATGAGTCAGTCGTGATAAAAACTCCTTGAGCAACAGGTATCCAAATTATCCCTAAAAGTATATATAGTACAAAAGAGCAAATTGAGACTGCCTTGCATAAATGTATGAAGGCAGTTATATACCATGAATGGGTATATAAATGAAAACGTAGCTGTCTCGCACATCTTACATACTTATCTGGTGTCTGTGGAATGTTTTTATTTTAATATATATTGACAACTATTTCAATTTAATTGGTTTCCTTTGTAAACTTATGTTTTTTACTTCATGCATTTCTAAAACATTTTGAAAAGAGTATGATGAGTAGGCTTCACTAGACTGCCAAAAAGGTCCATGATAAAAAAAAAAAAAGATTAAAAACTCTAGGGCGTGATCTGTGACAAGATGGCTTCAGACTGGTTGCACTGCTGAGCATACTTACACAGGCTAAAACCTGTGCTACTGCAGAATGACAACGAAATTCAACTCAGTCAAGTACTTGTGTTCATTTTTATAATTATCAGCTAAAGCAGCAGCAAGGCTCTCAGGTTCCTAGCCTCAATAAATCCCAAGAAATCTGTCCTATTCTAAAGTAATTAAGTAAAGTGTTTAAGGAAAACTCACTGCCTACCCAGCACTCTGCGGGGCACTATGATATACTCAAAAAAAAAAAAAAAAGATTAAGGCATGGTCCTGCCATAAAGGAGCTTCTAATCTAATCCAATAAAGAAAACAAAACCATACCCAACAGTCAAAAATAAGAAGCATAAAACTGAAATGCTGAATTATGTGAAACAGCATCTAAGGGCTATAAGTTAGAATTCAAAGGAAAAGAAGAAATAAATTACTCGAAGAAGTTGTAAGGAGAGGAGATAGGACTTAAGATGGTCCTTGAAGCACAAGTAGGATTGGATAAGCAAAAGAGAAGGCATTCAATGTTTGCTATGACAGGAATAAGAAAAATGAATATACAGAGGCATTTTTCTCAGAGTATACACTATCAGTAACAGAGATCTCATACTGGCAAGTACAAGGAAATGTGGATAAATAAGTAGGTTGGGGCCACAAAGTCTTTTTAAAAAAGAGTTTAGAGTGGATATGACAGGTGTTTAAGTATCCACTCAAGGCTGCTAAGCAGGGAATAAGTGAAAAGTAATAGTACAGAAAAGGCTATGTTGGACATATTAGAAGGAAAAAGATTACAACCCAGGAGGTATAAATGCTGCAGTAATCAAGGGATGATTTAACAAGGGCCTAGACTATGGTGGTGACAGCAGAAATAGAAAAGGGATGAATACAAAAGATATTCCTTAGGAAAGGTTTTTCTGTATCTGAGTCCTAGGAAGGCATATGGGAGGAAAAATTTAGTTACTCAGTTCCTGTGAAATATGAAAATACAGGATAAATCTCTCTATGCATCCAAGACATGTACATATGTATATTGGGTTGTATACATATATGGGATATAGGACACAGGAACACTGCAAATTTTATTTCTATTTATGTTTGTATGTGTACAGATATCTGTGTGTACATATATGCATATAACACGTAAGTGTGTACAGACAGTTCTCACTTTCTGTTAAGTTGGTGTTAGACAAATTCAATTTCCCAGAAAGTAGGCAGCAGAATCTTCTCACCAGCTCTGGTTCTGGCAGCCTGTGGCAAGGGTAAAGGCCACGGTAACAGCAGCAGCAACAGCGTGACCCAAGCCAGAAGTCCTCTGCTCTAGGCATTGAAGCTGCTCAGGCTTTGGGGTGCAGAACCTCAGAGTGGGCAGGACCACACCAAGCTCCCTAAGAAGGGGGAGGTCTGCAGAACAGTCTACTTAAAAGTTAGAACTGTTTGTACCTACCTATACATATATGCATATATACAGATTCACAGACATAGATATATCTATAGATATATACAGATATATATTTTAGGAATCTTTAGTTAATGAGGAACATGGCAAATTCACTATGCATAGGTAGCTAAACCCCTCAGCAGAACACCCCATTAGATATAGTTCTTTAATAAGGAGTATCAAGACTACTTACTGCATTCCAAAAATTGTTTTAGACGCTCAAAAATCCCATGTAGAAAACCCTGAAGAAAAATCAAAACTTGTATTTAATACATATATACATATATATCATAATTGAAATTTTTACCCAGTAATTTACCAGAAATTCTCAATTAGGAGTCCATGTCTTCAGAGGAATACAGAATAATTACTAATAATAAAGACCCAGATATATAATATTAAACAGTGAAACCAAGAAAAATCAAATATAAAATATTGTGCACAATTATAGAATTCTACAGCTTTCTTCCTGCCAAAAAAAAAATCAAATAACAAAAATATATCAGCTCAATAAATCAAATCACTGAAGTTATATAAAATATAAATCAGGTGGGAAGTTTATTAAGTAAGCATTAAGCACAATATTCTAACATGTACATTACTAAAAAAAAAATTATTTAAACATGTACTGCCCCCAAGAACGTATAATCTAATATAAATGTTAAAGTTACTAACACTGAAAATATACATAAATTAATTTAGAATAAATTAATGAACATGAATACTGTGCAAAGTAATGAAGACATCACCATGTACTTTTATTCAAGGTGAGGCAAATACCACTCTCCTACCTAGAGCTGGGTTTTTTTCTGTAACAACTTATTGAGTGGCTGAAAATTGTATGAATGTGCTAAGCTGAGGTCAGAGGAAGAGAAGGAAGAAAAAGAGAAGCATCCTCATTGTAAGAATAAGCTAGAGAAGAGAAAAGGAAAAGGGAACTGAATCAGTGAATAGGCACCGAGAGGAAAGAGAGAGAACAATGAAAATTAAATTTGTCAAGACAATCTAGTGAATAGTTTTGACACAGCTAGTATGAACTTTGCTCCTGATCCACTGTACAACCTGAGTCATGTGCCTGCTGTTCACCAAAAAACAAAAGTATTTCCAAATACACCTTCCCCTCCTACTTCATTAGGCCATCTTCAAAGCAAAATAAAAAATAAGGGTGGGGGGACAAAAAAGTAGTTGATTTTCACACTTAACGATTATATTGCTGAGAAAAGCATTCTATGACAAAGTGACATAAAGTCTAATCTGCTCTGTCACATTACTGACAAAGGACCCAGTGCCCATTATGATCAAGAAATATTAAGCAACTAGACTTAATCAATTAAAATGATAAAAATAAAACTTTCTAAACCTGGACTTCCATGAACTGATGCTGAGTGAAGTGAGCATAACATTGTACACAATAACAGCAACATTGGGTGATGATCAACTTTGATAGACTTAGCTCTTCTCGGCAATACAACGATCCAAGACAATACCAGAAGACTCATGATGGAAAATGCTGTCCAGATCCAGAGAAAGAACTATGGAGTTTTGGGGGCAGCCAGGTGGCACAGTGGACAGAGCTCCAGCCTTGGAGTCAGGAGGTCTGAGTTCAAATCTGGCCTCAGACATTTGACACTTACGAGCTGTGTGACTCTGAGCAAGTCACTTAACCCTAACTACCTCACCAAAAAGCAGAAGAAAAAAAAAAAAAGAACTATGAAGTCTGAGTGCAGATAGAAGTATACTATTTTCACTTTTTTATTCTTTCTCATGGTTTTTTCCTTTTGTTCTGATTCTTCTTTCACAATATGACTAATATGGAAATATGTTAAACATGATTGTACATGTATAACCTATATCATATTGTTTGCTATCTTGGTGAAGGGGGAGGGAAGGGAGAGAGGGAAAAAAATTTGGAACTCAAAACCTTACAAACGTGAATGTTGAAACTATCTTTGCAAGTAATTGGAAAAAAAAGTAAAATACTATTACATGCAAAAAAAAAATAAACAAATAAAAATAAAGCTTTCTAAAATACAATTCAGGAAGTACTTATTTGTAAACAGGAACCTAAAGTAGCCAATCATAATTGAATTTAATATTCAGCAACTCAAAAAACACGTATTAAGCATCATTTATGTGCTAGGCAATGAAATTTTAAAAGACAAAATACAAAAAACATGGCCATCAAGGAATTTACAAAACTTGTGGGGAAGTGGAGAGATAAACACAAATACAATTCAGAATGTGATTAAATTCACAGAAGTCAAACAGGGCAGCATCTAATAAGGGAGAGTTTACTTCTAATTGGGAATGATCAAAAATCAGGTAATACTGGAACTTGAGATGGACCCTCAAGGAAGAAGAAACAGGCAGAGATGTGGAAAGAATCTACTCCAGGCCAAAAGTGCATGAAGGTAGAAGAAAGGAAGATGAAATCAATGAAAAGGAATTAGTATGTTTTGTTAGGATATACACTTCATGAGGAAGAATGGTATAAAATAATGTTAAAAGACAGACTAGGGCTATGTTGTAAATGGTCCTGAACTCCATCATAAGCAATAGGAAGTCAGTGAACACTTTTGACAATGAATGAAAATCACTTGTCCATTAGCAAGAAATAATGGGAGACTTAATTAACTGGAGAGATATTCACTTTTTATAGTTAAAATTTGTTTTGGTGGTACAGTGGATACAGTGCTGGGCCCAGAATCAGGAAGACCGGAGTTCAAATCCAGCCTCAGACACTTGCAATGAAATGTTCCAGCAGGTCTGGATTTCAACTGGCATTATGTAAGAAAAGCAAATAAATTGGCATACCTTTTGCCCCAGCAAATACCCTGAGATTTGCCCCTGAGATACCATAATCAAGTCAAAGTCAGAAAAATACAATATACACCAAAATTAATAACAGCAATCTTTGCAAACAAATGGAAGCAAAGTTAATATCTACCAGAATGGAACATTTTTTTTAAATGAGGGCATGTATACATATGATTGGCAGAATACTGTCAAAAATGAAATGACTGCGAAGTACAGAAAAATTTCAAAAATTTTATAAGAATTTATGTTATTGAAATAAGCAAAAAGAAGAAAACTACATATACCATGACAAAAGCAACATGATAGGAAACTGAACTCTAGAGTAATGAAAAAAAGTTTCAGGGAAGAAATGACAAAACACTACCTTCTTGACTTCAGAATATCAAAAGACTTTGTCAAAGTTTCTGTTTAGCTTGTTTTTTCCTTTGTCATAAGGGAAGCTTTATCTAGAGGCAGGATAGATGAGAAATGATTTATGTAAAGAAAAATGACTTCTAATAAGACATGTTTTCAAAAGCTCAACAACTGTAAAGGAACAAAGGAGGCACAAAATGTAAAGAATGAAATAAACATACCATCATAGTGTGTGATAAACCCAACACCCCCAACTTTGGGGACAAGGTTCTTGACAACTACTACTAGAAAAACAGAAGTTTAACAGAAATTGGGTTTAGACTAAAATTCCACATCATCTACAAAATTTGATTTAAAATGGATACATAACCTTGATATGAAAAGTCACAACATAAAACAAACTGGAGGAGCTAAAAAGGTAATACATTTTAAACTTGTAGAATAGGGGAAGAGTTTATGACCAAATAAAGATAAAGATTAGTAAAGACAAAATGGATAATTTTTAATTATATAAAACTGAAAAGGTTTTGATGCTGTTAAAACTAGGGGAGTTTTAATATTCTTTACAGCAAAAATTCTTTACAGCAAAATTCTCTGACAAAAATCTGAAAGCCGAGACACATACATTAGAGCCATTACTCAAAAGATACATGTTCAAATGATATGAATAGTTCTGAAAGAAATCTCAGCTATCAAGAGCCATAAAGGAAAAAATATTCCAAATAACTAGTAAGCAAAATGAAAATTTTTATTTTAATTTAATTGTTTTTAACAACTCTAAGGTTTCACCTCACATCATCAAATTGGTAAAGAAAACAAAAAAAGAAAAATTACAATTACTATAGGGGTTAAGAGAAACTAAGCACAATAATACACTGTTGGTAGAGTTATGAATTGGTACAGCCACTCTAGAAAACAATTCAGACTTACACCCTAAAAGTTACTATTACTAGATCCATATGCCAAATAGGTCATAGAAAGAGGAAAAAAGATGTGCATAAAAATATTGATAGCAGATCTTTTTGTAAAGCAAAAGATCTTTGTAAGGGCAAAGAACGGGAAACCAAGGAAGTGCCCATCATTTCAGAAATAGCTAAACAAATTAAGGCATATGAATGTTGTTGTGCCATAAGAAATCACAAAACTATAGAATTATATGGGAATACTTGTACGAACAAATGAACAGTGAAGTGAGCAAAACCTGAAAAGAATTTCTGCAACAATAATGCTGCAAAGAAAAAAAAACTTTGAAAGACTTAACAATGCTATGACCAGTCATGATTCTAAGTAATGAAACATGATACCCACTCCCCACAGAGAAGGTGTGATAAACAAGGTTCAGATAGAAACTTTTTAGACAGGATCAATTTATCAAATTTCTTTTGTTTGATTAAATATATCTGACACAAGAATTTCATTTTTCTTTCTTTCAATGCAGGGGAGAAAAGGAGGCAGCGGACGTGGGCAGGGGGCAGAGTTAGCAATGGGGTTGTCAAAGTTGGGGGAGGGGTAAAATAAGAAAAGATGTTCACTGAAGCTTGTATTTTAAATTCATAGAAGAGAATGAAAATAAAGGTCAGCAAAAAAAAAAAAAAAAGAAACCAAACAAACAAGTCCCCCATGAAAATAAGCTGAATTTACTACACATTTAAAAGGAAAAGCAAGCTGTACATAATTGAGATTCAGAGTTTCATGTACAATTTTCTTTTTCTTTCCATATATGGCACTGCTCCATCTTATTTGGTTTTGAGTTCAGAATTTTTTAAAAGAAAAAAAAAGACCAACAGTCAGAACTCAAATGCCATTAAAAAGATAGTCATTTCTATTCTGAACAAATGACTGAAGAAGCATTTAAGTGCTTATATTTGCTAAGATACAAACATAAAAACAAACAAACAAACAAAAAAGACACCTCTCCTGCTCCTTCAAGAGATTCTGATGAGGGATAATCCACACAAAGTTGAGATCATTGTGGTGGTGAGGCAGGCATGTTTTGGACTGAAAAGTCACAGGAATGGTTAGCTGAGCCTGTGGTAATGGACTGACATTGTCTTTGACAAGAATGGCAGGTAGTGTTGATTTAGACAGTGTTTACAATGTTTTTTTTTGGGGGGGGGGCTTGCAAAGGACACAATGGAACAATGTGGTGAAATAGGATATAAATGGTGTTAGGTATAGAGAACTCCAACTTATCAGGTGGGAAGGCTCCAGAACAAGAGCTGGAAAGACAGACGTGTAAGTGATGACAAACGACCTTGAAAACAACTTGTATCCAGATAATATCCTTGACAACAACTTGCATTCAGGTAAGACCACTGAGGCCCCTGAATCAACTAATCACACCTCAGCTGCTAACTAATAACTGACCACAAGCTGAGAATAAAACCACAGAGGGGCTTTTTCCCAACTTAGTGCCTATGCAGTACCTACCATTGCCTACCCTACAGTAACTTTAGAGCTAATTAACATGCTGCCTTTTTCATACACCAATCCCAGGCACCTTTGCCCTATAAAAGAACCACTTTCACCTGGCTGCCTGCCTATCTCCCCTAATAAATGCCCTTACTTGATTTGGAGACAGTCTTACTCTGAATTCTTCTGAGACAACACTGTAACACACATCCTTCACCTCAACATAAGCACTGGTATCTTTTTTAAGAACACTTTCTTTGCAAATCTACCAATTTCTGATTGATATGAACTAAACTAGATGTACAGCTAACTGTAAAATATAAATCAATATATAACACAGTGGAACAATAGAAACAAATAATTATACAGAAAGGCATTAAAAGCATTTATGCACTATGTGCAGCCTGGGCAAAGTGCTAGGGATACAAACTCAAGTAAGCAAGACAATGCTGCCAGACATCACATAAACAGAAGCTGGGTGACACCTCTCACCCTTCCACCACCATCACCACCTCTATGCCTCCTCATTCCCCACTGATGAGGACAGAATTCAGTGCATCTTTCAGCTCTCTATTCCTAGAAGTCATAACATTCTTGATGAAACCCAAGATTGCATTATTTCTTCTGACTCAAGTCCACTAAAATCTCAATATATTTTTTCAGAACTACATTTTATTTATGTATCCCTCATCTTATAATTGTGACACTGACTTTTTATATCAAAGTGTAAGATTTTACATTTATCTCTTCTGAATTTCATCTTTTTACGTTCGACCCAATATTCTAGCCCAGGGGATCTTAAAACTTTTTCTGTGTCACAGACCCTTTGGTAATTTTGGCAAAGACTAAGGACCCCTTCTTAGAATCACATTTTTAAATGCATTGGATTACAAAGGAAACCCAAAATACTGTTATCAACAATTTTTCTTTTAAAGTTCATGGACTCCAGGTTAAAAACCCCTACTCTAACCTGTCAAATTCCATCCATAATCTTGACACTATCATACAGCTTTGTGTCATCTGCAAATGATACACATACTATCAATGCTTTTAATCAAATCATTTACAAATATATTAACTAGCACAGGACCAAGCAGAGATCCCAAGAATGCTCCCATGGAGACCTCCCTCCATGCTGACACTGACCAACTAATCTTTGAGTCCAGCCATCCATCTAGTTCTAAATCCATCTGACTGTATTATTGGTTAACTGATCTTTGCCACAAAAATTGTATAAGACTTTATCAAAAGCTGTGCAAAACTCTAGATAAAGTAAATCCATACTTCATCTACAAGTTTAGTAATCCTTTAAGAAAGGAAATGAGGATAATCTAGCATGACTTGCTCTTGATGAAGCCAAGCTAGATGTTGTATCACCAACTTCCTAATCTAGATGTTCACCAACAATCTCCTTAATGATCTGACCTAGAATTTTCCCAGGAACTGAAGTCAAATCAAGTAGAAACTTCAATGATTTGATGCAGTGAAACAAAAAGAACCAAAAGAACAAAAGGCACATTAAACACAATAATGTAAAGGAAAACACTTAAAAGCATAAGAACTCACATGAGTACAATGACCAATCTTGATTACATAAGACTCATGATGAAATATAGCAATTAGGCTATTTCAGCAGTACAGAAGGTTTATAAATATATAATGAAAAAATGAATAAAGCTTTCTGCTCTGCATAGAGAGGTACTGGGCTAGAGGTGCAGAAATAGACATATGCTATCAGACATGATCAGTATGTCAATCGACTTTGCATGACTGTACCTTTCTATAGTATTTGGAGACTAGGAAATTTTATTTTTTTATATATATACATATAAATACATATATACACATATACATATTTATGTATATGTGTATATATGTACATGTATAATGTATATGTACATACATATATACATATATAGTACACAGATATATGTGGGTGTGTTTAATCTACATGGCCTCTCAAGGACATGATTACAATGTAGCAGGGGAAAGTGCTAATAAAATATTCATTTAAAAAAGAAAAAGAAAGAAAAGAAAGGAAAGAGAAAGAAAAAAGAAAAACGATACTAAAATAGTATACCTGAAAGGCAAAAGAGGAGGAGATTTGACTAGGAGTCAAGTCATCTTCAAAGTTTCTGAAGAGAAAATACTTTTGTCTCTTTAGAATCTAAAATTGCTAAACTCTGTCAAGAGCAAGTAACAAGAGGAGACCAAAGACATTTTTAAATCTCAGGGAATACTCTCACTAAAAGATAAAAAGGGTCAGCAAAAAAAAAGAAAAGAAAAAGGAAGAGAGAATCAAAAGAATACAATGCCCACAAAAATTAAAGAAAAAGATTATCAAAATGGAATGGTACCCAACCAAAAGCAGCTATACATGGTTTAAATACAAACAATTCATAATTAACCACTTTACTGGAGGGAATCTTGGCACAAATAATCGCCAACAAAAACTACTTTGAAAGAAGAGGGCTTTGAAAGGCAAGTTTGTATTGCTTATGGGTTTGTCTGGGTGGGGGAAAGTGGGACAGTTTTAATTCTGTTTCATGGGAGATGATATTAAAATGTTTTTATATTCCCTCAAACAACACAAAGGGATGGTAAAGGGCATCAGCCCAGAGACATAGGGAAAAATTAAGTTGTCTAGTGAAAAAACTCCAACTGGCAGCTGAAAGTATAAGCAACCTCACAGGGCTGAATCTTCTTTAAGTTCTTTAAGCTACAAGAATAGCATGACTTGTAAAAACACAGATCTAAGTCTGGTAAAAATGAAAACTCAAACTATCAGCAAAAACAGTATGTCATTCTAACCATTTTCTGCTCAGTAGTTCTATAGATAATCTTTACAAATGACTAATACATTACAATTTGATATGTTGCTAAGATATTTAAAATGAATACTGAATATGCAGTAACAATTCTTTTATTTTGTATTATAACAAAATGGCCTGCTCCACATGATTTTTACTGCATAAATAAATGTTCCAAACAAGCCAATGGAAGCACCAAAATTTGTTGGTGACTTTTATAGAAATTTTTCTAAAATGTGTTACAAATTACATTGCCTGACTGAATCAAATGAATATAATTTAAAGTACTCATTAAAGCTCAAAATAATAATCACAAATATCAGTTAAAAGATATCATGTGAGGGGGGAAATTAATTGTTGGGCCCAAAGGGCAAAACCAGGCACAGAGTACAAGTTGTAAAAAGGTGAATTTAAACTTAATGCCAGGAAAAACTCCTTCATAATCAGAGCTGAGTAAGGGTAGCTTATAGGCCGCATCAGAAGACTGTAAGGGCCATCTCCTGGGCTGTCTTCAAGCAGAAGACAAACAACAAATTATGTGTACAACCAAATATTATCCTGGGGATTCCTTTAGTGAAGGAGTTAGGCTAAAGAGCCACTAAGACCTCTTCTACCTCTCCCATTCTGTGATCTATGCTGTTCAGTGGTGTCATATATGGGTGCCCTCAGGAGTCACTTAAAAGCACACATACTTTGACTTAATTTCCTCCCTTTATGGGAGTTTTTGTAGCAGTTGTAGTTCTCCCTACACCATGGTTCTGAGTCTCTCAACTATCAGTATTTTTAGGAATAACAAACTCTAGATCCATAGAGATGTGGCCTCTATATCACCAACTCAATAACCTAGGAAGAATGGAAGAAAGCCAAGAGAAACAAGAAACCCAAACTTTTTAAATGACATAATTGAGAATCAAATACCTTTCAAGAGAAAGTATAAAAGTGGAAAAACTCTCCAGTACGGCAGGGTATGTTAATTTTATTGAATTATTCTCCTCATAAGCATTTTTGCTTACTCTCCAGGTTCACAGCAACGTACAGGAGTTACTTTAGTTATGACAAACAAACGGGTACAACATTTCCAAAAAATGATTTAACAGCAGTCCTGGCAAAAGTGAATAAAACTTTTCCAATTTTGCTAATTTAATCTTTTACAGACACATAACCAAGAAGAGGATACAGATGGTAAATTTGCTCTTTAATTTTAGGCCAATTTTAACCAGTTCTACAAAAGCTAAAAAAAAAAATTTGGTTCGAACAAAGAATCCCACTTAGATATGCATGACTTTTATAATTTTTTTTCTTTCAAATACCATTTTTAAACTGTCAGACAGAAAAAACATCAAAGATATATCTGTTAACATTACAACAGCAACCAAATTCAAGGGGCTGCCACAGTAACAATTTCTGTGGTAACAACAAATCATGAGAAATACTCTATACCAAGCCTGTTTCTTCTATTCTGAATGGTATTTATCACATATAAAATATGCCCATAAGATGGCACACAACACTGTAATTGTACTGTAGCAAGTATAGGATGATAAAGATATGACTGTCTCATTTAGTGTAATTTTTAAATAAAAGATTATCTAAGAGTTAGGAGACCATAAAGACAGTTATAAAATCAACTAAAAAGCATTTCTCAAGGGGCAGCTAGGTGGCACAGTGGATCGAGCACGGGCCCTGAAGTCAGGAGGACCTGAATTCAAATCCGGCCTCAGACCAAACACTTGACACGTTCTAGCTGTGTGACCTTGGGCAAGTCACTTAACCCCAACTGCCTCACCAAAAAAAAAAAAAAAAAAAATCAAAAGTCAGAGAATAAACCACTAATGTCACTTACCATCACTTCCATATTCTTGTGAGGTTCCACAAATCCATTAACAGTTAGTTTACGAAGCACTGAAAAGTATAACCAAATATTTGTCCTAAGTACTATCAAAATAACTATGATTGCAATAAATCAATATTTACAAGGATAAAAAGCCATAGGACACCCTAGAGATCACATTATGTAAAAGATGAGGAAATTCAGGCACAAACAGGTTAAATGATTTGCACAGGGTCACACTTACTTAATAAGAGTCTGGATGACAACCCAGATCTCCTTACCCCTCAGGTCAGTCTACAGTCTATATTTCTTTGCAAAAAAGAACTAATCTAAATTTAGTTTAGTTTTTTTTTAATAAAGTATTTCTAATCCATATTATCCTAACTAAAATAAAACAACTAGGTTTGTTTCCTTCTGTAAATACTTCAGAGAATAAAAATATTTAGAGGACAAACTCACTTACATTAATACAAGATCTAAAATCACCTCTGGAAAACCTGGTAAGACTTACATGAACTGATGCTGAGCTAACTGAGCAGAACCAAGAGAATATTGTACACAGTAACAGCAACTCTGAGCGATGACTAACTTTGATAGACCTAGCTCTTCTCAGCAATGCAATGATATAAGACAATTCCAAAAGACTCATGATGGCAAATGCTATCCATATCCAGAGAGGGAACTATGGAGTCTATATGCAGATCAAAGCATACTATTTTCTCTTTGTCTCTTTTTTTTGGGGGGGGGGGTTCTTTCTCGTGATTTTTCCTTTTTGTTCTGATTCTTCTTTTACAACATAATTAATGTGAAAATATGTTCAATATGATTGTACATGTTTAGCCTATATCAGATTGCATTCTGGGGAGGGGAGGAGAGGAGAGGAGAGGAGAAGAGAAGAGAAAGGGGGAAAAATTTAGAACTCAAATTTTATAAAAGTGAATGGCACAGGCACAGCTAGGTGGCGCATTGAACACTGACTCTGGAATCAGGAGAACCTGAGTTCAAATTTGGCGTCAGACGCTTACCACTTACTAGCTGTGTGACCCTGGGCAAGTCACTTAACTCTGATTGCCTTGGGGGAAAAAAAGTAAATGCTGAAAACTAAAAATAAATTAATTTCTAAAAAATAAAATCACCTATAGGTACAAAACTCACCAAATTCAGCAAAATGCAAAATTATCCATTAACAAAAATGGATAAAGCCCAAAGAACATGAATATACACACAATAATCCAGACTGGTAGAGGCAGGAAATTAATGACATTTCAAGTGATTTGTATTAAGGTTAACACTATTTGCTACAGTATCTCCTTAAAACAGATCTGTAATAAAAGTCAACTGCCAAATATAAGATTTTAGCAGATAAGAGGGAAGTCAATGAATAAAGTATGTATCTGTGTCATTATACTAAGTTATATGATAAATTTGAGAATAATTCCTTTATTTTCAAAAGGTTACCGTGCAGTTACAATTAAAAACCCAGAGATAAATTTTCAGTGGAAATAAAAGATTATGCTCATTAGATCAAAATGAACTCCCTTTAAACTTTGATTGAGGCTAGGAAATTCAAAGGAGAGGAATGAGAGAAGAAAATCTTACTCCCTTTGTTAAGTGGAACCTTTTGCAATCTACTTTAAACATCTAGATCTTAAATTCATTAAGGTGATCATTGGTAGGTCACATTATCAGTAAAGAAGACACTATATTCAGTTTTAAAATACTGTAATAGGGGCAGCTAGGTGGTACAGTGGATAGAGCTCCAGCCTTGGGAGTCAAGAGGACCTGAGTTCAAATCCGGCCTCATACCAAACACTTGACACTTACTAGCTGTGTGACCCTGGGCAAGTTACTTAATCCCCATTGCCTCAAGAAAAATAAAATAAAATAAAATATTGTAATACCACTAATTCCTCATGTTATCTTGGAGAAATATGCCAAGCATGGCTTAGAACAAGGCAAAGAAACTCACCTTTAAAATTCATCAATTGCTAAATATGTATAGAACAATTAAGATATGAAAGCATTTTTAAATGATGTTCCTCTTTTAGAGATCAAACCAAAGATAATTAATAATTTTTATAATACCATAAAAAATGCAGAACTTGGGGGCAGCTAGGTGGCAAACGGATACAGCTCCAGCCTTGGAGTCAGGAGGACCTGAGTTCAAATCCAGTCTCAGACACTTGACATTTTCTAGCTGTGTGACCCGGGGCAAGTCACTTAACCCCAACTGCCTCATCAAAAAAAAAATAAAAATAAAATTAAAAAAAAAAAGGCAGAACTTATCCCTGTTCCAAAAGTACAATATGTATAATGCTAAAACTATCTATAAAATGGGAACATCCAAAAAGGTAACTAAATGTTCTAAAACTTGGGAAAACAGCTTCCAGGCCAATTAAACATCTCAACAATTTAAGAATTACTGATCACTACATTACTGGAGCCAACTCCAGAGCATCATGGAAAAAGAGTAGCCCTCAAGTGACAACTTCAAAACACTACTACTCTCACTTGCTCTAAAAACACAAGAATTGAAAACTCAACACAGGCCTGAGGTTAGATGCTGAATAATATGAGGGAGGGGAAAGAAAGGGGCTAAAGTCCAGAAGCTTTCAGAAAGTGACTATTATTAACATAAAAAGAAAAAGTACCAACAACTCTTTAAAAAAAAAAGCATTAGCCATACATTTGAATATGCTATATGTGCTGGACTACAAACGGGAGAAGGTGGGTAGAAAAGAGAAAATAGATAAAGAAAATGAACTCAGAGTCTCTGAAAAAGAAACTCACCCCTTAATCCTCCAAAGTAACAAAAAGGCCAGTTACTCTGCAGAAACCAGCTCGGTTTCTTGTGTTCTTCTGCCTTTAAGAGTTCCTCACTAGCCTTTCTCCTGCTTTTGGACAATCATTCTTATATTCAAGGTCTTTAAATGAGCTTCCTGTTTTCCATTAGTATATACCTTTTTCCAGTTTTACTCTTCCTATTTCTTCCTGTCCTTGTTCTTAACTGGCTATTTCTCTTAGTTCTTCTATTTAGAATTAGCTTTTAGGTATTCACATATATTAGTTACTACATCTTTACCTGAGAAGTCCCTCCATTCTGTTTAGTAGCTACACATAAAAGCTGTGCCATTTTAAAATAAATAACATATATGAATTATGTTTAACTGTACCTTTCAATGATAGTAAAGTTCTTTCCAATGAATTTAAAATAGCAGCTTCATCTCCCGTAGAAATATGTTGCAGGAATGTATCCGTATGGTGATTCCACAGAGAACAGGCAAAAGTATAAATTCCAGAAGCTAACTGCAATGAAAAAACATATTTATTCACAATTCATTTGAAATTTCATTAAGTCATTGACAGAGATCTAGAAAATGTTTGCTCTTAAATTCCAAAAACCTGAGAATACACTTTTGGTGAGCGGAATAAAAGTTGCTATAATCAGTCAACAGTAACACTATAATATACTATAATTAAACAATCTTCTTCTTATAATTCTAGTGTCCTGCCAATTATCTACATGGTATAACTTAAGGTCCCTAGCACAAAGTACAGTATTGAGTTAGTCAGCTTCCTAACATGCTCAAGTACATGTGTAAGCTCTCTTCTCAACTCTAGGCTTCAGACAAACTCAATGCCCAACAAAATTTATCTCCCAGGATTATGGCTCCCAAAGTGAGATATGTTACCTCCGATAGCTCCCAGCCCCTTCCTCTTGTCCTCACATACCCTCTTCATCATCCCTGACGCTGCTACACAGCTCTACTCTCGTAAGTCTACTCAACTCCTGATGTCAGTAACTCTTCTGGAGTCCTAAGACTCTTTCTTCATGACCCCATAATTCAATCTCAGCCTTAAAGAAGCCTGTATCTTAGGAGTCTCAATTAACATTATATGTTTGGTTACTGCCCCTGTTTAACTGATTTATATATATTTAGGAAGCTCTCTTTTTTTACTATATACTGTGAATTATTTATAGTAGCTTAAATTGCTCATTTAATAATGTTTGTGATAATTTCTATTAAACTGAGAATCAGTCCCTTGATCAGGAACATAAACCTTTAACGTAACATCATTTCTACTGCAAAATTAGTTTCCACTTACAATGCCTTTTCCAGAAAAGTACTACTTTAAGTCCCAAGACTACGTGTAGTTACAAAAAAAATACAAACATGCAACTATCCAAAGTATAAAAATAAACCCTCAAAGCCCAAGTCTAGTTACAGCAAGCCTGCAATGGTACTCATTACATATGAATCAATAAAGAATTACTATATGTGCGTCAGTCATCCAAAAAATAAATCCAAACCTTTAATAAATAAATCTTACCATTTGAAATGTCAAGAAAGAGAGAGAGAAACTGGTTCACCTCCAGGCAAAAACACACTATTAACGTTCTAAAAAACCTGAGAATTCATTGAATTTCAAAATCAGAGCTTGGATCTCTGATTATGTCAAATCATTTTGGACTCCACAGACTAAGGCATTTGTGGCAACAGGGAAATCCTGCACTCAAATTCTCCTAAGACAGGTGATTTAATGTGGAACTTGGAACAAATAACTTTAAACTGACAATTCTCCAAAAGCAAAAGTTTTCCAGAAATCCGTCATTCATTTCTCTCAGAGAAATTCTTCTTCTATATTGGAATTTTACTATATCATATATTTATCAAAATGCAAATGGTCAGCTTAGAAATCTTTTGACAAATATTCATGGGAGGAAATGAGTCCTATTTAGTACTTTAGTTTTTAAAAGTAAAAGAACAAATGAACAATATCCATTTCACTTGATCTCGATGTAAATTGCTTACAAAAAACATGTAGAGAATTCTGTAGTATTTTAATGTTAGAAGACTTCTATTTTAAGAAGTTTCTATAATGAGTCTTTTCCCAAATCTTAACCACAACCCAACACAACTTTACTAATAAGTTTATAAAGAAGTGTTTAAACAAAAAGTGTTAAGTAGCATGTGTTTTTATAAATATTTCTCTCCTTAAGATACTGCTATATCATTTGCATATAGTACCTGTAGAAAATATTTTACTATAATTTGATTGCTATATTTTTACTATAGAAGATATTTCACTATAATTTGATAATTTTTTCTAATTTTGATAACTGATAATATTGATAATATTTACTATAATTCTGTAATTTTACTATAATTTGGTATGCTTTTCAAAATTTTTATGGGGGTTGCTTGATTTCACATTGTTGTTTTGAATTTGTGTGTGAAACAGGGTTTGTGGAGAATACCTTTGTGTGTGCAGATGCCTACACATATTTAGATGCAGAATTTGATGAATTTTTACTGAGAAGTGAAGGACAAAAATTACAATCCTAATCAAAGAGTCCTTATATATTAAAAAAAAAAAAGACTGATCTCCCTATCTTACCCATGCTGTAGGTTCATGCAGGGTCTACTCATCAACAAATACCACTGTTAATCAAGACAGGATCTCTGACCTGCTCAAAGCTCTTGTTTCCTATGTTGTTTCATCCCTCTTCAGAAAAAGTAGTGGCCCCCTACTCCCTATGGCAGAAAGTTTTAATGCTCAGTGTGGATACCAGATTAGCACAGCTCACTGCAAATAAGAACTCTCAAATTCAAGAGATTTGCCAGCCTTACACTCCATAGCAACTGAGGTTAAAGGCCTGTACCACCACTCCCAGAGTCCATGTACTTTGAAAGAAGGCTCTACAGTACCTATAGAGGAACCTGTGAAATACTGAGTTACTTGTAAATAAACACGAGAGACTCACTGATGCCTATTGATAAAACGATTGCTTAGCAGAGTAACTTTAAAAAAAGACAAGGTATAGAAGGAACACTAGACTCAGTGAATCAAGATTTAGATTAAACTCCTAGCCTCATCATTAATGAATTGATGAACTTTCCTTAATGATAAGGAAAAAATAACTCTTCTTATTAAACTCAGGATTAAGTGAATCTTTAATTCCACAAGGAAAGAAGGAAACAAGCATTTATTAAGCAAGCACCAGGCACTGTGCTAAGCACTTTACAAAAATCAACTCATTTCATCCTGGAAATAACTCTGGGAGGTAGATGTCCATTTTATAGTTGAGGAAACTGAGGAAGATAGAGATTAAATAACTTGCCCAAAGTCACACAGCTAGTAAGCGTCCAAGGCCATATTTAAACTCAGGTCTTCTAACTCCAGGCCCAGGACTCCATCCACTGAGCCTTTTATCATCTTTGACAACGCAAAGGGGAAGTCAAATTTAATTTTTTGACTGTCCTGGAAAGGCAAAACAAGAGTTCTCCTTATAGAAGGCTCTAATGTGAAGGAAACTTCTGTTTTAAATTTAGGGGGGAAAAGAGAATTATATGAGGATATTAATTTCTCGATTTTCTTCTCTAAGCACAAATTTCTTTTAGGGGAAAATAATGCAAATAAACATAATTTGCCATAAACATTTGGATGTTTGTTGATTTGACATTTTCAATTTGAAAATTTTGAAATAGAAACACTGCCACCATTTGACTTCAAATGACTATTTTTTAGTGACAACAGATAAGAATTTTTCTGTTAGAATGACAGAAATTAGATGATTATACTAAGCTTTATTTCACTGAGTGTTTCAAGTATTTCATTTTTTACTGAGTCAAATTTATTCTTTCATACTTCATTCTTAGGAAATATTAATGTACTATTTATTTAAAATAAAAATTATTTCTGAATAATAGGGAAGGACAGTTGTTTCTATTCAATAATATCCAACAAATTATTTACTTTTTCTTTAAAAAAAAAAACAAACATATTGACAAATTCTAACCCACTTTTGTTAATAAAGCACATACAAATATCACAATACTGTGCTGCAGCAGAGGGTCAGATATTTAAGGGATTTGCATTCCCAAGGAAATTTCTAACCTGGCAGGGAAAGTTCAAGCTGAGTATCTTGAGTCTCAAAAATGTGATGCTCTTTCAGTGGCATACATTCATCAACTCTGGCAATAAAAAGTATGTGTATTTGAGTTTAAAAGAATGGTGTTTTTATGAAAGTAGTGTTTTAATTACCCATTCAATAATTTGATGAATCTGTGATCTCATGTGTGGTACAGATCTTTGCTGGATGCATATCATAACCCAACCACACATTCTTATCCTGTACCAGACTTAGCCATGTCTTCCTATAATTCCTAACCAATGTAATGAAACCTTTCCCCTCCAGTTCTTTTAATATTCCATAGAGAACTGTAAAGTTCTCAGGCTGCCCAGCTATTATCCTAGCTACATCATTTGCCTCTTTGCTTAGTATTTAATGACATAACTTATGCAATTTTACATGTGTACATCAGCTTTGGCAATATACGGAAACATCCTAACACTCTCTCCCCAAATATACCTTGCCACAAACATTTTGGGTCATCAACAACTTGGATTCTTCTGAGATTCTGGTGCTCCAACAGATATATCACATCAACATATTAGCATAGGACAGGGAAGAGAGATTTTTCATCAAAATACATGCAAAATCTGTCTGATTTAAAATTGCCTAAAAATAAAATAGGTTGCCTTATTAAGAAGTGAGTTCTCCAGCACTGGAAGATTTCAAGTAGAGGCTGGATGATAACCTGTCAGAGACATATTGAGAGGATTCCTACAGGGGACAGAAATAATCTTTAAGGTTCCTACCAACTCTTAAGATCCTACAAATATATCAGTTGTGCATATCTGCAATACAATAGAGTATCTAGATATATAATTACCTACTTAAAAATTAGAAACTTCCTAGTCATAAGAATAACATCTATTGACCAAAACATACCCTGACAAAAACTACCAAAGGAATTAACTCTTCCCAACCAAGGATGTTTACTTTCCATAGTAAATGCTTAATAAATGTTTATTGATTGATAACACACAGGGAAATTCTTTCTAAAAAAATTTAAATGACATTACTTCAATAGTCTCCAGTCACCTGAAATCACTTAGGGAGAAAAAAAAATCATTTTTGTGCATTTCCCAGGTTCCCTAAATGACTCTCCAAAAGAATGAGATGCTTCTAAAAGCTACAGGCATAGGCTAACTAAGGAGAAAGAACTTTTTTTTTTTAACAACTCTCAAATATTCAAATGGATGGGTGATTTTGATCTAATTGGATAGGATTCCTTCCCCTGAACTCACTTATCCTTTCCCATCCCACATGACTCTTGAGCATGTCCTCCTGAGTTTTCCAAAAGAGTTGCCCTTAATGTTTTGGTGGCCTTCCTTGTGCTCTCTTGTCAACCAAGAGAATACAGAGGCTAGTCACAGGTAATTCCTTACAATAGCTAAATGGCAAAGTATCAACTACCAAGTAATCCCACACTTCTTACACTGACCCTCAAAGCCTTCCAAAATCTGCCCCAACTCCTCTAATCCAGCCTAATTGGTCATTTAGCTTTCCCCCACTATAAAATGCTTCTCCACCCATCGACATACCTCTGTTTACACTGATTCTCCCTTAAAAGAATGTCCCCTCACTCCCTTTATTCCCTATATATAAGTACTATCCATTTTAACAGGCCTACCACCAATCCATCTTTTACTCACCCCAGCTAGATATGTTCTCTCACCCCCTCACTTTATCCTTCATTATATCAATTAACTACTATTTACTAGTGATTTCTGTACTCTATTTGCTTTTTCATGTGTCATGCTTTTGAAAGAGATAGGAATTCATGGTCTTTAAGATCCTCACCAATTTTAAAGTCCCATTTATTTTTATTTCAGATAGATCAAGAGTGCCTTGACAACAGCAATCTTTCCTGTACTTTTAAAACGTGTCTTCCCTTAGCACTCTACTTTGCACACAGTAGGCATTCAATAAATATTTGTAGATGGCCTTTCAGGTACAGTTAATTTTCAGACAGTAATTGTTCAAATGTTTGTAATTTTCAAGATACAAATTATTGCTCTAAATATCTATGTAACTCTAAATGGACCTCAATAACAATCACAAACACATTTTTGCTACAAGCTATATGCATAACAAATAGTAAGTAATAACCACAACAGCAATCAGTTCATTAATTCTTGAAAGAATTTTAGTCTTAATTATATGCCCCCAAAAATAAATAAATAAACGGAGATTCATCTCCTTTTCATTGCCAGACTTCTTTAAAAAACAGTCTACATTCACTGCCAACATCTTGCAATCAAGTCTTCCGTCCTCACTTGCTTTATTGGGGGGGGCTACTCTCAAAGGTCACCTATCATCTCACAATGCAAAGGTCTTTTCTCAATATTGTTAAGAATAATAGCTCCCAATTGCCTAAAAAGAAAACAAAAAGAAAAAAAGAATAGCTAACATTTATATAGCACTTTGAAGTTTGCAAAGCACTTTACATGTTAGATTAGTGCTATTATCCCCATTTTACAGATGAGAACACAGGCTGTATGTTCAGTGACTTGCCCAGGTCATCCAGCTAGTGTCTGTTTGAACTCATGTGCTCCTGACTCCAAGTCTAGCACTCTATCCACTATACTACTCAGCCACCCTGTTCTTCCTTGACCTCTGTACAATGTTTGAGACTGATGATGAATATCTCTCCACTGTGCAACTCTATCCCTCTTTTGGTTTCTGTGAAGCTGCATTCTGCTAATTCTTCCCCTACTTCTTCACTGAACATACAGCCTATGAGATTCCATCTCCTTCAATGGCTGCTCTTCCTCCCATATAATAAACAAGCAGCTAACCCAGGCCTTCTGCTATTTTCTTTCTCTGTCCTTGGTAAATGACCTCATCCACTTTCAAAACTTCACTATCCACCTTTTTATTGATGACTTCAAAACAACCCAACTTCTCATCTCTGGTTCCAAATTTCCAATCAAGAATGAGACAGTCTTTCACATATCCAATTCATCCTAAACAGTTATGTCTGGATTAATCTATCCTAAAGTATCTCTTTGACCATGTTAACTACTTAGCTAAAAAAGCAAAATAAAACTTGACAATCTCCTCACTCCCTACTGAAACAGCACTGTCATTAAAGCCCATGTATGCTCTGGCTTCGATCTATTTTTTGTTTGTTTGTTTTGCTTTAAATCCCAATGAGTCCTTCCATTTAACTACCCACTACAAGCAAATTGAATGATTTATCCTTTCCTAGACATGCATTACACTCTCCAACCTCTAAAACTTCACTCATGCTACTCCCTCTATCTTCCCTAACCAAGGATTTGTAGTTAAGAGGACCCTGATTCAAGGCATTTAACTTGTTGGGGAGTGTTTCCTCATTTATAAAATGAGGAGGTTGGCCTAGATATATTCTAAAGTCCCTCCCAGCTCTAAATCTTATGATCCCATGATCTCTACAAGGAGAAATACTACTTACCCCTCAACTGCTTTTTTTTTTTAATTTGTCTCCCCTAAAAAGAATCTCAATAACTTCAATATGGGGGGTAGGAAGGAAGGTTAATTACAATTTGTTGGGACACACTGTGCACCAAGTACAAGCTTTGAGTATGTAATGCATTATAACAACTGGCCCCAATATATGCATAGCATGGTGGATAAAGACAACTGGATAGGAAGGCCATGGGGTTGAATCCAAGTTCTGTCAATTACTACTTATATGATCTTGATCAATCATTTAACCTTAGTATCCTCATCTGTAAAATGAAGAGTTAGGACTAGATAATCACCAAGGCCCCTTTAAATAAATAAATAGTTGTCTAACTGAACAAATCTCCTTAGTACCCAAACGTTGCCCTTTCCCACCCTACTAGTTACCTTTCACACAGCCCAGAACCTACTAGGCTGCCAAGCTTTGCTGATTTCAGCTGGTCCAGTCTACGTCATTTGATAGAATGGTCCACAACATCACTGTAGCTAGACTCTAGGCTTCCCATTTGGGCTATCCCAGACCAAAAGCATGTCTTCCTAGATCTTAGGCTTCTAACCCCCATAATTTGTTACATCCATAGCAGGATGCTCTGAGGAAGATACTTTATAAACCTAACAGTAGTATGTAAGTGCAAGTTATTATTTCATCATTTGGTCTAAAATGGTAAAAATTCCAGAAGCCAAATACATTGGTTTTCTTTTGCTCATTACACAGGCTTACCAAAATTATAATCCTCAAATACCTGTCACCAGTAAAAGAAAATTTTGCTACCTACAGGATATGAATGATTTTTTATCGTAAGAACAAAGCAAAGCTGCTACTAAATGGGAAGAAGTATATTCCATTTGGAGATTTTATGAATTATGATAATAAAGAAATGGCTTAGAGGTAGCACAGTATAATACAGGAAAGGTGAAATTTAGAATCAGAAGATCCAAGTTCAAACCTCAGCTCTGCTGCTCACTCACCTGGGCAAGTCATTTCCCACCTGCACACCTTAAGCTAGTCACCTATAAAATGAATGGGCTGGAATCTAAACAGAATGACAGAAAATTATAAAGATCAAGACTGGCCCCAAAGAAGGACTATGAGAAAACACTTCCTCAGCTCCTTTGCAGAGGCTGGAACACTGAATGTAATGTAAGACTTTTCCCATGTACTGAAAGCTTGTGCCAAATTTTCTTTTTCCCGTTTCCTTTTTTGAAAGAATTATTATAAAGGTATAGCTTTGCAATGGAAAAGCAAAATGATATGAGGGAAATCTAGTCAACCTGGCAAGATATCAATAAAAATCTATTTTTTAAAATGAATGGGCTAGACTAGATCACTTCTGAAATACTCTGTAGCTCTAAATCTACCTAGGACCCACCTCTTTTGTCTCAGTAAAGAGCAGGCTGCATCAACTCTTAGTGTCAGTTGATTTAGTTTAACTGCTTCTCCTTGTTGAAACTGAGGATTAATAACTGCGGATGAGAGTGAGGGAGAGAGGCACACTGGGAAATGACTGTGGTATTTAAAACAAGGCACAAATTAATCTTTTTTTTTTTTTAAACCAATGGGTAACCCCCAAAGAGTTAATTTTAAAAATTTAAATAATATGTTATGAAAAATTAAATTACATGGTAATTTCCCTAATATTTACAAGTTTAAAAAAATTAAACAGCTTTTCTAGGATAACATATTAAAGTCCTTCAACCAAGTAAAATGTTTAAATCCATCCTCAGACAATTACTAGCTCTGTGACTTTGCACAAGTCACTTAACTTCTATCTGCCTCAGTTTTCTCATATGTGAAATGAGAATAATAAGAGTACCTACCTCCCAGAATTTTTGTAAAGATCAAACAAAGTATTTGTAAAGTGCTTTAAAACCCTAAAGCATTGTATAAATGCTAGCTATTATTCGAAAAGCAATGTGTTGCAGTGGAAAGAATACCAAAAACAGGAATCAGGAGACTAAAGTTCTGGGGAAATCTTTGCCATTAACTAGCTACGTGGTTCTGAGTAAATCATGAAGTCTCTATGAATCTTCTCATGCAAAATGTTTAGTCATGACAAGATAATTTCTGATGTTCCTATTAGTTCTGGAACTTTGTGATTCTATTTAAAAAAGTGATTTATGTAGGTAGAACAACAAAATTCTTACATATTAATTTAATTTTTTTGAAAAATTATGAATTTGTACATAAAACTTACTTTATTTTTTATTTGCTTGGTTATCATGGAGCTGAATATCTAGAAGGCACCTTAGGTATCATCAACGCCAATACTAGCTCAAAAAAAGGAGATCCAGAAACTTGGCCATCATTCGGATAATAAGGGACAGAGTTAAGGATACAAGTGCAGACTTATGATTCCTAAGCCAGTCATTTTTCCTCTACCATACTGCCTCTTCTTCTCTAACATACGAACAGTGGCTTTTGCTAATACAACAAATATTGACCGTAATTATAATTTCAATTAATTCTTCCGCTTTCCAAAAAATGAGCAAAATGTATTAATGACAATCATAAAGTTAAGTTTTGTTAATACTCTCAGACACCTTATGAGAGGCAATGTAATATAGTAAAAACAGCCTTGGAGCTAGAGGAACTAAGAGGCCATAGTTAAAATCCTGACAGCAACATTAACTAGACTGTGTGACAATGGGTAATCTACTTAGCCTCTCTCGCTCTAGTTTTCTCTCAGTAAAATGGATGTCCTAACAACTATGATACCCACACGCTTCACAAAAATCTTATAAAGATCAAATGAGATAATGTGTAGAGTGCTGTGCAAACCTCAACAGCACTATATGGCAACTATCATTGTCTTAAAAAAAAAAAATATTAACCTATGATGGCATTAGGCCTCTACCAATTTAATGCAATAATAAACCAAAAAATATAATGTAAGTTCCTTGAGACAGAAAGTACTTTGCACATAGCAGGCACTTAATTATTTAACTGTTGATGACTGATAAATTTACTTTTTTCATTCATCTTTATTTTGAACTTAAACACCAAAACAAGTATTTCTTTATAGATAATAGTGCCCCAAAAGAAAACTGAATATGAAACTGTGAATATCTATTACATGGAGCCTGATTTTCTTTTTCAATATATAATGAATTCAACATGTAACTTTAAAAGGTATTCTGATTATGATTCTTTCTGGCCTTCTATTCACTTTTAAATGTTTCAATAACCAATGTTTCATTTTTTTCTTTTCTTTTTTTTTTAGCTATCTTATTTCAACCTTGCCCCACACCACATCCACTGAAATAAAGAAAAACGAAAAACAAAAACAAAACCCTTAAGATAAACACAAATAGTCAAGCAAAACAAATTTTGAACACTGGCCACGTCCAAAAATGTATATCTTATGCTACTAATTCCTCTTAAAGTAATGCTATATTACTTTACTGCATTTCAAGAAAATTAACATTTAAAGGATTTTACTTAGTGTTCTGTTATATCTTATGGACAAGATAAATTTTAAGTATTTGTTTTATGCATTAACTAATTATTACAAGACATATAGCAAGCTAGTTATACTATTTCAAAAAATGAAAATGGACAATCAGGTTTCAGAATTTGACCACTTAAACAGCTTTTGTTTTCCCCAAAAATGGTTGCTAGGATAGTTCTTTATGGACATAAGCAGCAATATAATTCAAATCCTAAATATAAATAATCTTATACTGAAAAAAGAAAAAAGAAATGGTGATAGCTGCTAAAACATTGTTTCTGAGGCCCAAAGAATTTGGTTTCCTTGATTTTCTTCTTTACTGGGGTCTTGGAAACATGTTGCAAAGAACTGGATCATCTAGCATCAGACATTTAAAGTAATATTAACCTACAATATAAAATTCTTCAGGCAACCTAATAAGATGTTATCAAGTGAGCTTTTTGTAGGCAAAGAAAAAATTTTCATATCTAGATTTCATTCACTTACATCATAAAAGAGCTTCCGATCTGCGGCCAGTCTTTTGGATGCCAGAGTCTTAGTGACATGATAGAAAGTAAGCAACGCTCTGTGCTGACGAAGATCATCTTGGACTTTCACAGATTCTATAAGGGTGGGAATCAGTTCTGGCCAATGTCTGGGACAATCCAATCTAGCAACTTTTGCAATCAGCACTGCGATCTGAGTTGCAATCTATTAAATAAAATTACCAGAAAAAATGGATAAGGCCAATTGAATGCTGAAAATTGCATTTTTCATTAAGAACAGATTAAGTATATTTTCCAGATTTCCAATATTATTTTTCCACTGGCTATGCATTCAACAAAATGAGATATGTTTATACTAAAGTACCATGTTTAACACCAATTTCATTTAAAAAACATTTAATATTAGGTAACAGTAATGCTGAGGCAGGCAGGTGGTACACTGGATAGAGCATTGGTCTTGGAATCAGGAAGACTTATCTTCATGAGTTCAAATCCTGGCGTACTAGCTTGCTTACTTACTAGCTGTGTGACCCTGTAACTCACTTAACCCTGTTTGCCTCAGTTCCTCATCTGTAAAATAAACTGGAGAAGGAACAGGCAAACCCCTCCAGAATTTTTGCCAAGAAAACCCCAAATGGGGTCACAGACATGACTGAAAAACAACAGAACTAATCGGTAATGCTATATTATTTAGAGATTTGTGGTTTCACATATAATTCTCTTTTCTGTTCTAACTGTATATGGAAATATTCTTTTTTAGTGTTCATTAAACTCAGAATAAATTGTTTTTTAAAGCAATGCTATTACTACAATGTCATTTAGGACGTGATGTACTGACTTTTGTACTAAAAGCTAGACCCAGAGGAAAGAAAAAAGCTCTACCCTAGTGGTAAGACTTGAGTAAAGGTGCCCAGTAAGAATTCACATTGGTAGATGATGTTGAGATAAGTTACCAAATCACTAAAATAAAATTACATGCAAGCAGCTTATGAAATAAGAAATATTATTAGATGAATTTAACTGCTCACTGAGGTATCTGAGGTACTCCTTTTAAAAAAAAAAAAAGTGAGGCAGCTAGGTGGTGCAGTGGATAGAGCTCCAGCCTTGGAGTCAGGAGGACCTGAGGTCAAATCTGGCCTCCACCACTTGACATTTACTAACTGTGTGACTCTGGGCAAGTCACTTAACCCCGATTGCCTCACCAAAAAAGAAAAAAAAGGATCCCATCTTGACTGAAATTGGGATAAGTTTTTAAAAAAAAAGCTTAAAAGTTAATCAAGAATGTCATAAGCACACCATAATAAACTGAATCGCCCAAAATATTTTTCCTGAGATTTGGCGTTGGTATTCAATATGACTGATATTTTTAAATAAACTAGAGGAACCACAATTTTTTTAAAGTATTTCTATGATAAAAATTCAACACAACTTGATGTTATATAAACTTTTAATTTCTATTTTCTTTTTTTATTTTACTTTCTATTTATAAGAAAAATTCTTTCTTTTAAATTCTTCTTTAAGTTACCAAAACCCAGTTATTTCCCAATAAAAGCAACTATCCAAGGAAGAGAATGATTAATCAGCAACCATTTCTTGACTGACCTGATTTACTGGCTCATTGAAATTGGTGATGAGCCCTGCTCGCAATGTGGCTTTTTCCTCCTCCGAAAGAGCACTATAGAGAGAAAAGACGTATTTATTATTCAACAATACTAAAATGCATAAATCTATATTTGTATTTTGCACCTTTTAATAGCTATGTTTAAAAATATGCTTTCCACAGAGTAGGTACTCATATGTTTGTTGAGTAAAATGAACTAACATTTCTATTTGTTTACAAAGGTTTGATAAATAGATGTTGAAAACATTTTAGCTGTGAGTAAACACTGTTTACATTTAAACAGGTTACTGTAGAAGAAGAAAAACACGACAGATGATAAAAACATAAGAAAGCATATCAATGGTAATTTATAATAAATCAACAACCATTTATTTATTGGTTGCCTACTATGTGCCAACCACTACGCTAAGTGCTGACTTTTTTTATATTAATTTCTGTTGATGGGATGATGGTACAAGTTCTTCTAATTTTATTGGAGCACATCTATTTCCTAAAATTAACTATAAGGGGAATTTATGAAAAGCAAATCCTATTTTCCCCAGTAACTCCTAATAAGTGATACTGTACAAAGAGCACTGGCCTTACTAACAAAGCACTGTGTATAAATCTCAGCAACTACTTCTCTCTCTGGACATTAGTTTCCTCATTTGTAAATAAATGCTGGAAAAGATTTCCAAGATTCAAAGCAAGTTTAATATTCCAGATGTCTATAAAAATCACTTATGTTCCTACTAAGTAGGGAAAAAAAAACCAACAGATTATTTTCCAACTGTCAATACACAGCAAATTTTTACTGCTTTCACACAAAAGATCCTTCTTGCTTAAAAATTTATAAACTTCAAAAACTTGATCCTTCTATTCATCCCATGTTCTGATTCCCCTCAACTCCTAATGCTCAACAATGAAGCTCCAGAGGGAGCTAGAAGGTAGAAAAATATAAAAATCATAACACAAAGAGTTGAAACACTAAGTAATGAAAGAGTGAAGGCCAATGCTAAGTATTCTAGTATTAAAAGTGCTTTTTAAAGTTCATTCTAAATTTTGCATTACCTTGCAACTTCTTCCTTCTGTCAATATATGCTTTGCCTAAAATATGACTTGATTGTGACTTCATCTGAACTGCAAATTACATTTTATATCACAATACCATCTTTGGAAAATATTCACAATTCTAATTAATGTAAAATAAATATTCTTACAGCAATGTTAACAGAAGTCTAATCACAATTTATAAGGTCTTTCGTTACCTTTAGCCAATCTTTAGCCAATGTTACACTTTTGGTCAAGTGTACATTTCTCATAAAAGTGTATTATGGCTAAAAACAGAAACTGAACTAATTAAACAAGAAATTAGCATCATTCAGTTCATTCACTGAAGTTCAGCAAATTGTGAAAGCTATTGTGAAAGAAAACAAAGCTCACAGTACGTGACCCCTATGTCTCTGCAGGATTCTCATTCTTTAAGAAAATATTAACAAAGATAGCATCTTACTGGAAAATGTATAATATGTAAAATTCAAACACATTTATGTAATTCAACTTAAAAAACATAATCGGAATAATGGTTTCTAATTGACAAAGGAAGTCTAAATATGAGACTGACATTTTTGCCAATATTCTTCCCTTTAAGGAATGTCATTCCAACTTCTACCTTTAACAGACATTGAATATGTTATAGTTTTCAGGATAAAAAACTTTTCCACTTACTAGTTACATGGTTTAGCTCAGATTTTTAAAGTTTAAAAATTGGTCTACTATACAATTCTCCCTTCTGAGAATAATTTGAAATAAACCAGAAACTTAAAACATATTCTGTGTCTTAAAAAAGTCACTCATTAGGAGCTGAGCAACTCTTTTACCTCTCCACCCACAATGCAACCAGAATGGGTCAAGAAACACTTAAAAGTGAAGTGGACAAAGTGGAAGAAAAATTATTTCAGGGAACAACTCAGATACAAGTAGCTCAATAACATATGATCACTAATTCCTAAAACTACCAAATTCTTCTAAAATGAACACAATCTGAAAATAATTCTGTTACATAGAATGCAATCATATTGGACTTTAATGATTATTTTAAAGATTTCTTGTTTCCCCAATAACTACCAAGGACATGTTTTGTCAAGATTTAAATATCTTTATAAATATTTAAATGCACACACACATCTAAATATAACTCCTTCGATGAGCAAAACATTTTATTAATAAAATGTAATCCTTATGTGGTCACACTGACATCTACTGGAGAAATAAAGAAACATTAGCTTACGATACAAAGTTCCCCACATTTCCTATTGTATACATTTCAAACTCGTGTCTACTCTGTCTTTTAGTTGGAAGCTTTTTTGTTATGTCTTTTAGGATATCATATTTCCTTTTTTGGAGGAGTTTCAACTTAGTCTGATGTGATCCTGACTGTGCTTCCTTAATACTTGAACTCGTTCTTTCTGGTTGATTATAGTAAATTTTCTTGGACCTGGAAGCTCTTGATTTTGACTATGACATTTCTAGATGTTTTCAATTTGGGGTTTCTTTCAGAAAGGATCGCTAGATTCTTTTTATTTTCATTTTGCCCTCTGGTTCTAACAGATCTGAGCACTTTTATTATTTCTTAAAATATTGAATCTAGGTTTTTTTGTTTGATTATAGCTTTCAGAGTGTCCAATATCTAAATTCTCTCTCTTCAACCTGCTTTACAACTCATTAGGAAAATTGTTTTCACTGTTTCCAAAGACAGATACTTCATGTTTTATTTTCCTAACTTTTCAATCTTTTGGCTGAAATAAACACAAGATTCCAAATAGTGTATATAACACTACAAATGATTAGAATAGATTTTTGCAGAAGACTTAATTAAGATTCAATCAACACATCAGTTGTAAGAAACAATATGAAGACTAAAGGAAGGCATGGGAAGAATCACATGAACTAACATGAAATGAAGTGGGCAGAAACAGGAAAACATATGATTATAAGTCACTATCAGTGACTACAACAATGTCAACTTTAAGAATAACAAGCACAACGAAACATTGTGTACTTATACAGTCAAGCTTAACCATGAAGCAAAAATACAAAGATGCACTTCCCTATGGAGATGAAACATTGCATATATGTTTAAACTTCACTGATGTTTTGGTTAGTCTTGCTGAACTGCTTTTTTCTTTTTCATTCTTAGTTATGAGGGATGATTCCCTAGGTCACAGAGGCATAACAAAATATTTAGAAATGAAAGTGATGTAAAAAAAAAGACATCAATAAAAAATTTATTTTAAAGACTCAACCACTACAGAAATGATTCCAAAAACATTTCAAGATATTGCTTTTAAGATTTTTTTCCAAGTTGCTGAAACCTCATACTACTTGACAAAGTGACCTAATAAAAGTGCTTTACACACTAATTACTTACTTTGTACCTAAGCAATATTGTAGTGGCCAAAAAGAATGATGTTTTCTGTATGGTACTGACAATTTTAAAAACCACATAAAAACCACTTTTTCAGCAGACAGCTAATGAAGAACTTATATTGTTTGTTGGTTTTAAAAGGATTCTACATATAAAAGATTAAAAGCATTAAAAATTTTCTCCCTATTCTAAACATCCTAAATAGATGAAACGTTTAATGTTATGAAATATCACAGTCACCATTAACCACCTCCCCCACGTTACAAAAAAGGAAAGAAACTTACTGAGGTGCTACACGTCTCCAATAGCGATCAATTCCATTTTTAAAATACAGCACAGCTAGCCACCTTACATTTATATCCAGAGTATGGTTTGTAAAAATATTCTGTAAGTAACAATGGGCAGTATTAAAATAGATTTAAAAGTTATGCTATTAATACTTATAATGAAAGATGGGAGAAATAAAAATTATATAAATATATTATTTTTGGCAAAACAACTATCACCTTTTTATTTTTATATATCTTATCTCCATTCCTCAAATGACACAAAAAGAAAGCATATTATTAAGATATTCAAACAATGATATTAAGAGTTAAAGCTAGGATTCTGGAGGATCACAGCACCTGGGGTCTTTGAAGTCTTTTGTTCATTTTTTTTTCAGTCAAGGAAAGCTCATCTTCTCTCCTTTACTTAGACCTCCATCCCCCTTACAAATATGTAAAGTCAATCAAAATAAATTCCTACATTGATCATATTTCAAAAAATGCCTTAAAACTGTATGCTAAATCCATTACCTCTCTAACTACGGAATCACAGTTGCTCACTGCGCTGAGTTTCTAAGTCTTTCAAAATTCTTTAATTTTACAATATTGTTGTTATTGTATAAAATGTTCTGGTTTGGCTCACTTTACTCTTCAATTCATACAAGTCTTCTCAGGTTTCTCTAAAACTATCCCTTTCATCATTTCTTAGAGCACAATTGGGATCCATCTCATTCATATCCCATAACTTGTTTAGCATTTACCAACTGATGGGCACCATTTTAATTTCCACTTCTTTGCTACCACAAAAAGAGCAGCTCATAAATATTTTTGTACATATGGGTCCTTCTCTTCTTCGTTAATGTCTTTGACCTTTTGATCTCTACTTAGCAGTGTTATCACGAAGGATATGCATATTTAATAACGTTTTGGGCAGAGATCCAAATTAAAGTCTCTGGGTTCTGAAGACACATTAGTTATGTAGCATTCTTTTTAAGTTTAAATTCTAACTATCATTACACTAAAGCTCAATACCGAAAACTTTTAAAATCACTTTTTTAAAGAATTCAGAGTGAATTTATTGAGTTTATTATTTTACTGGATATCTGTTCATCTGATTGGTGTTATTACACAATTTCTTATTCTACCTGCCTTATACAGCATTTCTACTGCTTTACAGTAAAATAACCTGTTATTCATCAGCACCTCCTTCAAAGGATGGGCCACAGAACAAAATTTAAGTAAATTTTTTCACTGGAAGACCAAATAATGAGTATCCCTGCAAACACCACAGTACCCAGGAAATATTATGAAGACTTACTAAGTATTTTCATATGGAAATGCCATAGAATACCCTGAAACAGCTATATTTGACCACAGCACTTCATCCCTAGAGGGTAATTCCAGTTGAAGCCCACCACTAGGTAAGCAATAAGTGTTTAATATTTTTTAAACTGAACTGAGTGAAGGCTCTTGGTACAGGTCCCTGACACTTCTAAAGGTCAGTATTATGGGTTCAAATAGCCTAGCCTGGCCTCGGATCAAGGCTAACCCAAAAGCCAAATTTGAACCTGAAACTACTTTCTAGGAATGATCCAAAAGTCAGCTGTACTCAAACTTCTGGTTTATCTCAGTCCAGATCAACACTCTTGGTATCTGGCTGTAACCAAACGTCCAAAAATAATAATACGAATGAGAAAGAGGAACGAATGTGTGCACTCCGGGCCATAAGAGGAACAAAAGGAATTGGTGGACAAAGTTGATCCTGGTGGAAGAGAAGAAAGAACTACTGAAAACAAGTAAGAATTCACAAGATGAGTAGAATGCTAAGGAGCCTGGAAAACACGTCATAAGAAAAACTACTAAAAGAACTGAGTTGTTACTGTTGTCCTTCGTTCTTAAAGAGGACCAAAATGACACCACTATTTTGGGGTCAAGGTACAGTATGTCCCACTGTGGCTGATCAGACCAATAGGAGCTTAGAAGGCTCTACTGCAGATTGGGCACAAAGAGTCCATGTGAACATGTGCAGTAGAGATGTCTATAAATTTGCACATCTCACATTTCTTTTGAGCTACTGCAATTCTGCTCTGCTGACAGAGCACATTGTATGCCTTCTTCAATACAGGCATACAATGCTGAGTGGTTCTTTGCCAGTGTCTCCCATGTCTCACAATCAATTCCAAAATTTTTCAGAGAGACCTTGAGAGTGTCCCTTGTATAACTTCCTCTAGACCTGCATATGCACTTGTCTTGTTTGAGTTCTCATAAAAGTCTTTTAGGCAAACCTGCATTTAGCACTAGAACAATGTGGTCAGCCCACTGGAGTTGTACTCTCTGCAACAGAGTTTGAATGCTTGGCTCAATGTCCAGTACCTTATGTTGCCAGGTAATCTTCAGAATCTTCCCAAGATAATTCAAATGGAAGCAATTCAGTTTCCTGGCGTGGCACTGATTGACTACCCAGGTTTCACAGGCCTTCAACAATGAGGTCAGCCCAACAGTTCTGGAGACCTTCAGTTTGGTGGGCAGCCTCATACTTGTTCTTTCCCACACTTTTCTTCAGAGCCTCCCAAACACTGAGCTAGCTCTAGCTATGAGTGTGTCAACCTCATCATCTATGTGTACCTCACTGGAAAGTATACTGCCAAGGTAAGTGAACTTATCCACAGTATTCAAAATTTCTTTATTTGCTATAACCAATGGTTCCACATATGGATGGCATAGCGCTAGCTGGTGGAGAACCTATGTTTTCTTGGTCTTGTGAAGCTAAAATTAGCACAAGCAGCAGAGAATTAATCCATACTTTGTTGCATCTCAGCCTCAGAGGCTGCATTGAGTACAGAAGAAAGAACTGGGTATACATATCCTGAAATACAGAAAATTTAGAAATGACAGGAAAAGGTAATAGACTTATTCTACACAATTCTAAGAGGCAGAACTAGGACAAATATGTGGAAGTTACAGAGAATCCATTTTTTCTGACTAAATAATTTTCTTGACATAAGAGTGATTCAGTGGAACAGACTGCTTCACAAAGTAACAAGACCTTGCTACCAGAAATGTTCAAGAAAAAAAGGCTATGTTATGGAAAAAGGAAAGAGATCTCTGCCTTTGTGGGAAGTTGGATAAGATCTCTAAGATACTTTGCAACTTCAATTCTAAGATTCTTAGATTATATTATATAGAGATTTCATTTATCCACTCAGTTCATTTTTCTCAAGGATTATAAAGAATTGGAAAAGTATCATAACAACATAGAAATGTATTTTAAAACAATCTGGGAAACACAAGTATACAAATAATAATAGCATCTGATCCCCGTTCTGCCACTTGCTGTATGTATGATCTCCGGCAAGTCACTAAACCCTCTCTTAGGTAACAGATATCTCAAACAATACAGGAATGGGATTAGATTTTCCTATGGCCAATCAATCATAATGTCCTAAGCACTTCATTGGACATGAAGGATACAAATTCCAACTTACCAACAACACTGAGTAGAAGCCTGGCTGTGTCTCCCACTGTTTTAGCTGTTCTTCAGCTGGTTTCAACACTGATGTATCTTGGCTGGTGGCCTGAGTTAAGACGTGAAGAACAATAGTGCTGGCACTATCGAGATCCATGGAAACCTGATAATGATATTTTTAAACTTATTTCAGAGCACACTATACAATAAAAAGAATTAACAAAAATGTCAATAAGAGTTTTTTTAAAAAGCTGAAGAATGAGTCATTTTAAAGGATCAAAATATTCAAGAACAATTAATTTTAATAAAACGTAAATGATACAACTCTATGAATTTACCTTTGTTTAAAAAAAAAAAAAAGAAAAGGAGATACTACTACAATTCATAACCTAACAGCAATCATACAGCAGGCTGTAAACGAGACAAATTTTAAGATGCAGATCAAAAGCTAGTATGCTGGATCAGCCCTGGTTCAAGTCAATCCAGTGGCTCAGGCCTGGGATCACAAGGTAATGAGACACTCAGGGACCAGAAAATTCAATTAAAAACAACTTTTATATTTAGTGTGCACCACAGTCATTAACAACAGTGGTAAGGATGAAAAGACTTGAACCAGTTTAGCTGTTTGCTTGTATCTCACTTAATATGTCCATCCTCATCAAGGCAAGAGGAATTCCACCAAAATCTTCCAGAGCACTAATGCCTCACAGGCTAGGCCTTTTATGTCTCAAGAGACAAGGAAGTCACACCAATAATTCAAACTCAAACCATTCTCCCCCCTCTTTCCAACCAAATTCCAAAGACAGCTTCCCTGCCCCGCTTCAGGGGAAACCACCCCAGTCTATATAACATAGGTACCTCTCCTGCCACAACTGGCAACCTTCACAAAACTGCTACAAGATTAAATTAAATTAAAAAGAAACTAGCAGCTAGAATTCAACAGGGATGTTTTAATCTTATGAAGTAAAATGATCTTTGATAATAACCTAAAGGCTAAGACAATGTACACAATAACCACAACAAGTAAACAAAACTCTAAAAAGAAACCAAACTCAGTAAATTTTTTTTCTTTTTTTTTATGGCAACTGGGGTTAAGTGACTTGCCCAGGGTCACACAGCTAGTAAGTGTTAAGTGTTTGGTCTGAGTCCAGATCTGAACTCAGGTCCTCCTGACTTCAGGGCCGGTGCTCTACCCATGGTGCCAACTAGCTGCCCCCAAACTCAGTAATTTTAATGATTCAGAAAACATATAATGAAATATTTGAATGATATTTGAAGTATCCTCAGAAGATGAGGGAATTCGGGTGCTTCAATTCAGGTTGCCTACAATGTCAGAAATGGTTTTACTTAAGTCTGCTGGTTTTACTTAACTATTTTATTTTGTTACAATGTAGGATCAAATTCTGGAGGGACGAAGAGAGAATATACAGAAATGATAATGTTATAAAAACAGAAAGGGAGGGGATGTCCATCAATTGGAGAATAGGTGAACAAGGTGTGGTATATGAATGTAATGGAATACTATTGTGCTACAAGAAATGAGCAGGTTGATTTCAGAAAAACCTGGAAACACTTCTATGAACTGATGTTGACTGAAAAGAGCAGAACGAGGAGAACATTGTACACAGTAACAGCCACATTGTGCGATAACTAACTTTGACAGACTTAGTTCTTATTAGTTCTAATTCTTCTATACATCATGACTAATGTGAAAATGTTTAATAAGAATGTATAAATAGAGCCTATATCAGATTACATGGCATCTTGGAGAGGTAGGAGGAGAGGGAGGGGAGAAAATTTAAAACTCAAAATCTTATGGAAGTGAATGATGAAAACTAAAAATAAATTATTTTTTAAAAATGTTTAAATTAAAAAAATAAAAACAGAACAGTATCAAAAACTCTACAAATAATCCTTCTAAAATCTATCTAATTTGTAAATGACTGTAAAAGGTGCCCAACTCTAAAAAATTAAGGATTTTCCAAAATAACAATAATTTGCAAATGTGAATTTCCTTCAAAAAGGAAAAATATGGACAAGTTGAGCAACATCCAAGTAAAATAAAGGTTGTGAAATAAGTTATAATGGCTAGTTGCTCATGGAGAAAAAAAATTCTATCTAACTGGTATTACAGCTAATTATGTTTCAATGAACTTTTGAAATACATTAAATTTATTATACAACAACTAAGGTAGATTCAGAAATTTTCTTTACTGTATTTCCATTTCTAAACTTGCTCCTTCAGTTTTATTCATTACTCATTCAACAAACTTACTGAACACTTACAATGTACCAGACATAAGATCCTCTTAAGTCTCTTTAGCAAAAAAAAAAAAAACTACTCTTAGTTTAGCGACATATTTAATGTTTTTATAATGCAAAGAATGAATTGAGTAGCCACTACAGTGCCACCTAGTGGTAATAAGAAAGTCTTTTTTGAGTATCCTAAAAAAATCACAGATTTCCCAAGATAAACAGAACTCTTCCTGAGGATTGCATGACTACAAAAGAAGAATGAATGAATAAGGTTTAGGATAGCAGTGACAGAGATTAAGACCAGATGCTAGAAGAAATGTAATTAAGCAAATAAGAATATTCTAGATTAGTGGTTCTCAAAGTTTAGGTTCCCCAATATTTTCATGACAGCAAGGTCAAAACTATTTTTATAATAATAGTAAGACATTATTTGCCTATCAAAACATTCCTCCCTTTTCCAACTATCTATCTGTGGGAGGGTGGATTTTTTTCCCCACATATAATTCTACACAACAAACTGAAAGCAAAAGTAGATATGAGAACTCTGCTGAGATTTGCAAAAATACGTAAAATAATGCTATTCTATTTTTTTGTTGTGAAAAATATTTTCACTAAGATGTTATGTTAACATGTAAATCATCATTTATCACTGTAAATTTAAATTTAATTTAAAAATTTTAACATTTATCAGTTTCAATTTCTAATATGGTAAATATTTATATTATTACCTATATAAACAAAAGTCCACAATTCTTAAGACTATAAAGGGCGCTTAATAATTTTTAAGAGTAGAAGGGGTCCTGAGACCAAAAAAATTGAGAACCACTACTTTAGATATTTATTAGAAAAAGAAAAGGTAACAGGAGGACACTAAAGATACTTAATTTAGAAACAAATTTGGAAGCTTCATTATGATCGTTTAAGCTAATTACAATTATGATTAATAATGAGTTGACATTTACAGAGTATTTATGTTACAAAACACTTTAGCATACTTAGTTTGAAATGATTATCAAGACAACCTGTGAAGTAAAAAGGATATGTAAGTAATTATCCTCATTTTAAAGATGAGGAAACAAACATGAATTCAATGCCTTGCTCAAGGTCAAAGAATTATTAAAAAGTAAAGAATCCAGGTCTCCTACCTTTAGGTCAATCTACTTCTCTTAAAATAAGACTTAAAGGAATAGCATAGTATAATTCCCCTGAGGGAAATGATGGAGTTATAAATGTCAGAATCCCCTAGTAACAATGCTTTAATTTTCATTTTGTAAACATTGCTATTAGAGAATGAAAAGGTCATTAACGAGAAACTTGGATATAGCAGTCACCAGCCTCACTTTCTTCTCCATCTTGGAGACAAAGGACAAACTAAGGACAAACAACCACCTCTGTGAGTAGTAATAGGAGCTGCCCCACTGGGAACCCAAATGGAACTGGCCATGGGTAGAACAGCTCGCCTCTTTCTTTCTTTTCTTTGGCTTCCCTTCCCTCTGTCTACACAGGGTATCATACCCTTACCTGCAGGCACTCTGCCCAAAGGAATATAAATTTTGATCACTCAAACCTCACAAGATATCTTGGTGTTTACAGGCTAAACTTTTTCTTTCCTTAAAGGCCAAGCCTTAGACTCAACATCACTTGGGCTCTCATTGATTGACCAATCATAGGTCCCAGGCCAACCCTCAAGTGGTCATTGTTTGGGCCCTGATTGGCTCAGAGTGAACGTAAATAGCAATTGTTTCTCTTTTGGCCAGAAATCTTGAGGATCTTCCCCTCCCAGACTGATTTTTTTTTTTTTTTAACTAGGTAAAAGAGGCCATTCTCTGCCTCATTTCTTACCTAGCCTTAATCACTGATTGGGTGTTGCCTCAGTCGAAGTGAGACCTGTTAAAGACCTTAGCTTAAAAAAGCCAGGGCCATCTCCAGTTGTCCATACCCATATCTTGCCACTGGACCCAGATGGCTCTAGAAGAGAAAGTGAGGCTGGTGACTTTGCACAGCCCTCCCTCACTTACATCCAATTCACTTGCATGTCATAGCCTCACCTTCCTGATCTTATGGTCCTCTTTGAGAACGAAGTACAAACAACAAACAATTTCTGGATATAGCAGATATTAAGTAAATTTGCTTGTATAAAATATATAGAAGGCAATCAGGAAATCAAAGTGCGGGGAAGAAAGAGAAATCTGTTTAGAAGGTCTTAAAACTTAACAAGACGTATTACAGTAGAAAGAATATTGGCTTTGGAGTGAGAAAATGCAAGTTTGAATTCTGGTTATACTGCTACCTCAATGACCCTGGGCAAATTACAACCTTTCTAGGCCTCAGTTTTCTCATCTGAAAAATAAGGGTATTGAATTAGATGACCTCTCAGGTCCTACCCAGGTCTAAACATATAAGCCTATGAACTATTACAAAATGTCCTTAGTTTCACAGTTCTCTTTATTAAGTTTCCATCCTCCTAAACTTTCCTACAGCTTCAAACACCTCCATTCCTACTGGATGCTCTCTTCTGCTTTGGTTTAAGACCTCACATCAGTTCCTGTTTGTCCTGTCTTGTTATCCAATCTTCCCAAACCCATACTTAAGGTAAATATTCCCCGAAGTCCAGCACATAGTCTTTTTCTTGTCTGTATATACACACTCCCCTCTTTTCAAATTTCATTCATTCCTGCATATTCAACAACTGCAGTAATCTAAGACACTCAGGATGAACCAACATGAACCAGTTCACCTGTCTGCTTATATCTCACTTAATATTGATGATCATAATAGATAACATTTATCTTTCCTAGTAAATGTATTCTCTAAGTGTTTAGATTATAGATATAGATATCCATTTAGACAGACAGACAGACAGATAGATCTGTGCATGTGTTGTGTATGGCACGATGGAGAGAGAACTGGTTTTAAGTTTCAGAGCAGGGGCCAATCTGAACTGGCAGAAGCAGCTCCTCTCAGGGAGCTCCCCTAAGTCAATGAAATCACAGGTCCGGTTACTAAGTGTCAAATGTAATCAATTAGATTAGGGGTCAGAAAACTATGGCCCTCAAGCCAAATTCAGTTAGTTGCACAAATGGCCCATGAGCTATTTTATACAGTATTAAATAAGATTTTTATTGTACTTAAAAATGTAAACTCCATTCCCAGGTCATGGGCCATACAGAAAAAGGCAGCGGCCACCATAATTTGTTGACCCTTGACCTAGATTATCAAATTCCTTGAATGCAGGAATCATCTTCTAATTTGTTTTTATTTTCACATAATACCCTTGGCATTCAATAAATTATCTTGACTGGCTAAGACAAAGTTTACATGAAAATTACCTTGGGGAAAATACAAATTCCATCAAGCCAATCAGTTATAACACAATTTTAAAAACAACACCCAGATGAGTTATACATAAAGAAACAAGCTGAGTTTAAAAATTTATGAATGATAAAATGTTTATTTCTCTGAAAGTGTTTTTAATCTAAAAAATGAAAAATGCACATGAGAGCAACACACACTCAAAAACAAAACAAACAAAAAAAAAACCCAAAACCCTAGACCACCAAACCATCTAGTTTGAGGGAACAGGGCTGTTTAAAACGGATGGTGGTTGCAATGCGAAAACAGTTCAGAATGGGCTATCAAGTGAAAATACAATTATTTCCTAAAAATATTTTACATCATGCAACACTTGATTTTTAAAAAATTAAAAGAGGGGCATACCTTCTTAATTCCCTACTGCAGAGATTTTCAAACTTTTTGGTCTCAGGCCCCCTTTACACTTTGATTTTTTAATATACTCTTTTTAAATATCACTTTTATTTTAAGTTCCATATTCTCTCCCTCCCCCACCCATCACAAATATGAAATAATGCAAAACAAATTTCTGTCACTTTAAAAAAAATGAAAAGAGAAAAAACACGCTTTCATCTGCATATCAGGAGATGGCTAGAATTTTTCATCATGAGTCCTCTGGAATTATAGTGGGTCATTGTGATGATCACTTACCATGTTCTTCATAGCTGATTATCTTTACAATATTGCTCTTTAGAATACTTCTGTATAAATTGTTCTGGTTCTGCTCATTCTCTTTGCATCAAATCACAGTCTTCCCAGGTTTTTCTAAAACCATCCTATTCACCACACAATAGTTTTCCATCACATTCATATACCACAACTTGTTCAGCTATTCCCTAATAGATGGGTGGCCCTGAGATTCCAATTCTTTGCCACCACAAAAAGAGCTGCTATGTACATATGAATCCTTTCCTTCTTTCTTTGATCTCTTTGGTGTATAGGACTAGTAGTGGTATTGCTAGGTCAGAGGGTATGCATAGTTTAATAGCTTTTGGGATATAATTCCAAAATGCTTTCCAGAATGGATGGATTAGTTCACAGCTCCACCATCCATTACAAATTAGCTATTTTCCCATATCCCCCTCCCTCCCAGAATCTGTCATTTTCTGTTTCTGTCAATATTGTTAATATATTATAAATACAGGCCAATTTGATGCACGTAAGGTGGTACCTCGGAGTTGTTTTAATTTACATTTCTAGGATTATTAGTGATTGAGACCACTTTTTTCATATGACTACTGATACCCTTGCTTTCTTCTGAAAAATGAACAGGCAGTTATCAAATTGAGAATGGCTCTAATTCTTATAAATTTGACTCAGAACCCTTTTATATTCTTAAAAATTATTGAGGTTGTAGATATTGACTATATTAGAAATTAAATTCATTTTAAAACAATAAACACATCACATGTTAATATTAACAACATGTTTTTTATGAATAACTATAATTTCCAAGACAAAAAAGATTTAGTGAAAAGAGTAACATTGTTTTCCATAATTTTGCAAATCTCTTTAATGCCTGGCTTAACAGAAGATAGCGGGATTACCATATCTACTTTTGCATTCAATATGTTGTGATATGTTGTTTTGATTAAAGTATATAAAAAAAAAACAGCCTCACACTGTTATGCAGTTGAAAGGGGAAGTGTATTTTAATAGGCAAATAATATCTTGTATTATTATAAAAAATAGTTTTGACCTTGCAGACTCCCTAAAGCATCTTAGGAACTATCAAGAGTCCCTGACCACATTCTTAAGATAGCCGCCCTACTGGAATTTTTAAAGAAAACAATCTTTTCTTAAAAAGACTACAGATTAGAGGGCCATTCCAAATATAGATCATTACTGTTCATAAAGGGATCAGACTAGATCCCTTATCTACCACTCTGCTCCCTGAAATTACCATAACCCTTTTTTAGGCTTATAAAGATTTTTTTTTATAATCATTACAAGAAAACACCTAGAAGTTTAAAATTAACAAAGGGAAAAGTTACAAACAGCCTATGATCTGTGAAAGCAAAAAAGGTTAAAAATTGGAAGCCAGTTCCCTTTAGCTTAGTTTTATACTATTTTAAAAGTGTTGGCACATTTTCTTTAATTCTTATGGTTCAAATCTTAGTACAGAAAATAAACTTCAATTAACTGTATAATTTCTTTAGTAGTACTGGAATTTGGACATATTCCACGTTGCTTGAAAAAAGCAACACATTGTATGTGGCTTAGTATTTAGAACTTTTTATGATAATTAGTATTTCTTATAACAAGTTTTGACCTGTACAAGATTTCTACTGCTTACTCACCATTAGCAACAGAATTCCTGCTTATGCAAAAGTCAAGTAGATGTGGATTTTAGAAGCTTATGATGAAGGATAGCTAAAAACACACAGACTAGAAATATTTAACAAAAAAGCTGACATATTTTACAAAAAGCTATTCATATAGAACAAAACTAAAATGCTATAAAGTAGCACCACCTAGTGTGGTTTTTTTTTATTGTCTCTATGCTAATAGACATAGTACAATTAAATTTAAAGATTAAATCACAAAATGAGAGCTCTAGCTCTGAAGTCAGAGGATCCGGGTTTGAATTCTATCTCTGATGCTCATACCTGTCAGTGTCCTCATCTGTCAGATGAAGGGACAGGACTAGATGGCCTCTCAAGAGGCCACTCTTCAGAGTGTGGAGATCCTTGGTCCAAAGCTTTTGGAACCGTTTGAATGGGACAATATTTTTAATAAAACAGAAACTTTCCTGTTATGCCACTAAACAAAGATGAGAATAAATTTTTTTAATACTTTTGAAATACTTTGCATAGAAAGATAAGGAAGAGGTCTGGTGGATGGTGCAAATATCATAAATGTGTATTCAAAAGCTCCAGTAGATCCTTCCTGCTTCTAGAACAGAAGTTCTTAACCTGGGGTCTGTGAATTAAAAAAATACCCGACAATATTCATAACTACTCCAATATAACTGGCTTCTGTTTAGACCCCATTTATTTTATTTTAAGAACTTAAAAATATTATTCTGAGAAGGGGTCCATAGCCTTCACCAGACTGCCAGAGGAGTATATGATATAAAAAAGGTTAAGAATCCCTGATGTAAGATAAAGTACAAAACTCTCCTGCTTGGCTTTTAAAACCTTCACAACCTGACTCCAATTTCTCTTTCCAGCCTTCACATTACTTGATTTCATGAACTCCTACATTACAGCCAAACCGTATTACTTGAGGTATCCCAGACACAATATTCTATCTCCAGGCTCCATGACTTTGCCCAGGCTGTCCCTTATGCCTAGACTGTACTCTTTCCTCATCTCTGCCTCTCAGAATCACTAACTTTGCTCAAGGTTCAGCTCAAATGGTACAGTGGAAAGAGCATCAGATGTGGAATCAGAAGACCAGAATTCAAATCCCAACTCTGCCATTTATTACCTGTGTGACCTGATGCAAGTTCATTTATTAGCCAAATCTTGTCATCTCAACCTTCTATCTATTCACATAGCCAAGTTCAGGCCTTTATCATACTCTGATACAGATGATTCCAACAGCCTTCTAATTGGTTTTCCTACCCTAAATCTCTCCCCTGACCAGTCCATTCTTCACACGGCTACCCAGCTGATCTACTCAAAGCAGCAACCTGTTACCTCTAAGAGAGAACATAAATTTCTCTATTTGGCTTTCAAGCACTTCACAACCACCTTCATACCGAACATTCTTCATGCCTAGAATGTACTTCCTCCTTCCCTCCACCTGAGGAGTCCTTCACTTTCTTTAAGATACAGTTTAAGCATCATTTGCATGAAACCTTTCCTAACCACTCCCCTATTGTGGATTCCCTCCCAAACTACCTAGCACTTAACTATTTTGATGTATTTGTATTTAATCACTTTTTATTTACGCTGTCACAGAAACAAAAAACATAAACTTGGACATACTTCCAGAGATAATAGAGCATAGAAAGGCCTTAGTCCATGAGGTCATGAAGAGTCGGAAACAACTGAATGGCTCAACATTTCTTTGTCTATGTATCCACAGTGTCACAACAACAAGATCCCCAATTCCTAGTATTAGGTGCCTGGCACATAGTAAGAGATTACCACTGCTAACCACAGTAGGTGATTCATTAACAATCAATCACAATTAATGAAAGATTAATTAACATTAATCAATCATTAATGAATGATTCAAGGTTCCTTGGTAAGTGCAACAGAAATATGTTTCATGAACCTCTGTTTATTAACATCAAGCAAGGCATAAAATAGTAAGATATGAAGTCACCAAAAGTATTTGCCACAGGAGGAACAGCACAGGTCAAAATGGAAGATAAGATTCTGTATAAATGGTGAGGTCCATAAAGGAAAAAAACTAAATGGATAAAAATTAAATGGCCTATTGTCCAGACTATGACATGCAGTTGGATGACAGTCAATACACATTTGGACTACTATGTGCCAGGCACTGTGTTTTGTGACAGAGATTGTTGTTTGTCCTTCATTCTGGAAAAGGACCATGACATCAGGGAGACGATGCTATGACATGCAAGTGAACTGGATTTAAGTGAGAGAGGACTGGGCAAAATCACCAGCCTCACTTTCTCCTCCAGAGCCATCTGGGTCCAGTGGCAAGATATAGGTCAAGACAACTAGAAATATCTCTGGATGCAGTGGGAGGCCTTGGCCTTTTTAAGCTAAGGTCTTCAACAAGTCTCACTTTGACTAAGGCAACACCCAATCAATGATTAAGACTAGGTAGGAAATGAGGCACAGAATGGCCTCTTTTACCTAGTCAAAAAAAAAAAAGAAAAATCAATCTGGGAGGGGAAGACCCTCAGGATTTCTGGCCAAAAGAGAAACAATTGCTATTTACATTCACTCTGAGCCAATCAGGGCCCAAACATGACCAAGTGAGGCTTGGCCTGGGACCTATGATTGGTCAATCAATGAGAGTCCAAGTGATGCTAAGTTTAAGGATTGGTGCTTAAGGAAAAAGGTTTCAGCTAATCAAAATTTATATTCCTTTGGGCAGAGCACCCACTGGTAAGGGTATGATACCCTATGTGGGCAGAGGGAAGGAGAAAAGGGGAGGAAGGGAGAGCTGTATTGCCCAACTGGCCAGTTCCAGTTGGGTCCCAATTGGGGCACCTCCTATTTCTACTCACAGAGGTTGTAATTTGTCCTTTGTTCTCAAAGAGGACCATGACAACAGTTAGAGATAACAAAGAAAGGCAAAAGATAATCCTTGCTCCCAAGGAGCTCATGGTGTAACTAGAGAGACAATATGCAAACAACTATGTAAGAAGGAAGAGAACAGGCATTTATATAACACCTACCATGTGCTAGGCTTTGTGCTTTTTACAAATACTATCTCATTTGATCCTCACAACAACCCTGTGAGGTAGGTAGTGCTATTACTCCCATTTTACAATTGAAGAAACTAAAGCAAACACAGATTTAGTGACTTGCTTGGGTCTCACAGCTAGGTAACGTCTGAAGCTATATTAAAACACAGGTCTTCCTTATTCCAGAGACCCAGCTTCTATCCACTGTGTACCACTGAACCATCAGCTGCCTTTATTTAGAACACAGAGTGGAAATAATCAAAAGAAAGAAGGCACTAGAATTAAGAGCAATTGGCAAACACTTCCTGTAGAATGTGGGATTTTAGTTGCTACTTCAAGAAAGTCAGGAGGTAGAGATGAGAACATTCCAGGCAGAAAGGACAGCAAGAGAAAATGCCCAAAATTTAGGAGATAGGGTGTCTTGTTTGAAGAGTGGCAAAAAGGTCAGTGTCACTGGACTGAAGAGTACATAGGAGATCTAAGGTGAAAGAAGATTCTTACTGTGCTCCAGAGTTTACTAAGCAGAGGCTGACATGGTCAGAACTGTACTTTATGATAAAAAAAGATCACTTTGCCAGTTGAATGGAGAGACTTGTAGGAGGCAGACCCACCAGCAGGCTATTACAATAGGCCAGGTATGACGTGATAAGGGACTGCACCAAGGTGGTGGCAGTATCAGAGAGAAGGCAACATATGCAAAAGATGTAAGGGAAGTAAAATCTATAGGCTTTGATAAAAGATTGGATGGGGGGAGGAGGCAGGTGAGAGTGAGGAGTCAAGGATGATACCTATGTTTTGCCAGCCTGGGTGACTAGGAAGACGGTGATACCATCCACAGTAATAAGCAAGTTGGGAAGAGTCTGGAGGAGGACAGGGGACAAGTTCAGTCATAGTGTTGTGGAATTAGTATGTAAATATTCATTTATAGCAAGTGCTACAGATAGATAATAAGTGTTTTCACAGGATCATAGGATTTAGAGCTAGAAGTTACCTTATTAGAGATGATCAACTCAATCCCTTGCACTTTACAGATAAGGAAACTGAAGCCCAAAGAATATAAATGATTATAACTTAGGTATATTATTATAACCTTGTGTGTGTTTTTATATATAATATTATTTATAGTTATAATAGTATTACTATAACTATAGTTGTATAGTTTTATTATAACTTAAGTAGAAATTGACAAAGCCAGGATATGGAACCTAGGTTTTCAATCTCAAAATCTTATGTCCTCTCTACCACATCATTCCTGATCCTTACCCCTAACCACTGCTGAACCTCAACACCTGAAATACTGAATAAGCCTAAGCTGTTCCCCAACACAAACACCCATCTTTTTAACATCCATATTCTCCCAGTAACTCTACATGTTGGTTCTCTCTAAAGAATCAAAAGCTACCAGTGACCCAAAAGATACTGGAAAGACATATGGAAGGTATTAAGGATATCACACAAAAAAATGTCTTATCAGAAAAGGAAGTAGGTCAATCACATAGTAAGAGCAAGGTATAACTGAAACTGCTGTACTAATAGCCATAAAATACAAAAAGACACGGAAGGCAGCCTCCAGGGACCTGGAGAGACTTTCAGTAAAGGAGTTATTAGGAGAATATGGGCAAGGACAGGACAGGATAAGAAGTCACAGATGGGCTGAAAGCTGCTCCAATATGAGGAATACTCAAATCCAAGGGATTATCAATGGATCCTTTAAAATACTAAAGCAAAACTCACATTTACATGGTGTTTTCCCTACAACAGCCCTTGGAGGTAGGCAGTAGAAGATTTACATTCACATTCGTAGATGAGGAAGCAGTGGTTTCAGAAGGGTTAAGTGACTTCCCAAGGTAAAAGAGGCTAGTCAGTATTAAACACAGGATCAGAACCAGTCTTCTGATGCCAAAACAAGCACTCTTTCCACTACACCTATGTTTATTTTTTTTAACTGCTTCTTTAATATGATCAAGAGGAAATTAGTGTGGATGAAGAAGCCAGAGGGACTTGGATCTGCTGTGTTCACTCTGCCTTAAAAGGAATAAACAGAGAGTGAAAAGGGATGGTTTCCAAGTCCATAAAGTCAAAAGCAAAGCCAGGAGGAGAAATCAAGGCTGGCAGGCCTAGGCCTCTCCCTAAAGAGAAGGCTCTGGAAGAAAATTCACCAATTGGTGAAGGGAGCCAGTATGGCTGACACATATGAAATTGAACTGATTTGAGCTCAAGAAACCGTAGAAGATCTGGAGGAGATAATCTACTCAACACCTGAGTGAGCCCTGGGGCATAACTGACCAAGGCAGGGAGTGTGCAAGTATCTCAAATAGGCCTCCATCGCTCAACAATCACCCAGGCTCCAGGACTCAGCAACTCCTGAGACCAAGAGAACAGACAATGGTAATGTTTTGTCACCACCTCTTTTCCACCTCCAGAATGGGATAATAAAAACAACATTACCACAGCTACAATACAGTGACAATCTAATACCCTAAAGGCTACACTCAGAATCCCAGTTATAATCACTAAATGACAGTGCAGGCCATTTAGGTGGCAATGCCAAAGCTCCTTTACCAGGCTACCATTACCAAATCCCCAAAATCCATTCATCTCAGTCGTGCCCCTCCCCAGTGTGCTTTCTGTAATCCCCAATGTATTGTTAACAAATCTCCAAATCAGACCACTGCCCTCCCCCACAAATAACTCTGTAGATACTTTGTATTTAATTTTTTTATACATATTGTTTCTTCTCATGAGCTCCAGATCCATATCACTGAGAAATGAGAAATTCTGAACTGAAAGTCCTATAGTTATCTCAAAAATCATGTCCAAAACAAAACACATTTCCCAAAAAAAACCTACACCTCTTCCAAACATCCCATTACTGTGAAGAATACTTTCTAGTCATCCTGGTTTGCAACCCTAAAGCAAACTGCAACTTCTCACTCTAATTCATCCCACAATATCAATCGGTTGCCAAATCATCGTCATTTCTTCTTCTAAAACATTTCACTCTGTTTCTACTCACAAAGCTACCATTCTAGCTCATTGAGTTCCTCATCTCTCATATATACTATTGAAATAATCTTCTATTTCAACTGTCTACCTCAAATCTCTCCCCATTCATCCAACCATATTTCACAAAGCTTCCAAAGTAATTTTCCTAAAGTAGGAGACTGACCCCATCACCCTGCTACTCAGTAAACTCCAGTGGATCTCTACTTACCTCTAGGTTCAAAAGTAAACTCCCCCTTTGGCATTTAAAGCTCTCAAAAATCCGACTCTTTACTCTTTCCAGTCTTCTTACACATTACTCTCCTCCACCAAGTCTACAGCCTAGTCACACTGGCCTACCTATTGCATTTCAGAAAAGACACCCTCTAGGAGCCTTTGTACTCATTATACCGTTATATGGTATATATGCCTGGAAGGCTCTCGCTCCTTTACCAACCTACCTAAGGATACCTGACTTTCTTCAAGACTCAAGTGAAGAACCATCATATTCAGGAGGTCATTCCCAGTTAGCTAATGCCTTCACTTCTAAAGCTCCTTTCCACCTACTCTTATATAATTTTATTGTTCAGTTGTTTTCAGTTGTGTCTGACTTCTCAGACTCCATTTGGGATTTTCCTGGAAAAGATACTGGAGCGGTTTGCCATCTCCTTCTCCAGCTCATTTTGCAAATAAGGAAACTGAGGCAAACAGGGTTAAGTGACTTGCCCAGGGTCACTCAGCTAGTAAGTGCCTGAGGCCAGATTTGAACTCATGAAGAGCAGTCTTCATGACTCCAGGCAGGCACTCTATCCATGGCACCACGTTGCTGCCCCTCCTGTTTCATGGCCATATCTATTTGTGTATGTTTGTTATCTTCCCAATAGGATGCAAATTTATTGAGGACAGACACCATTTTTGTTTTTCTTTTAATATCCCTAGTGCCTGGAAAGGTGTCAGGCTCCTTGTAGTTATTCAACTCTGTCTGACACTTCATGACCCAGCAGACCATACTATCCATGGGACTTTCTTGACAAAGATACTGGAACAGTTTGCCATTTCCTTCTCCAGTGGATTAAGGCAAACAAAGGTTAATGGACTTGCTCAGGGTCACACAGCTAATTAAGTGTCTGAGGCCAAATCTGAACTCAGTTCTTCCTGACTCCAGGCCCAGCACACTATCCTTTGAGCCACCTTGTCAGGGTCCTAGTAAGTGCTTAGTAAATGTTTGCTTATTGCCTAGGGAAGGGGAAGGGAATAGGCATTTACATATTGACTATTTTGTGTCAGTAACTGTGCTAAGTGCTTTACAAATAACATCTCATATCTTGATTCTCACAAGAATCCTTCTAGTTAAGTACTAATTTTCATTTTATAGCTGAAGAAACTGAGGCAAATACAGGTTCAAGTCTGTTAAACTCCTTGAAAACATGAACTGTTTCATTTTAGTCTTTATATCCCCTATACCGAGCACAGTGCTTGGCACACAGTAGGTAGTTAAAAATGCTTGTTGAATTAAATTATTTGCATGCTTTTTAAAATTTTTAAATAATAATTTAAAAAACAGGGAGAAGGAAAAGAGGGAAGAACAAATTTGCAGAAAGGTTGGTGAGAGAAATAGCTAAGCTAAATCATCTCCCCCAGGCACTTAAGGGATAAAACTGAAGGAAGAAATAACAAATGGAAAATGGAAAAAATACTATCAATATTGTTGTAAAAAATTATTTTCTTCAACAATTACAATGAGGACATCATATCTAAACTCAGATTATGACAGCTAGCATTTACATATATATTTATACCTATTTATATGGTGCTTTAAGGTTTAAGGTTTGCAAAGCACATCATCTCATTTGATCCTCACAACTCTGTAAGGCAGGGACTGTTATTAACACACGAATAGGTGGTCGATGATGAACAAGACAATGTTGAGAGTGTTAAGGGGATGGAATTTCACAGTAAGAAGGCTTGCAAAAAATCTCAGATCTTATTACTTTCCCCAAAAAGTGACTGAGAAAATATCAATACCTACCCAGATGTCTACTTTCCCATAACTATACAATTTCTATGACAATAACCCATACATGCATTGAGGCCATCCTTAATGAAGGCTTGAGAAAGGAACCAAGTGGACTTTCACAAGCAATATTTATAAGGGTACCTAAGCAGCTTAGTGGATAGAACCCTTGGCCTGGAATCAGAAAGAACTGAGTTCAAATCCAGCTTCAAACAATTACTAGCTGTTCGACCCCTGGGCAAATCATTTAACTGCTGCCTGCCTCAGTTTCTCCATCCATAAAATGGGGATAATCACAACATCTAGCTCTCAGAGTTGTAAAGATCAAATGAGATATTAATAAGCATTTAGCACGGTGCCTGACATGTAGTAAGCACTACATGTTAACTATTGTTACTATTACTGTTGTTACTACTATTATTATCATTACATTAGGCCACAGGCTTTTCAATTACACGTGCAACTGTTGTAACATAACATAGAAGATACAAAACCTCACCCTACTTATTTGTTGATGATTTTAAACATTTTTATTTAGCAAAGCAAAATAACAGCTTAAAGACTCTCCTCTAATAAGGGATCTCCCCTAGACACATAAAAATCATACGATCCTCTGAAAGTTTTAACATAAATAATTTTATTTGACCTGTAATTATTGTCTAATTATTACTATCAAGTAAGTCATAAAACAGACAGACTTGCTCACCAAAGGTGTTTGTCACTTTCATGAAGGATGCCAAATACAAAATCTACCTGGAGGGTGACTTCTTCCACTGACAGTGCTACCCTGATTTACATCAAGCCAAGGAACACTGTAGATCCTCCTGAATGTGACTGTAATCACTGAAGAATTCAACATAAGGTTTACACTAGAAAAACTAAAAAGATAAATAAATACCTATTATCCAAACTACTGTATGTGGGTCAATGACAAAGCACACAGCTGATGTCTTGGACAAACAAAGCATACGGACAATGAGCTGGGCCCAAAAATGAACAGGAAGTGGGAAAATGGACTGATGTTTTTGGGAAAATGGTCAGTGCTTTAATGACCATAAGCTTCTCCCTGAAAAAAAAAAAGCCTATCTTTGAATACTACTATTCCTCTGGTGAGGCTGTATCAGCCAAGCCCTATGGAATGCCATAATGTCCAAAAAAATTAAAGTTGAAGCTTACCCAAAAACAATGGAGAGGTGAATGGTGAGCATGGAATGGCTGTGAGGTTATCAACCAAGAAAGCACAAGATAAATGGTGTATAGAATATTAACAGAAAATCATGATTAGAAAAGGTGAGCTGGTCATGTGACAACAAGGAGGGATAATTATCGCCCATATGTTCTAGTGCTATTCATACAAAGAGAACTCATTCCACTCTCCATCTGCTCTGCTTAGTTTCAAATCCAAGGAACAAAATGCCCCTCCCAGGATAAATTGATTACTTCTAATCTACATCACCATTCTGCTAATCCTCATCTTGGATATTGAGACACCTCACCTCCCTCAGCCTGCTCTCCCTTCTGATTGGAGGGCCGGAGGATTAGAGGATAAAGGAGGATAAAGTACTAAACTCTTCCCAAAACCTTCTTTTATGAAACACAGAAACTGGACTTATAGCCTACTCTCTTTCCATCTGCAGCTTTGTTTTGTTTCCCCTGGTACCCCACGATATCCCCCCACCTCCTCTTTCCAATCTTTTGTGTGTTGCCTTCCCCGATTAGACTGTAAGCTCCTTAAGGAAAGAGACCGTCTTTCTTGTTATTAATTGTATCCCCAGAGCTTAGCATAGTGTGCGGCACATGGTAGGTGCTTAATAAATGTTCAATGAACTGAAGAACTAGAGGAAAAACCCCAATATGCTGTTATAAAAGAACACAGACCAGAGTCACAAAAAAGCGAGAGGGCACAGATCAGTTGCAGTCTGCACCACTGAGGAGAGTATCCACAATGAAGACATCATCACAGATCTATTAAGGTATCAAAGGATTTTTCAAAAACTTACAGCTTGTTATTATAACTTAATCTCTGTAAGGTGGATAGAACTACCCAACACACATTTATCAAGTACCTACTATGAATGCTGTGATAGGTGCTGAGGATAGAAAGACAAAATGAAAAAATAGTTTCTTCACTCAAGGAACTTACAATGTACTGGAGGAGAGGGGAATATACTGAAACAGATAAGCACAAACAAGATAATTTGAGAAGCACAAATGGTAAAAATCATAGAAGTGCTCTAATCCAACTCCCTCATTTTATTTATATATGTGTGCATACATATATATGTATATTTGTGTGTATACACATACGCATATGTGTATGTATGTGTGTGTATTATATATCCCAAAGAGGCTGAGGGATTTGCCCAAGGTCCCAACCTTCTAACTGCAGATTCAGCACACTCTCCGTTGCCCTCTGCTCATTATATAACTATGTTCCCATCTCAGCTTGGCCACTTAAAAGTCAAGGGGCTGTAGGCTTGTTTCTTCAGCTGTAAAATGGAGACGATATTTACACTAGCTTCCTCTAAGGAGTGCCCGGGACAAGTGCTCTATAAACCAAACCACAAGACTACTATAAAATGTGATCAGGGCAGCTAGGTGGGGCAGTGGATAGAGCTCTTTGGAGTCAGGAAAAACTGAATTCAAATCTGGCCTTAGACACTTGACACTAACTAGCTGTGTGATCCTGGGCAAGTCACTTAACCCCAACTGCCTCACCAAAAAGCAAAAAAAAAAAATGTGAACTATCATTAGGCAAGTGAAGAAGATGGACCACATGATCCCTAAAGATACCTTCCAGCTAACATCTGCTGTTCTATGCTTCTGCACAACAAACTTGTTCCTTTCAGCAGCTCCTACAACATCACACACACACACACACACACACACACACACACACACACACACACACACACACACACACACACACCTTCCTTAAAACATTAACAACTGAGGGGATCAGGAAAGGCTTGGTAAATGGCAGAGTTGAACCTTAAAGGAAGCTAGATGTTACAAGACAAAGAACTGAAAGAATGCATTTATTGGAATGCTAAAATCAGAGAAGAGCAAACGGGCCACATTAGCATGATCAGAGTGGGCAATTGGGAAAAATGTTTGTAATGAGTCTGTAAAGGTTGGTTAAAGCCACATTGGGTATCACTTTAAACTAAACATTTATATCTTATCCCAGGGGCAATAGGAAGCCCTCAAAGTTTTTAAGCAGGAGAGTAGCAGAATCATTCTCTTGTTTTATTATTGTTACTATCAGCGATGTTGTTTTAAGCAAATCATTAAAATTTTCACCTTCAATTTTTGCATTAGATGTCAAGGAAGGCACATAAACTATAGTCAAGATTTCCCATTTAACTACTTACATTATTTATTACTCAGTCATGTCTGACTCTTCAGGACCCCATTTGGAGTTTCCTTGACAAAGATACTAGAGAGGTTAGCAATTTCTTTCTGCAGCTCATTTTACAAATGAGGAAAACTGAGGCAATCAGGGTTAAGTGAGTTGCCCAGGGTCACATAGCTAGCAAGAGTCTGAGGCCACATTTTAATTCAGGAAGATGAGTCTATCCTCTTCAACATGTAGCTTTCCTTAACTGCTGTATCAAGTCCATATGTCTTCAGATTACTGCTCCAAATAAAATTCCTCAACTACTAGGAATTTATTTTCCCAAAATAACCCATAGCATTCCAAATGATGTCATCAATGTATAGGAAAAGTGGAAACTGATCAGTTTTTCAGAGAAAACCTTTCTAACTTTCAGTTGCTTCATTTTCAACTGAATTATGGTAGATAATCCTCCCTCCTCCCCTCCCCACCTGTTCCTACAGGCTTTTTCTACCACATTTTTCTCCCTAACAATAACACAATATTTACTACCAATTTGTCATTTCTCTATTCACCCTTGTACCTAAAAACTGAGCATTCAGAAGGACTGTATAGTATTAAGCTCCTTAACTGGAATAGAAAGCTAAAAAACATAAAGCATTAACAAGCTTTTCCACTTTTCTCTTTTTATTCTTTCTTTGTTCTGCTTAAAGCCCCTTCCACTGTGCCCCTTCTATAGAGTTTTAAAAGAAAAAGCCTAGAGTACATTTACTTATAAACTACAGGTTCTTCTGATACAAAACACAATCCCTGTGCTATAGGAATAATTACAGACCCTAGATTAGAGACCCTTTACATCAAAGACCAAACCTGTCAATCACTAAGCAAGGTTCTCTAATTTAGGTTCTCTAATTTATTATTTATGTTAGCAACCTGAAGCAGATACCTAGAGGTCTCTTCCAGTTGTGCATCTACTGACCTTTAGATCCTGTGAACTGAGATGATCATGACAACAGTGGCATCCTTATCCATTTCTATTTAGGGGACAAGTCATTCCAAAATTGCATATGCAAGGCAGGGCAAGAGAATCAATGCCCCGAAACCTGCACTGGTCTACCATTCTAACCAGTTCAACTCAAGATAAGGGGCCAAAGAAACTTTTCCGCCTTAAAAATCATTGTAGGGGACAGCTAGGAGGCGCAGTGGATAGAGCACCGGCCCTGGATTCAAGAGGACCTGTGTTCAAATCCCGCCTCTGACACATGACACTTACTAGCTGTGTGACCCTGGGCAAGTCACTTAACCCCATTGCCCAGCCAAAAAAAAAAATCACCGTAAAAAAACAGGACATTAATTAATTTGGAGATAAAAATACTACCTCACTAATACACCATCCCAAAGGCGAAAGTGAATTGCAAGAGACCCCAGAGCTATTTTTTTTTTTTGCTGAATCACAAAGTCCCCCAAGAGCAAACGGTCCAGGGATCCCAAGGCCGTGGCCCCAGCAGGGCCCACACCTCCGCGTGGAATCCTCCTCTCCCGTCTCCTAACTTGCTCCACTTCGCTACTCGGGGGCAGCTGCGCTCATAAGGTGCAGGGGGGTCCCTGGGGCTCTACCCGCGAGCCACATACGCTCCACCACCGCCTGAGAGACCCGCACCTCCTCTCCAAACTTGCACCAACTGTGTCCGGGGGGCCCCGGGCATCCTGCATAGGCCTGCCCGGCCGGACACCCGCCCCCCGCCGGGGCTTCCCTCCGCAGGGGCTCCCCCTCACCCCGGCCCGGACCGGCCCGGCTGCCCTCGCACGCCCCGCTCCCCGCGGCGCTCCCGGCCGGGGGCTGAGACGGCCCTGCAAAATATCCGCTGGCCGCTCACCGTTAGGCTCGGTTCGGTCCCGCCCCGCCTGGCCAGGCTCGCCCGCTCCCTCCACGCCGCGCCGCGAGATGGCAGTTGGCCTCGTGCCGTGCGCAGCCCTCCACGCGCCGAGGTCCCCGCCGCCTTCCACCCAGGCCGAAAGCGGCTTCTAGGAGCGCGCCATATTCTGTGACGTCACTCTCAACGTCCCGCCTCCTCCCTAACCCGCCACACCCCCTCCCCGGCGCATAAATTTTGCGTCATAGGATCCTGGCGTACGAGGGGCGGAGAAAACCGGGAAAGGGAGAGAAGCCCAGCGAATCGTGAGCACGCGGCACGTGTGCATGTGGAAACCGGCTCACTTTCTTTCCGGGTCTAGAAATCCTGCGCAGGAAAGTCTGGCGAGGGCGGTGGGGTGAAAAGAAAGAATGGAGGGAGGGGCTACACGGGAACGTGTCACCAATGGCAACCAGTAACAAAGCCGTGGTCCATGTGCGAAAGGGAAGGCTGCCATCTCCTGGTTGAAAGAGGATTGTAGACACAACTTGCCCTTTTCTCGAAGTGCAGGAACACTTTGATCCTTTTGGTCTCCAGCGGTGGAAGAGAAGCTTTGCGCTTCACTCGGATTAGGCAGTCAGCAGTTTGGGGAGGGATAGATTTGCACAGTGGCCAGGGCAAAGAAGCTGAGGGACCCAGGAGTACAGCCGACCTGGACAGCGGCTAAAAGGGTCAAGCCTAGGCTGTTGGGGGGCAGCGTGGAGCAGGGCACGGCTCAGTGGTTTGGGGGAGGAGAACCCTTATTGGAATCCTTGTCTCTGCTGCTCCTCCACTGCGTGTGTGTGACCTTGAGCCAGTCTTTCGGTTCCTCCCTCGGGGGTTCAGTGGCCTTGTCTGTACAAAGAGGTTTTTGGACAAAGTGATCATCTCGAAGATCCATTCTAGCTTTAATCATGTGCGTTTGTATACTCATATATGAACTTGCTATCCCTCAATAAATGCAAGCTCCGTCAGAGCTGGAACCGTTCGATTTTTATCTCTATCTCCAGCATCTACCATAGGTGCCTGCACATAGTAGGTTCTTAATAAATACTTTTGATTAACTGATTGATATGCCAAAAACTTTATTGCAAAATGGTTTTGTGTGTGTGTGTGTGTTCCTTTTCACATAAAAAGATTTCTTTGCTTCAGAAATCCTGTAGTGGAATGAGTTCTGGACTGGGATAAAGAACCTGGGAAAGCTGCTAACTCCAACCTTGTCCTACCTCCCTCTAACCATAGGCAAGTCTCTTGGCTTATTTGGACTCAATTTCCTTATCTATAAAAGGAGGGATCATAGGATTTAAAGCAAGAGGGGCAGCTAGGTAAAGCAGTGGATAGAGTGTCAGGCCTGGAGTCAGAAAGACTTATCTTCCCGAGTTCAAATCTGACCTCAGACACTTACTAGCTGTGTGACCCTGGCAAATCACTTAACCCTGTTTGCCTCAGTTTTCTCATCTGGAAAAAGAGATGGAGAAGGAAATGGCAAACTGCACCCCAATAGGATCACAAAGAGTGAGACCAACTGAAAAATGACTTACCAAGGATACAGCAGCCAAACAGATGATAATGCCATTGACGATACCATGTCCATTTCTAATGTTGAGCCATTTGATAGTTTCAAGGACTTTGGTGGTAAGAACTTTCTTTTCTAGGTCTTCAGTAGTTGTAGCTGCTGAGGAGGTAGGGGCTGCAGTATCTTCGGGGTCACTGGTCAGATTGCATCTCAATAAGTTTTGCTCCCCTGGAAAATGGCTATGGGAGCTGGGGTGAAAGGTCACCCTCTGGTTCATGGGTTACTCGAGCAATTGTGGGCTTGTTTCTACCCGGATCTGAGAGAAGGTGAGGGTCAACTTGGTAGTGGTGATTTGACCCACTAACCTCATGCTGCTCCCTTTCTCTTAAGATTTCTTGCTGCTCCAGGAATGGATGCTGAGAACAAGCTGGATGAAAAGGAAAATTAGAGTGAGTAAGGATACAGACAAGAGCCAAAGGAGAAACAGAGTGTGCTGAAAATCTGATAGTAGGAAAGCAGATCAGGCATGTATGAAGTTGAAGTAAACATAGAGAGTTAGGCTGCCATATAGTGGCTCGTACCTCTGGCTGGCTACCTTTTAATATTAAGATTGGGACATTTTGGTCACATGCCCTTGCGTCCTGAAAGGATCAGCCTTTTGGAATTTGGAAACCAGAGAGAGTTAGTGTAAAATAATACATCCAGCCCTAGGCAAAAGTGTAAAGTAGGTCTGGTATAGAAAGAAGACATGACATTGAGGCATTGTGGTTGGAAAATAAGGGAAGGATTAGAGAAAATAAGAATCATTTTGATTTTGTCTGAGAGTTGGTCAACAGGCATTTAAGTGCTTTATACACACACAAACACATATGGGGAAACACTCTGTTTCTATATACATATATAAACATATAGACATATATGTATATATAAACATATTTATACATATCTATATCTGTATCTATATTTCAGACACTGTGCTAAAATCTAGAGATACAAAGAAAAGCCAAAAACACAATCCCTGCCCTCAAGGAGCTCATATTTTAATGGGATAGGGACCATGAAAATAATAACATATATACAATGTATAAACAATGTAGTATAAATGGAAGTTAATCTCAGAAGAAACTAGCAACAAGGGCATGGGCAAGAAAGTCTTTCTATAGTATGTGAGATTTGATCTTAAGCATCTGGGAAGCTAGGAGACAGAAGGGAGAATGTGTAGGATTTCTGCAATAGGGGACAGTCAGAAAAAGGTATGAGTCAGGAAATAAAGTGCCATGTGTGAGGGATAGCAAGAAGACCAGTGCCACTGAATCATAGAGTGCATGGATGAAGTAAAGTGTGAGGTAGAAGGAGGCCAGGCTGTGAAGGGCTATAAATGCCAAACAGAAGATTTTGTATTTGATCCTTGAGGTGATATGAAGCTATTGGAATTATTGATTCAGAAGGGGAGAGGGTATTATGGCTAGAGCTCTACAACGGAGTGGAGCAGGGTGATCATTTAAACGGTTATTACAATATACCAGGTAAGAGGTGATGAGGGTCTATACTAAAGTAGTGACTATGTGAGTAAAGAAAAGGGGGCAGTGGCATACTGGTAAAAGTTTAATAACTAGCTTTTCAGAAGAAAAAAATACATTGGACACACTTTTTCTTCATCACTTTCTTAAGTCTGGAGACAATCAACAAAATAATAAATCAAGCTCCAATTTGTAGTGTTTGCTGATTTCTAAGGTGTAAATGGCTCACACTGAAAATTTAACAGTTGGCTCTTGTAAACCAATACAAGCTAGGTCCAGCACACCCTGGAAGAGGCCTTCTAGGAGAGATGTTGTTAAAGTAGAGGGGACAAGACATAATAATAGATTGGATATGTTGGATGAGTGTGAGTGAGTTCTGCATTTCTGTGCATATTGGTTTGGGTTCCCAAGTATAGCAAGTGATGGGAATATCTATAGCTGGGTCATCACCCCTTTCGTAGGTTTGCTTTGCTTTTACTTCAAGAACTTATTTCTACTAGGTCTAGGGGTGTGTGTGTGTGTGTGTATAAAATTATTATCTTTTTGATTATGGGCTCTTCTATTCATGGAAACTTGCACCTCTCTATGGGTATAATTTCAATTAACCTATATTATATTTTAAATTTAAAAAAAAAAAGATTTCTTGCTGCTCCAGCAAAGTTAGCTTGCCTATCTTGATGGTAGTAGTTGGTCTGCAGTCACTGTTGAGGATAGTGAGTTCCAGAAGGGTTGTCCCCCTTGATGATAACTATAGGAGTCAGGCAGCTAGAAGCAGAACTGATGATGATGAAAAGCATTACTGTTTCCAGGATTCTTGGATCCAGCATCCTGGGCTAACTCCACTTAGGACTAAGGGGAGGCAGTGACTGAGGTGGTGTCAGTGGTTTGGCCAGCCTGATACATTCCACCCCTTATATCTCAAAAGGCCTTGATGCTCCTGGGGATAAAGGAGTTGGAAAGAACCTTAGAAGTCAACTAATTCAATCATATTTTATTTTTTCTAATGCTTTATTAAAAGATTAACATTGAACATTAGTATACTCAACTAAATTTCTTTAGTAACTGTGAGAGATGATCTCTGAGGATCTCTCAGGAGTGAAGCCTCCTCAAAGAGTTAATCATTTGATCTTGTAAAGAGACATGCTTTTCAACACACCCTGTACTTTACCAGACCCCTACCCCTTCCCAAACTTGTTTTTAGGCACTGAGGAATAATGGCCCCCTTCTAAAACTGTTTCCCACTCTTTTTTTTTCTTGTCTCTAGGCAACTGTTTTTTGTTTTGTTTGCTCCCTGTTGCTGGGGTAGACTTTCCCAAAATAGATTGTGCCCTGAAGGCTTGTACCAGTGAGCTGAGAGGAAGGGGGTTAGGAAGGAGGAGTTGCGGATAGGGGCTATATAATCTGACTTTGCTGAGCACACCCTTGCACTCTTCCAGCAGAGCTGTCTTAGGCAGACGGAGGGTGCCCTTTCTCGAGAAAGCTAATAAAGAAAACTTTCTTCTTGCTAATATCTCTGAGTCTCTGATTTATTGGTAAGAGTCTCTGTACCCCCACACAGTAACTATTAGCATTTAAATTAGCTAATTTAAATGTTGTATTTAAATCTTTTTCAGTCACTCCCTAAATCCTTTTCAAGATTCTTTGTCTATTCACGATCATTCTCTTTTCCTTTTATATATTTGAATGTGAAGTGACATATTTTATTTTTCTGGTTCTGTTCTTTTCACTTTGTATTATTTTATGTAGATTTTTCAAATTTGTTTTTATGTCTCATATCTGTGGGTCTTAATTGCATTCTAATATTCTATTACATTCATGTACCATTGTTGAGAGTCAGCATGGTCTAGTTGAAAGATCGATGAACTTGATTGAACCAATCTGCCCCTGCAATTCCTATACATAGGCTTATGGTTGTTTGTATAACAACAACAACAACACTAACACTTGTTTTTATCATGTTATATCTGTTATTATTATCTCATTCTCATCTTGTTTAATTGAGCTCAGGTAGAAATGTCCCTGGAACAATTAGCTATCCTGATATTTTTCCTTTATATTTAATGTCCTAAAGACTATTGAACATTTAGACCCACCTACTTGTGGGTGTACCTGCCTCAAGTCTCTTCCCATTCCAATCCAATCCATCTTCCATTCAGCCACTATACTGATTTTCCTATCTATATATCATATCTTCCTACTAGACCATGAATTTCATGAACCAAGACCATCTTATCTATACTTAATGTCTCAGGCAAGACAGTGTTCTGTACACAGCAGGGATTTTAGAATGTCTTTTTAATTGGCAATTGATTTAATTTGTTTTGTGGTTTGAGCCTAGCAAACTATTTCTATTAAAGAAAGCATAGAATTGTAGTATTAAAGCTGAAATGAAGGATCCACTAGACCAACATCATCATTTTATAAGGGAATTAAGGCTCAGAGAGAGGTGGCAAGTGCAACGGCATACAGTGAGGTAGTGATAGAACCCAGGTCTTCTGTCTCTGCCATGTGTTCATCCCACTACAGGATGCTACCTCTTTATCATGGTGTCCTATTTTGCTATGGACAGTAGCTTTTCTGTTTATATGTTCTTGTGTAAAGAATCTCACAAATGTACATGTTGATGAGATCACAAATCTATTGAAAAATTGTTTAATGTGATGATAATTCTGTAATAGAAAAAAATCTACATAAATTTTGCCTAGTAAATAATGTCCAACTTGATAACGTTAAATAATTATATTTGTGCAACATTTTATATCTTACAAAGCACTTTCATATACATTAATAAATTGATAATTTCTCCCAACTACCATTTGATATTGTTATTTTCATTTTACATATGAGGAAACAAAGGTTCAATTTTTTAGTTGCCTAAGGGCAGACAATTAGTAATTTGGTAACTCTATCATTCTCTGTGATGGAGCCCAGGTCTTATAACTCTACCCAGTGCCTTTTCCATCAGCATTCCGATTAGGAATATCAGAAAAAATAGTTTCTGAGGATCAAATGAAGAGTGTAGGGCAAAATAAGTCAATTATAGTGTTAGGAATAGAACTTTGGATTTTTTTCACTCATCTTTAGTTATCATCTACCAATGCTTTTGCACAGTACCTAACACATAGGAATTTAATAAAAAAAAAAAAAAAAACTTGTTGACTGACTTGCTATATCAAATCTTTGCCAGTGATTTTTTTTTTCCTTCTAAGGTTTGCTTCACTCTGCAAAGGTTTTGGATGCATCTCAACATTAAGTAGTTTTAATCCTAACATGTTCTTTGAATGTGTCTCTATCCTATAAATAAAGATTTGTATTCCGCTTGAAGATTAAATAGCTATATTTAACCCTTGATTATCCATTGTTGTTGTTTGTCCTTTGTACTTGAAGAGGACCAATATTATGATGTGAGGGTAAAGGTACAGTGGGTTCCATTGTGTGGATCAGTCCAATACAAGCTCGGAAAGCTCTGCCACAGGCTGGGCACAAAAAGTCTGCCTGAACATTTGGAATGAAGGTATCTCTAGATTTGCACATCTCATGTTTCCTTTATGCTACTGTGACTGCTTTGCTCACAGAACAGTGCCTTCTTTGACGTGAGCACTCCATGCTGGGTGGTTCTGTGCCAGCGTTTCCCATGTCTCACTATCGATATTAATGTTCTTCAGAGAGACCTTGAGAATGTCCTTATATCTTCTGACCTCCGTGTAAGAGCTTGCCTTGTGTGGATTCTCTATAAAATAATCTTTTAGATAAATGTGTGTTTGGCATTTGGGCTACTTGGCCAGCCCATCAGAGTTGCTCTCTCTACAGTAGAGTTTGAATGGTTGGCAGTTAAGCTTGAGAGAGGACCTCAGTGTCTGATACCTTATCTTGCCAGGTAGTCTTCAGAACCTTCCTAAGACAGTTCAAACGGAAGTAGTTCAATTTTTTGGCATGGCACTGGTATACTGTACAGGTTTCACAAACAACAATGAGGTCAGCATGTCGGCTCTGTAGACCTTTAGTGCGGTATGTAGCCTAAAATCTCTTATCTCCCTCATTTTCTTTTAGAGCTTTCCAAATGCTGAGCTAGCTCAGGCAATGCGTGAGTCAACTTCATCATCTATGTGGATATCCCTGGAAAGTATACCGGAAAATATACTGCCAAGGCAAAAGTGAACTTATTCACAACATTCAAAATTTCTTTGCTGTAATCAATGGTTCCACATATGGATGGTGTGGTGCTGGCTGGTAGAAAACCTGTTTCCTTGGTGTTGAGTTAGGGATTATCCATAGGAGATTCTTCATTTAATTTTGGTCCTTAAAAATCATCAAACTTTTCAGAGCTTGCTAACATTTAGAATAAAAATTGGCTTCATTTATATTTGCCATAATTTACCAAATGCCTCTTATTTCACACCTGCCTTCTAGTTAAAATATGAATACACTGGGAAAAGATCAAGCAATATAAGCCTCTGAGAGGAAAAGAAGCAAAGGGTCTGATTCCCAAATGAGACAATAAGAACTTGAATAAACTTATAATTGGCTGTACTTGTAAAGTTTTTTATGGTATTTTAGCACATAAATTTCACCTAATGGCAGTTTTATGAATTTGTTTATAAACAGGTAGTTTTCCATGGAATGTCAAATTTTCATATAAAATACAATAAATACTTCATTTTATATTGAATTGTCTTTTTGTTTGTGAATTATGAATTCAGGGCAGAGTATTCATGTTGCTCTGCAGTAAATTAGAAATTGTCACCATAAAATACTGTGTGTAATAATTAGTATTAATTTTATTGCCAGTCCAATTTAATTTCTCTATTTTTCTGGTAACATCAAGGCTATATAACAGAAATGAAAAACCCTCAGGGATGCTATGATTTTTTTTTGTATTTAAGCTGGTATTTCATTTAACATTTATATAGAATGCATTTTTATAGATTATCACTATATTTAGACTAGAATATTTAATTATTTTAATCAAAATCAGCAGCTTGATTGTAATTGCACTTTCAATTTTTTTAACCTTTCAATTGCGTTATATTCTTGTTCTGAATAATTCAATTTTTCCATGGTAATTCATTTACCACTAAATATGAACACATGAGAATGAGAATTTTAGCCACCTTATTTGATAAATCTAGAATAAATAGAAGAAATTCTCTTAGCATTGGCATCTGTTATACAACCACTTGTTCATAAAAACGTTTTGCCATTTTTAAATCCAGTCACAAGCAGCATGATTTTTGTAGCATGCTTTGTAATATATTGGAAGGAGCTCTAGATTTAGAGTTAGAGGACCGGCATGTAAATACTGACTCTGCAACTTATTGCCTATGTGACCTTAGACATGTCCCTTCACAGCTCTCAGTCTCAATTTCTTTATCAGTAAAATTTTGTACAAGATAACCACAAGGTCCTTCCCAGCTCTAAATCTTTTTTTTAATTAATTTATTTTGATTTATCAACAATCACTTCCATATGTTTTTGTTTAAAATTTTTCTCCCCCTTCCTCCCTACCACCTTCTCCAAGACAGCGCACAATCTAATATAGGTTATATATATATATACACACACATTCCTATTAAACATATTTTCCCATTAGTGATGTTGTAAGAATTAGAACCAATAGGAGGAATCACCAGAAAAAGGAAACAAAATTCAACAGAGGAGAAAAAAAATAGTAAATAGTATGCTTCAATCTGTATTTAAACTCCATAGTCTTTCTTTGGATGTGGATAGCATTTTCCATCATGAGGCCTTTGGAGATGTCTTAGATCCTTGTATTGCTGGAAAGGGTTAAGTTTATCAATATTGGTCATTGCACAACCTGACTGTTATTGTGTACATCGTTCTCTTGGTTCTGCTCACTTCATTCAGCATCAGACCATACAAGTCTTTCCAGGTTTTTTCTGAAGTCTGCCTGTTCATCATTTCTTACAGCACAATTGTTTTCCATTACATTTGTACACCACTTGTTCAGTCATTCCCCAGTTGATGGGCATCTTCTCAATTTCCAATTCTTTGCCACCACAAAAATAGCTACTATAAATATCTTTGTACATGTGGGTCCTTTTCCCATTTGTATGATCTCTTTGGGATATGGCCCTAGAAGTGCTATTGCTGGGTCAAACGGTATGCACATTTTTATAGCCCTTTGGGAAGAGTTTCAAATTGCTCTCCAAAATGGTTGGATCATTTCACAACTCCACCAACAATGCATTAGTGTTCTAATTTTCCCACATCTTCTCCAACATTTATCATTTTCTTGTTTTGTCATGTTAGCCAATCTGATAGGTGTGATGTGGTACCTCAGAGTTGTTTTGATTTGCATTTATCTAATCAATAGTGATTTAGAGCATTTTTTCATATGACTTTAGATGCCAGCTCTAAATATATGATTTAAATCATTCTTCTACTAAGGTAAATAGTATTTTACCTTTCTAATTTATAACTCGATCACTAGAGAGAATATAAGAATGAATTATGGTAACTCTCTAATGCATATGTAAAATTAAAAAGAATGTATTATTCTACAATTAAGAGAGAAGGGGAGGAAGGGATCATAACATTGTTATTTGTTTTACATTGATTAAGCCACAGAAACATCTTAAAAGGGTATAAATAACTTCAAAAACAGTTTAAAAATACACTGTAATGAATTTCAAATCCTAATGCCACAAACATTTTTGTCTGCCTAGCACGTATAGTTTAACCCTGCCAAGAAGAAACTAAAGTTGGGGAGTGAGACCATGTAAATACCAAAATGAAAGAATTCTTGAGAGACAGTGTCCATCCACGATACAAAGAGGGACAGGAGAGAAGGCTTGCTGCTATTCTTCTACTTCCCAACATAGGGATCACACTTTTGTTCCAATACCTTTGATCCTCACAACTCTGTAAAACAAGTAGTACAGACATTATTATAACTATTTTACTTATAAGGAAGCTAAGTTTCGGAGGAACTCTGTGCTTTTACCCAAGTTCACAGAGCTATTAAGTGGTACTGCCTCAACAAAACCTCAAAACTTCTTTTTGGTTGAGCAAGTCAGTAGCAAGTCACCTTTCTTCCATTGAACCCTTCCAGCAACAAAGAAAAACCAGTTAGGAAAAAAAACAGCCAACAAAAATGCTCAATGCAATGTTTTATCTTCTGATTCTTCCACTTTTCTGCCAGAAAGAGGGCAATTTATTTTATTATCTGTTCTCCTAGGCTGATTGGTTATTAAATTTAGCCAGGTTTTGTGAACTTTCTATATTGTTTTTCTTTATTTCGCTGTATCCAGTGTGTATGTATATTGTTCTCTTAGTTTTGCTTTCTTCACTCTATATGAGTCAATTAAGTTCTCTTTTTTCCCTGAATTCCTCATGCTCGTAATATTTTGCAGTTAAATGTTATATTTCTGTACTATAGTTTGTTCAGCTATTAATCAATGAACACCTACTCTATTTCTATTTTTTTCCATAGATGCCAAGTCTTCTGCTCCATGGTGAAGGGGGAGGGAGAGAGATGAAGGAGGAAAAAAGTATTTATATAGTACCTATTATGTGCCAGGCACTTTGCTAAATGATTTTTACAAATATCATTTGCTCTTACAACAACCCTTTTTATCCACGTTTTATAGCTGAGGAAACTAAAACAAGCAGACGTGAAATGATTTGGTCAGGGTCACAGAGCTAGTATCTGGTGGGATTTGAGGTTGTATTTGAACTCAGGTCTTCCTGAGACCCAGAGCTTTAACCTCTGCACCACCTAGCAGTACCTTGTACTCCCGCAGTTTTCTTTCCAACATAACACTTTGCCCTTATATCTACAGTTTCCCAATTCACAATGATTAGAGGGAGAGGATTGTTACTGTAAAACTAATAACCCCACCCTTTTTTCTTTTGGAGTCAGTGTACTATGTATGCAGTTTGATGTGCCCCATGTACAACAGGAGATCGCAGAACACACCAGGAAGCGGTTGAAGTGGAGAGAAATCCTTTGTACGAGCTGTTAATGAGCTTGGAATCCAAATGGGACAAAAATCAACTCTCCTAGCCTTCCTCCCCTTTCTTTAATTATAAAAAAATTATTCTAGTTTTAACAAACATCAAATAAAACAAGCTTATTTCCACATACACTGTAGAACAAGAAAGGATTTCATATGAAACTGAAAAATCTCTATTATGTGGAGCTTGCTTTAAAAAAAAAAAAAGATACTATAAATTCGTGTAATCCTCAAAGCTGTCCCGATTGTGATTCCTTCTGATCTTCCACCTGTTTTCTTTTTTGGAGTGGTGAGGGCCAGGAGAAACCCTATTGCTAGCCTCTTTCTTCCTCCCACCTTTCGCATCCCCTGCCCCCGAAAAAAAATACAAAACATTTTTAAAGCAAAAATTAAATTCCCACATTGGCCTTGTCCAAAAATGTATGTCTCATTCTGCATTCCGAGTCCATTACTTCTGTCTGAGGAGGTGGGTATCAAGGAGCATCATCATCAGCACTCTAGAATCATGGATGGTCATTTCATTGATTAGAGTTCTCAAGTCTTTCAATCATATATATATGTGTATATATATGTATATAACATATATACATATATATACATATATTTTTTTTTGCGGGGGGGGGAAGAGGGGGAGAGCAATGAATTTAAGTGACTTGCCCAGGGTCACAGAGCTAACAAGTTTCAAGTGTCTGAGGCTGGACTTGAACTCAGGTCCTCCTGACTCCAGGGCTAGTGTTCTATCTACCGCTCCACCTAGCTGCCCCTCAACCATATTTTTCCTTACGTTGTTATCATATAAATTGTTCTGGTTCTGTTCATTTCACTCTGCATCAGTTCATACAAGGCTTCCCAGGCTCTTATGAAACTGTCCCTTTCATCATTTCACATTGAGCATTCCCCAATTGACGTGCACCTCCTTAGGTTCCAGTTATGTGTCACAATTCTATTTCCCCTCTTTTACTCATACATAACACGTGCAAGAATAACTCCCCATCAATCAACCAACATGGCGCTAAGAATATAAAGACAGCTTCCCCCCGCCAAAAACAAACAAAAAACCCAAAGAGAAAGTCTTTGTCTCCAAAAAACGTGTATCCTATCAGGGGAGACAAAAATGTACATATATTACTTATATCCAAAGTATGCTAATACCGACAAGAATGGTACAGAATGCATTTCTCTACTAGACCATTTGATAGGTTGGGGATAATGGTCTCTGGCACTGCTGGATTCTCTCCCCGCCTAGAGCTCTTTCTTTCTGTAAATTCTGTCCCCAGAGAACGAAAATGGAAATAGACCCGACAGGGGCGCTCCAGCTCGATACGCTCAAAGAGCGCTGAGGAAGGCAGAGTGTAACCGTGACACTAGTTCACTCTTGTACTGATACTTCCAACCACATTTAGAAGCTCCACAGAATCAGCCCGGACGGCAGCGCAGTCGCAGTCTAGGAAAGCACATCTTCCTCCTGGCATCGCCCAATCGGAAGGGCCCGAATGCGGCAGCGCGAGGCTTCATGGGGATTGTAGGTCTGGCTCTCCAATTCTCTCTGGGCCATTTCGGAAGAAAAACTACAATTCCCGGCACGCCCTTTGGTTTGGCCGGGGCGGAGAAAAGAGAGGAGGTGGGGACAGGGGGTGGGGACGGGGGAGGAGCCCTGGACTCTTCCCTGATCCCCTCCCCCACGTGGTGGGGAGCGAGTGTGTCTCTGCTGGGTGTCCGGGTGCAGAGCTCGGCTCCCGAGTCGAGATGCCGAAGGCAAAGTCGGTGACCAGCGGCCGGCGCCAGGAGCGGCGGGAGCAGAAGAGTGCTGGCGGTAAGGGGTGGCAAGGAGGGGAAGGACGGGACCGACGGAGGTACTGCGGCCCGACCCTCGTTTCGTCCCTGCCCAGGCCCGGGACTCCCACCGCGGAGCTGCCGGGGTTTGTGCTAACCGTGGGGGCCCCGAGGAATGGCGAAGGGGGTGTGCGCATGCTGGGACGCGTGCCCGGGAGGCCTGCCGGACTTTCCCCGGCTCTGGGCTCGGTGCCCCGCGAGGGAGCGGCGCGGCGTGGGGTGGCGTGGCTGGACAGCCTGCCCAGCCTGGCAGGCCCCGGGGCTGCCCAGCTGTCAGCTGGGAGGGGTGTAAACCTCCCGCTCGTTCAGCTTCCTGCATTTTCTGCGCCGTTTCTAATGCCCTGCCAGGGAGTCCTGGGTCAGTTTCAGCCAGCAAGTCTGCAAACGTTTCTTAAGCACTTGCTCTGTGCCCGGCACTGCCCGGGTCTCTGGGCGTGCATACAAAGGAGACTGACGGCTCTGCGGGGGTCTTTAAAAAGATTACAGTTTTGAGGAGGGGTTAGGGATTACGGGATGTCTGCAGGGTAAGAAGTTTGGGAGCCTTGTAGAGAGGGAAGAGCAGGGAATAAGCCATGAGACTGAGCCTACCGTGTTCCAGCCCATATTATCTCATTTGATTCTTACAGCACCACCCTGGGAGGGAGGTGCTGTTATTATCTTCATTTTGTTAATGAGGAAAATGAGGCAGGCAGAGGTGAAGTGAGTTGCCAAGGGTCACACAGCTAGTAAGAGTCTGAGTCTGGGTTTGAACTCAGGTCTTCCTGACTCCAGGCCCAGCACTCGATTCACTGCGCCACCTACCTGCCTCTAATCAATGGATTTGGAGTTGGGGGACATGAGTTCAGAGCTCATCCTCTTCTGTTTTCCTATTTCTGTGAAATAGAGAAGGGAGTTAGAGGTAACCGTGCTTATGGTGGCATGCAAAAATCAAGGGATTTGGAGTTTGAGGATATGGATTTGGATCCCTCCTCTACCACTTAGTATCTCTAAATTACTTAACCTCTCTGGACCTCCGTTTCCTTATTTGTAAAATGAGGGGGTTGGACTAGATAACTTCTTAGGACCCTTCCAGCACAAGAGCTATGATTTTATATATGCAAAGTAAGAACGGAGACCCCATATATGAGAGGCAACATGACGTATACAAGTACGCACTAGAATTGGACGTAGAGAATTTGGGCTTTGCTTGCTGTTTGTTATCTGTCATTTCATTTTTTTTTTTGTTGGACCTCAATTTTTTCATCTGTAAAATGATAGGGCTGGACTGAGGTAAGGTTCCTTCCGGTTCCAAATCTTGTGATTTCATAATTCTTTCTAATCACATTCTCATATGGTGTTAGAGCTGAAAGATAAATCTTGTAGATCATTTAATTCAACACCTTCTTTTAATTTTTTTAAAAAAAGTGACATATATGGGATGGCTCTCTTGGAGGGGGAGGGGAAGGAATATTGGTCACACATATAATTTTCTGTTTCTGTTTATTTCAATTTTCCTCATTTTATGTGTCTTCCCATTCCTTTTAGAATTCTTCATATTACTTGTTTCTTATGGAGCAGTATTATTTCTTTATATTCACTTTTTTTCAGCCATTCTCCAAAAGACAAGTAGAATTGGTCATCTTTCCTCAAGAAGGGTCACTTCTAAATATTTCCCATGTCATTTAGCTTTTTGGAAACAGCTTATTCTATCCCTTTCACTTCTAACTTAGGCCACTGTTTATTAATAACAAACATAAACAAAATCCTAGTGGCAACCATTAATAAGATTATACAGAGTATAGGAACCTCACAAAAACTCTTCAGGGTCTTTCTGACTGTTTTTCAAGTCATAATGCTTATTTTCCTACATTTGGGATGATGTAGATTTCATCCTGTACTAAAGATCACACTTTTGTTCAACCATTCCTCAATCAGTGCAACCCTTTCGTTTTATAAGTGATGTAGTAGCATGATTTGCTGTATAACAGATTTGGTTTGTGGTTTCCTATAGGTGTCATGTTTAATACTGGACTTGGACAGCATATTTTGAAAAATCCTCTCATTGTTAATAGCATCATTGATAAGGTTTGTATAAATTGGGTTTTGTTGAAGACTGAAAAGAAAGTCAAAGCTTTTTTCTTTAGAATGTGTCTTCTTTTAAAAAAAATTGGGTACAGTGCATTATGTTTCATATATTGTCTTCAATTAAACAAATACGTTAAAACGCCTGCTGTGTGCTAGGCACTGGAGATACCAAGGTAAAATAAATGGAATAATCCTTGCTATCAAGAAGCTGACATTCTAATGGGGACAACACATACACAGATAAGTAAATGTAAGATTGTTTGAAGAAGGGGATGGCATGAACAACTGGGGAGAATTAGGAAAAGCTTTTTTGGTATCTGAGCTGACTTCTGAAGGAAGAGGACGATTTTGAGATGTAGTAGAACAGAGGAAGTACACTCAGGTGTGGGGTATTTGTGTAGCTACACAGAACCAGGAGATGGAATGTTGAGTTTGGGCAAAATTTGGTGACTTATTTTGTTGGAATGTAGAGTTCATGGAAGGGAGTGAGTAATTTGTGAGACTGTTGGAAGGTAGGTTGAACCAGATCATGGAGGGCTTTAAGTATCTGGATAAGGAGCTGTGGTTTATCTTGGAGAAAACTGAGAGCCACTGAAGATTTTTGAGGAGAGTGATAAAGTTAAACTTTTGCTTTAGGAAGGTTCTTTTAGCAGCTGTGTATAAGGTAGATTGTAGAGGGGGGAAAGATGAGGGTTGATAAAGTCCCAAATTCAGGAGTGGCCGTGCAAATAGAGGATAGAAAATTATGTAAGGGATGTTGTGGAGGTAGAATGGACAAGATTTGGCCATGGGTTGGGTTGGGGGAGGGGTGAAATCAAAGGAGGAGAATGAGGCAAGGGTGATTCTAAGATTGTAACCTGAGTGACTGGCATGGTGGTATTGCCCTTAATAGAAAGAAATAGGAAAGTGTGGAGGGTGGTAGAGGTAGGGTAATGAATTCTCTTTTGAAAATATTGAGTTTAAATGCTTGTGGGCTGGCCAGGTGAAAAAGTTCAGTGGATAGTTGGCTATGTGGGACCAGATTTCAGGAGATTAATGGTCCACTCATAACAACAACATGAAAGAAAATTACATTTTATTTGTTACCTGCTTTCTTTCACTTGTTTGTGCTGGTTCTCCTTAAAGGGAGAGCATTTTAGACACAGGAGACAGCCAGAGAAAATGCTTGGAGTTGAGAGATGTGGGCGTCTTATTCATGGAACAGCCAGGAGGTCAGTGTCATTGGACTGAAGAGTATGTGATAAGGGGTAAGGTGTAAGAAGACTGGAAAGATAGGAGGTGGCTAGATTATGAAGGGCTTTGAATGCCAAACAACATTTTGCATGTTCCTAGAGGTAGTAGAAAGTCCCTATAGTTTATTGAGTAGTGAGATGACATGATCAGACCTGTGTTTTAGGAAAATCACTTTAATGGCTGAATGGAAGATGGATTAGAATGGGGAGAGAATTGAGGCAGGTACTTCTACCACAGGCTATTGTAGTTATAGAGATGTGAGATGATGAGGGTCTATCATAGAGCAGTGGCATTGTCAGAGGAGAGAAGGGGGTTATTCCAGAGACGTTGCAAAGGTGAAATCTAAGGCAGCAGCTTGGATAGGAGGGTAAGAGATAGTGAAGAATCCAGGATGACTCCTAGGCTGTGAGCCTAAGGGACTGGGAGGATGGTGTTGTCCTATACATTAATAAAGAAAGAAGGAGGGGGGTGGGGTTTAGAGGAAAACATAATGAATTCTGGTTTTGGACATAATGAGTTTGGAAACGAGATATCCAGTTCAAGATTTCTGACAGGCAGTTGGAGAAGCAAGATTGGAGATCAACAGAGAGATTGGGGCAGGAAAGGTAGATTTGAGAGTCATCAGCATAGAAATAGTAATTAAATCCATGGGAGATGATGAGATCACCAAGTGAAGAAGTATAGACGGCGAAGAAAAAAGAGCCCAGGACAGAACCCTGTGAGACACCTACATATAGAGGGCATGACCTGATCTGGAATAAGATCCAGAAAGGAGACAGAGAAGGAGTGGTCAGATGGGAGAAAAACCAGGAGAGAACGGTGTCCTAAGAACCTAGAGATGAGAGTATTGCAGAGGAGAGAGTCATCATCACTGTCAAAAGCTGCAGAGAGGTCAAGGAAAAAGAGGATGGAGAAGAGTCCAGTGGATTTGGCAGCTAAGCAATCATTTATAACCTTGGAGAGAGCAGTTATAAGATCTGAAACTAGATTGTGAGGGGTTAAGAAGAACATGAAAGGAGAGAAAATGGAGACATCTATTGTAGATGGCCTTTTCAAGGAGTTTAGCTACAAAGGGAAGAAGAGATATAGGACAGTAGTTACCTAGGATGGAAGGATTAAGTGAGTTTTTTTTTTCCCCCAGGATAGGGGAGACATGGACATGTTTGTAGGCAGTAGGAAATGAGCCAACAGAGAGGGAAAGATTGAAAATAAGTGAAAGAATGAGGATGAAAGAAGGAGCAATCTGTTGGAGGAGAGAGAATGGAATGGGATCACTCAGACAAGTAGAATTGGTCATCTGAATGCTCCTAATACTTCCCATATCATTTACCTTCACTTCTAATTTGGGCCAGTATTTGGTAATAACAAATTGTAAACAAAATTCTAGTGGCAACCATTAATAAGATTATATAGAGTATGGCAACCTCACAAAGACTCTTCAGAGTCTTTCCAGCTGTTTATCAAGTAATAATCTTTATTTTCCTTTATTTGGAATGATGTGGATTTCATCCTGCACTTATGTAACCATGGCTTCTCAAAAACTGTTGTCTTCATATATTTTTACCAACCTGGAAAGGCTTCATGTTTGGGTCTGGTTGCATATGGTTCTTGTTGTACAAGGGCCAGCCTAGCTAAGTTTGGAGAGTCTTATTACTAAGTTGGCTGCATTTGATAAATATTTCTGGCCAAAGCAACTCATAGATCATCTATTAAGTTGTAGAGGGTTTGTGATCTGTGTTGGTGGAAGGAGTGATTTCACATCATCACAATCACAGGTCTTTGAAATAGGAAGTGGATTTTATGTCAATTTATGATTGAGCCCACTGGCAATGCCAGGGTGTGTTCAATGTTAAGCTTTGATAACCAAGCTAAAATTCCCTTAACTAGAATGTGGTTATGAAGTCACTTGATAATTCAGCTTTGTGCAGGTTAGCACAAGCATGATGTCGTATGATAACATTTATATCTATATCTGAAATAAAGTCCTAAGATTTTTGTGTTTGTTTTTAGGCTGCCTTACGACCAACAGATGTGGTCCTAGAAGTTGGTCCTGGAACTGGAAACATGACTGTGAAACTACTAGAAAAAGCTAAAAAGGTCTGTTTTGGAATTTAAACATTTAAATTTAAATTTTAAACATTTATTTAACCTTTTACCTTTAAATTAAAACATTTTGGTATTAAAAAAAGACTATTTCAGCAAACTGAATCATATTTTTCAGCTTTGTTTGATATATGTTGACTTGTAATATTTTATCTAATGGTGCTTTTCTGTTAACTATCTTTACCTTGAAAAGATCATCCCAAGGTCTTAGTTCTGAAAATAGGCAAGTATAATATACTTGTGTGTTATTGGTGTAAATTGCTTTGTAAACCTTCTGGTGCTATATCAATATTAGTTATTAGTGTTGTCTCTGTCAAGAATATTAACAGGACAGAAATGTTGTAATGGTGTAATGTCAATGAGTACCAATACTTATTCACACTGTTCTGAGCCAGATTGACCAGTGTAGTGTTTTTGTGATGTTTTTGGTGGAATTTTGTAAGAAAATGAACTGCATCTCTATTTTTGTAACTTTTTAAATTTCTTTTTTTAAAAATTCCTTTTTAAAAGTTTGAGTTCCAAATTCTTTCCCTCCCTGCAGCCCCTCCCCCACCCACTGAGATGGCAAGCAGTATGATACCCGTCATACATGTTAAGTCATGTAAAACATTTCCATATTAAACATATTGCAGGGGAGGGGAAGCAAGAAAAATAAAGAATGTAGAAAAAAAACACTCAATTCTGCAACTCAGAGTTCATCAGTTCTCCCTCTGAATATGGATGGCATTTTTCAACAGGAGTCCTTTGGAACTGTGAATTGCTCAGAGTAGCTAAGTCTTTCACAGTTGATCATTGTTACAATATTGCTATTACTGTGTGTATTTACCTGGTTCTGCTTATTTCGCTTTGCATCAATTCATATGTGTTCCTAGGTTTTTCTAAAACCATCTTTCTCATTATTTCTTTCTGTGCAATATTATTCTTTCATAATCACGTACCACAACTTGTTCAGCCATTCTCATTTGATGGACATCTCAATTTCCAATTCTTTGCCACCACATAGGTAAATTAGTATTTTTGTGTGTATAAATCCTTTTCCTTTCTCTTTGATCTCTTTGCCATATAGACCTAGTAGTGGTATTTCTAGGTCTAAGGGTATACACAGTTGTATAGCACTTTGGACATAGTTCCAAATTATTCTTCAAAATGATTGATGTTCAGGGGCAGCTAGGTGGCACAGTGGATAAAGCTCTGGCCTTGGAGTCAGGAGGACCTGAGTTCAAATCCGGCCTCAAACACTTGACACTTACTAGCTATGTGACCTTGGGCAAGTCACTTAACCCCAATTGCCTCACCAAAAAAAATAAATAAATAAAATAAAATGATTGGTGTTCATAACTCCACCAAGAGTTCAGTGTCCCTATTTTTTCACATATCCTCCAGAATTTATAATTTTCGTTTTCTGACATGTTAGCCAGTCTGATGGGTGTGAGCCAGTACCTCAGACTTGTTTTAATTTTAATTTTTCTAATCATTAGTGATTTAGAGCATTTTTTCATAGTTTTGATTTCTTGTTTTGAAAACTGCCTGTGTAAAATCTTTGTTTTTAAAGATACTTTTAAGGTACTTTGGTGGGGGAATGGTTAGTGGAGGACAATGTATATGAATCGAAAAGTGTTTTAGAGAGCATGTTTGAGGATTTTTACTGTTGAAATGATGAATGCCAATGACCAATCCATGTTTACCTAAATATATTTTCTTATCACTTCCCTGTTTACTCCAGGTAGTTGCCTGTGAACTTGACCCAAGGCTAGTAGCTGAACTTCATAAAAGAGTTCAGGGAACGTGAGTATAAATAATAGAATTAGTAGTTTTGTCTTCCAAAGTCATGTTGGTGTGATTGAAAAAAATTTTTTTCCTCCAATTGGCAGGCCCCAGGCAAGCAAACTTCAAGTAATGGTTGGTGATGTGTTGAAAACCGACTTGCCATTCTTTGATGCATGTGTAGCAAATTTGCCTTATCAGGTATGTTCAGTGTGGTTACAGACAAATCATAATTAAGGATCGTTTTGTGAGTATTTCCCAGAATCACATCATCATTCTCTTTTGCAGATCTCTTCCCCATTTGTCTTCAAGCTGTTGCTGCATAGACCTTTTTTTAGGTATGTGAGAAAACTGAGTTTTTAGAGTATTTCAGAAAGACTGGTTGCTTCTATTTGATTTATTTTCAATGTATGCCTCCCTAAAATGTCAGATAAATGTTGTTGAAATCAGAGAGAAAGTAGATAAATATCCTTCTTTTGTTTTCCATACTTTCCATTCCATTCCTACTACCTTAGCTCAAGACTCCATTTCCTCATACCTGTTGTAGTAACCTTGTAACCGTTTTTCCCTGTAATCTAGCTTAAATAAGGTGGCCAAACTAATTATGTAAAGCACAGACTGGAGAAAACTGTTCTTCAGTTCAGAATATTTCTAGGTCTTTCCATTGTCTCTTGGTAGTATATAAGCTCCTCAAGAGGAGGGGTTTATTGCTTTTTTTGTGTGTCTGTGTCTCTAGCGTCTTACATTGCACTTCTCACATAGTAGGCATCATTGGCCTTCGCAGTGTGGAGCAAAAGTTACCTTTTCATTCTTCTTTAACATTGGTTCCTCATACATACCCTACATTTTAGCCAAATTGGGTTAACTCTAAGGATCCAATTCAGATGCCAACTCTTCTATAAAGCTTTCCCTTTTCTGAATACCCACTCTTCCTGAGCTGGAGAAATTTCACTAAGAAATTTAATAGGTAAACCAAATTTTGTTCCCATTACATTATGCAAATTTACATTTTAAAAAACCTGCCTGATTTTTGAGGTATGTGTATGTTTTTCTACAGTCTTAAATGTCATTCTTTTAACAAAATTCAGGAATGAGAGTCTTTTTCTTCTTGATTGGCCATTGTAACGGAGAAGCATCATGGATAGATTGAGGAAGACCTGGGATTCAGTGCCTCCTCTGACATTAGCTGAAACCTTGGGCAATCCACTTAATCTCAGTTTCCTCTGTAAAGTGAGAGGACTGGGTTAGAATGACTTCTTTGGACCCTTTCTGCTCTAAACCTGCCCTACTATGAACTTTTCCAATTGGGCTCAGATAGTAGATATTTTAGAAGCCCTCATTCCTTTTTAAAACTGAGTCTTAATTTTATTTAGAAGCTGTTTCTGTTTTCCTAGTTAAGGGTTGATCGTATGTATTTAAACAGAAATGTGTCAGTAGTCACTCATTCCTGTAACCAAAAATAACAGACAGTAGTTTTACTTTTAATGGGAATTATTATAGGTCTTTTTACTTCCTTTCCCACCTTAGAGGGTAGGAAGGTTGTTCTTGCCTTTAAATTCACTTCAGAATGCCTCTCATCATCCCAGTTGGGCCCTGTCAGGCATTTAGCAAAATCAAAGATTGTCTGGGCTTTTTTTTTTTCTTTTTTAAAAAATAATTTTTTGGGTGTCTTATTTTTACATCACTTATATTTCCCAGTGTATGTCTTACCTTTCCTCCTCACCGAGCATCATTTCTTACAAAGAATAAAAAAGAGAAAAAAAAAGCAAAACTCACCCTACTTATGTGCCAGGCACTGTGCAAAGTGCTTTTTACAAATACTCGCTTGATCTTCACAACAATCCTGTGAAGTAGGTGCTGTTATGATCTTGTTATACAGTTGAGGAAACTGAGGTGAACAGTGATTAAGTAACTTGCCCAGGGTCACACAGCTAGTCAATGTCTGAGGCTGAATTTGAACTTATGTTCCAGTTTCCATTTGTTATAGAAAGACTATCACTTTCTTAGAGCATAGTAATATTCCTTTTTATTCATATGCTATAATTTGTATAGTCATTCTGCATTCACTGGGCATCTACTTAATTTCTAGTTTTGTTTTGTTTTTTTCAAAATGTGTTACTTTAAAAAATGCTGTTATAAATTGGTGTATATGGGTATTTTTTATCATGGGACTCATTAGGGTTTAAGCTTAGCAGTGGGGTCTCTTGGTAAAAGGGCGTGGATATTTTAGTCATTTTCTTAGCATAATTCCAATTGTTTTCAAACTTGGACTGCTGACTTAATAGTTTGTTAACCTGTCTGTCTTTCTACAGCCTCTACAGCCCCTCCAGCATTGACTCTTATTCTCTTTTGTCATATTTACTAATTTGCTGACTGTGAGAAGAAACCTCAGAATTCTTTTGATTTGCATTTTTCTTATTATTAGTGATTTGGAATATTCGTTTATATGGTTAATAGTTTCCAGTTCTTTTGAGGACAGTTGGTATTCCTTGGCCACTTTGTGTGAATGGCTTTTGGTCTTTCTGTTAGTTGCCTCTATATTTGGAATCTCATCCTTATCTTTAATTTCTTCCCATCTACTGGCTCCTTCTCCACTGCTTACAAACAGAGCTATGTGTCCCCCATCACTGAAAAATCCTCACTTGATCAAACCATCCCTGCTAGTTATAGTTATCATCCCATGTGTGTCCCGCTTACTACTTGAGCTCCTCCAGAAAGCTGTCTAACCTAAGTGACTCCACTTCTTCTCCTCTCACTCCCTTCTTAGCCCTTAGCAATCTAGTTCCTGCCCTCTTAATTCAGCTAAAACTCTTGACTCCTCAGCTGCCAAACCCAGTGGCCTTTTCTTAATCCTTATCCTTCTAGCCTTCTCTGCAGCATTTGGCAGATCAATCATCTCTTCCTGTGCACTCTCTCCTCTTTAGGTTTTTATGACACTGCTCCCTCCTGGTTCTTCTCCTCCCAATATGATCTTTGCTGAATCTTCATCCCTGTCATACCTTCCAATTGTGGGTATCCTCCCAGGCCTTACCCTGACTCTGTTCCCTTCTCCCTCTATTCCAAGGGTTCTTAACTTGGCATTCATGAACTTTTAAAAAATATATTTTGATAACTGTATTTCAATATAATTGGTTTCCTTTGCAATCCTATTTTTATTATTTTGTGCATTAAAAAACACATTATTTCGAGAGGATGTTAATGGCTTTGCCAGACTGCCAAAGGGGTCAATGAAAAAATGTTAAGAACTCCAGCTTTATACTACTTTGCTTGGTAATCTCATTAGTTTCCTTGGGTTGAATTATCATCTTTATGCAGATGATTCCCAGATTTGTAGATCCAGCATTAGTTTTTCTCCTGCATTCCAGTCCTGAATCTCCAGATGCCTTTTAGAGATCTGGAACAGGATGTCCTGTAAGCATCTAAAAAACTCTGTCCTAAACAGAACTCAAGATTTACCTCCGGGATCAAATATATTTTGTTTGGCATTTAAAACTGTTTATGACCTGGCCTCTTCTTATCTTACCTTTCCATTCTCACTACAGGCAACTAGGTGATACAGTAGAGAAAGTGCCAAGTTTGGAGTTAGGAAGACCTAAAAATAAATCCATTCTCAGACACTTAATAGCTAAGTCATTTAACCTGTCTGCCTTAGTTTCCTCATCTGAAAAATGGAGATAAAAGCACCTACCTTGCAAAGTTTTGAGCATCTGATGAAATAGTATTTGTTTGAACTTCAAAGTTTCTACACAGCTTCGGTCTTTTCATCAGGAATGCTTGGAAGTCTTCTATTTCATTAAAGTTCCATTTTTCCCCATGTAAAATTATACTCAGTTTTTCCAGGGTAAATTATTCTTGGCTATAAGTCTATATAACCTTGCCTTCTGGAATATAGTATTCCAAGCTTTCTGTTCAGTGATAGTGTTGGCTGCTAAATTATGTGTGATCATGACTGATTACTCCATATTTGAATTCTTTTTTTCTTACTGCTTTCAGTATTTTTTTCTTTGCCTAGAAGCTCTGGATTTTGGCTGTGATGTTCCTGGGAGTTTTCATTTTGGGGTTTCTTTTAGGAGGTGTCTGTGGATTCTATTTCTACTTTGCCCTCAGATTCTAAGAGATCTGGGCAGTTGTTTTTTTTTTTGTTGTTGTTGTTAAGATTTCTTGAAATATATTTAGATTCTTTTTTTGGTCACATTTTTCAGGTAGTCTAATGATTCTTAATTTTTTTTCTCCTCAATCTGTTTTCTAGGTCAGTTGTTTTGGCTATAAATTAACTTAAATTTTCTCCATTTTTTCAGTCTTTTAGCTTAAACAATTTTCTTGTTATCTCATGAAGTCATTGACTTCCATTTGGTCCATTCCAGTTTCCAGGAAATTTGTTGCTTTGGCAAGGTTTTGTACCCCTTGGGCCAAATTCTTAATTCCCTTTCCAATTTTATAATTTCTTTTCCATTTGTTTTTTTTTTCCTCAAGCACTCTCATTTCATTTATTAAAAAAAATTTTAAACTCTCTTTAACTCTTGCTTCGTATCTTCAGGAATTCTAATTGGGTTTGTGCCTAGATTGTTTTTCTCTAAGGCTTTGCGTGCAGATTATTTGGAGTCATTCTCTTCTTCTAGGTTTGTATCTTGAACTTCCCTGCCACCATAGTAGCTCTTTATTGGTGGGATTTTTCTTTTGTTTGCTTGTTTTTTCTGACTTCAGACTTGATGTTAGGGTCAGGCTCTGTGTACTTCTGGAGGGAAGTGTGGGCTGGTCCTATTGTTTTCTTGGAATATTGTGTTATGTTATTCCAGGATCTGAGGAACAGGCTGGGGACCTGCAAGCTTTCAGTGCCCCCACAGTGGTCTGATGCAGGTCAGAGTCTGGTTATTGCCCCTGCTGGTTGAGCTCAGCTAGTCCCTGACCTGGGTTTGGGTCTGAGCAAGAGTAGAATGCTACTGGACTTATCCCTTATCGGCCACCTTTATTAGAATAAAGCCAAGTTTTATTAGTTCAGAATTTAGGCTCTTTGATCTAGAATTTTTGCCTCATTTATTCTTCTGCAGTCTGGGCTAAACGATGGAGCTAAGACCCCCCCCCTTTCATCCTGAGGGTCTGAGCCATACTGCTGCCTGTTTCTTCTGAATTTCTTTTTTTCTTAGTGCAAGGCCCAGGGCCTCCCTTCCTTCGAATACCACTCCTGGCAGAGGTCTCCTTCTCAGTGTACTCTTTATCTGTGGCCCAAAACTGGGTAGTGGATGACAAAGTTGCCAGTTGGCACCTGTCCTCATTGAGGTGCCCTGGAATGGGTCTGGTGGTATCTCAAGATGGGTCTGGGACCTCCTCTTGCCCTGGTGCACAGCCTTTTCCTGCCTGCTGGAGTGCTTCACTCCTTAACCTCATCCTCGGAATCTGCAGACCTCTCTGTCTCCCTATGCTGATTGAGGCTTGACAAATTACTCATTGTAACTCTCCTTGGATTTACCCATCAGGATTTGTCTGGTGCATTTTCTAGATTTATTTGGAAGAGTTTTGTGGAGGAGGGCAAGGCCGGTCTGATTCCTGCTACTCTGCTGTTTTGGCTTAGCCCCATAAACAGCATGTCATCTTCTGCCTTTAGACTTCAGCATGTGTCTGGAATGGACCTCCTTACCTCTTGCCTCTAAGGATTCCTTCCTCACTTTAAAGCGTAGGTGTCAAATTCTCCATAAGGCCTTTCCTGATTTCTATGCTGACCCTTTCTTTTTGGTCTTTGACTCTCTAGTGCCTAGCACAGTACCTTGTATATAATAAATGAACATTTTATTGAATGCTATTTTTATGGTTATCTATTCTTGATTAAAAGTGGGCATTTTCCTCCTTCTCATTCTATTTTCTTCTCAGGTGTGCTATACTTATGTTCCAGAGGGAATTTGCTCTCCGTTTGGTTGCAAAACCAGGAGACAAACTATACTGCAGACTTTCCATTAATACCCAGTTACTAGCACGAGTGGATCATCTGATGAAAGTAAGTGAAATTTAACCTGTGGAGCAAATCAGTTTGATCCCTTCATCCCGCATTGAGTTTCTGAGAATAGTGATTTTGGTCACTAAATCGCAGAAATAAGATAAATAAAATTAAGCCTGACACTTATTTTGTGATGAACAGGTTGGGAAGAATAATTTCAGACCTCCACCAAAAGTTGAGTCAAGTGTGGTAAGGATAGAACCTAAGAACCCACCACCACCTATCAATTTCCAGGTAAGGTGAAAACAAAGCCAGGCCACTAGGCTGCACAAGAGTGTAGGTAGGGCCGTCATTCAGAAGAAGGAAATTGTAAGCAGGGGCCAGCCTGGTGTGTGCCACAAGTGCTCACAAGGAAATTCGGATGATTTGTACAAGCTGCATTGTTAAAGCTTTTCATTGGAACCATGTTATTTTTGAAGATTATTTACTTATGATCCATTTTGGTGTTCAACCTTTTGTTGTTATACATTTGCACTTCAATCATTATTAGTGAGGGAACTTAAACAGGTTTTTTCATGGAGAGAGTGACGCAAACTAAAGAATTTTTAGTGTGTAAGAACAATATCATCAATCTGTTTCAGGAATGGGATGGTCTTGTGAGGATAACATTTGTGAGGAAAAACAAGACTCTGTCTGCAGCATTTAAGTAAGTGCCCTCTCCTGTTTCTGATTATGGGGTATAGACAGCTGCTTTACAGTATACTGGTCCAGAGACTGTTAAGCTTTTTTAATCACTGTGTAATTATGGGCGATGGGCAGTGGATTAATGAAAAGGGACTTAGTTTGGGAGTCAGAAGACTTGGTTCTTGGCCTAGCTCTACTGCTTCTTGGAACTCTCCACCTCAGCCACAGCTCTGCATCATACAGTGCCTAACATAGCACCACCATGTTTCTGTAGTAGGCCTCATGTTTTAGCTTGAATTGAAGTAGTAAGCTTGAGGAGGTTAGTGGGGTTGTATTTGTCCAAAATAGGAATACTTTCAAAAGCTTGGTTTCATTTATTATTTTTCTTTTTTAATGAAAAATTTTTAATTAACATAAATATTTTTCTCTCCCATCTCTTCCATTGGGAGGAAAAAAAAAGAAAACCCTTTTAACAGACATAGTGAAGCAAAACAAATTCCCACATTGATTGTGCCCCCCAAAATAAAATTTATATATGTATATATAATTATTACATATGATATAATTATAATCTCTACATATACATATGTATTGTGTGTATGTGTGTATTTCTAAATTGTAAGTACATCCCTTTATGTCAGCAGGTGTAGGTAGCGTGTTTTTCTACTGGTTCTCGGGAATTATGGTTGGTCATTGCATCAGTCAGTGTTCTTAAGTCTTTCAGTTGTTTGTTTTCACAGTATTGTTATTGTACAAATTGTTCTTCTGGTTCTGCTGAACTTTTCCTTCCTCAGTTCATACAAATCCACCAGGTTTCACCAAAACCACAAAACAAGGGTGCTTTTAAGCCTTGTTTCCTTTTTGTTTCCTTTAGTCTCTTTGTTATCATGGAGGCAGCTGCCATGTAATGCAAAGATCAGTGGATTTGGAGTTAGGAAGCCTGGGCTTGAATCATAACTCTTGTCACACAGCTAGTAAGTGGCAGTCACAATTTCTTTGAGGCTCAGTTTCATCACCTATAAGATGGGGTTAATTTCACTAGCTACCTCATTAGGATGTTGTGAGGAACAGATCAAATAATAGATGTGGAAGTGTGGCAGTGTGGGGTAGTAGAAAGAACACAGGATTTGGTCTTAAAAAACCTAGGTACAAATTCTAGCTCTGCCACTTAGTGACCTTGGGCAAGTCACTGCTTTTCACTGAATCTCTGTAAAATTAGGGTGTTAGATTAAATGATCTCCAAGATGCCTTCCAACTCTCAGCCCTTTGATCAATTTGTGAATATTTTGTAAAATATAAAGTGCTATAAAAATGATAGTCATTATTATGTGTGAAGGTTATAATTATAGCAATCTAAAATGCAACTGTTTCATTCATTTAAACATGAAACACTTTAAAAATTCTATAGAAGCATAACATCCACCTTTCACTAAACATAAATACATAGAAAGGAATCTACTGAAACTCAAACTTGGCAATTCTGTTAATATCATTTTGCATCGCCATAGGTCGAGTGCAGTGCAACAGCTTTTGGAAAAAAATTACCGAATTCACTGTTCAGTCCATAATATTGTAAGTAGGAAATGTTCTTTAGTGGTCATGCACCATCCTCTTCTATGATGCACCTCTGTCTTCAGGCAAATTCTGTATCTCATGTGTTTATCATCACCTGCTGTAAACATTTTAATTCTGGTTCTGGTAGATTGACGCAACTGTAACTACATAATAACTTAATGTTTAGTTGTGAGCCATCACTGTTGCATTTTCCTTGTCTTTTTCATCTGCTGATTACAGTATACCTCTAAGTGGCTCCAAAATCCAACTCCACATGAACATTCAGAAGTTTGAGGTTAGAACTCTGCTTGTAAACGTAATGAGGTTGTACAGAGATAGCATGTTAAACAAGCTTGTATTTTTAAAAAATTCCTTTAGGATTCATTGTTTAATATAAAATTATACTTTAAAAGTGTAGCAATGTTTTCATCTAGGATTATAAGTTATTTCCATTTTAAGGATAAGAATGTTAGAGCAATAAAAATGATCTTATTCAAAAGTGTAATTGGGTCTCTCAGTATGGGGGAAGGTCGCCCAATTAGAACCATAGAATAGAAAATGTGATTTGGAAGAGACCTCACTAGCCCTCTAATACAACCTATACTCAAAGATTCATTGTATCTGTACAATTAACCTCTTTTCCATATTATCACAAATAAACTAAAATTATTTTGTGACTTGCATGAACCCCCAAAAAAGAGTCAAAGTAGCTGCATTGCAAGATATTGTGTTCATTTATTCTGCATCCTGTGTTGATAGGCAATACCAGAAGATTTCAGCATTGCAGATAAAATACAGAAAATCCTAATGGATACAGGTTTTAGTGACAAACGGGCCCGTTCCATGGACATAGATGACTTCATTAGGTAATTACATTTTAATTTTTCTAAATGACTTAGACACATTTACATTTCTGTACTCTTGACACCTTCAGATGCTGTATTTAAAGGCGATTGGAGGAGAGCAACATGGGACTACCTGGAAAACCTGTTGCATAGGACTTGTGTTGCATGAAATAGTATTTGGTATAGTAGATGGAGGCTGGCTAGCCCCAACACATAAGATTTTATTGAAGAACCAGTAATGAGGAACAGTCAGAGCCAGTAGATAACCTTTGGGTTATGGGGGAATTTTAACTTACTTTCATTCATAGTCTTTTCAGTATTCCTCTAGGAGCCTGTCTGCTTCATAAACTTATCAGTTGAAGGAGTGCTAAAGTAGCAGCTATGTATTTGCAACATTTCCTTACCTGAGGTATAGGAATCTGATCCCAGAGAAGAGACCCTTGTGTCTTTTCTTTCCATCCTGGTGCTAGCCACTGCTTAGGAAACCAGGCATGAAACAGGGGCAGTCCCTGTGGTGTCTAGATAACAGCTGATCACTGTGGTGGCTCACTTAGTCACTTGAGGCCAGCTCACAAAAACCAGAGTGAGGCACAGGTGAGCTAATTATTTCTGTAATTCTGACCGAAATAACTTTTACCCGAATCAGCCATATCATTTTTATGAATGGCCAAATGTGTTCAGGGAGAATTTTGCCCTTAAGCAAACGAGTAATTGTCTTAATTCTCTGCTTGACTTAGGTTTGTTGATAGATACAAATGGTTTGATAGTTATAATGTCAGATGGTACATTAAGTTTTTTGATTTGAGTGATAATGTGGAATTAGATGTTAATCCTAGAAACTACCTAACAAGGTACAATTCCATCTTTTAGCAAAGAGTCCTCATTTCATTCTCCACACAGGAAGTAAAAAAAGACTGGACGCTATGGGTAACTAGAGACCCACGTTCTATGCACCCTAATAAGAGCTGGCATTTACATAGCACTTTCAAGGTTTACAAAGCACTAGATGTTCCAGTTGTATTTTCATAACAATCCTATGAGTTAAGTACTACAGGTATTATCCCTATGGAACAGATGAAGTAGGCTTACAGGGATGAAGTGCCTTGCTCATGTCTAGAAAGTGGCAAATGCAAGTTAAACCCAAGGCTCTCCTAACTCCAATTGTGGTTCTCTTTCCATCATGCCATACTTCTTTTTACAGTTGCCAAGAACAACTTCCTATTTATTTTTTCTAGCCACCTGGAGGTACAGTATGAAAATGGAGGCTTTACATAGCTGTCTGCTTGTTGTCTCCCCCATTAGACTGGGAGCCTTTCAATGGCAAAGACTGTCACCTCTCTTCTTATCCCCAGCACTCAGCATAGTGCCTGGCATGTAGTAGGCACTTCATAAATGTTTGCTGACTGACCTCAGGGAACTTAGTCTTTATTTTCTAATTCCACCTAAGCTTTATGAGAAGGGCAGCTAGGTGGTACAGTGGATAGAGCACTGGGCCTGGAGTCAGGAAGACCTGAGTTCAAATCTGGCCTTAGATCCTTATTAGCTGTGAGACCTTAGGCAAGTCACTTAACCCTGTTTGCCTCAGTTTCCTCATCTGTAAAATGAGCTAGAGAAGGAAATGGCAAAACCATTCCAGTATCTTTACCACGAAAATCTCAAATGAGGTCACGAAGAGATGGGTGTGATTGAACAACAAGCCCTTGTGAAACGATGGGAAATTCCTAGTTTTTCTTTTGTGTCTGTATAGAAGAACTTTTTTCCTCTACCTAATTCCATTGAGAGGAACAAAAATTTCCTTTACATGGAATGGCCCTCTAGATTACATCGGTTTCTTGTCCTCAGAGGCATCACGGTACAATGTAGAGCAATAGAATTGCAGTTATATTGGAATTTTAATCCTGGTTCTACCTGGGTGACTGTGGGCACAGAAGTCATAGAACCTCTGCAGGCCTGTTTCCTCACCTGTAAAATAGAGAGGTTGATGTGGCCTCTGATAACTCCTTTTAGCTCTGAATTTGTGATACTGTAGTATCTGTTGATGTGTTTAAATTGTTTATATGGACCAAGATGAAAGAGCTCTCTCATCTAAACACAAAATCTAAACCTGAGTAGACCAAACTCAGTGATAAGAATGAATGGCAACCTAATGTTTTCCAGTCAGTCACAGTTGTATATAGAGAGCAGTTATTTTGTGACCTTTTTTTGGTTGTTTTTTCCATGCTGACGTGATTTTATCTGGGAATTAAGTCCTGGTGTGGGGAATTCCTTCCTCCATGCAGATCAGCAATTCACTTGTAACTTCTAAAGTCTTAATTAACTGGGGCACTGAAAATTTGTGACTTGCCCATGGCCATGAAGCTAGCAAATTTAAGTCAAAAGGGAGTATTTGACCCTGGGTCTTCTCAAATGTATTTATGTATCAAATCTATTACAATGGATTGTCATGGTTTTTTTTTATTGTACTATAATGTTTAAAAATCAAAAAATTGTTTAAACCAAGTGGGCTGTTAGAAGCTTAGACTTGTTCTCCCCTACACAAAATTTTAAGCAGTACAGGCCTTGTTTTGGTTATTGTTTGCCTACTTTTTCATGTTCACCTTTTTTCCAGATTGCTACATGGATTCAATGCAGAAGGCATCCATTTTTCTTAGGCAGAATAAAAAGAGGATACTCCAAACTTAACAAGAAACTGTAATTTTACTTTCTTGAACTACTGATAATGAAGAAGGTGGACCTCTATTTTTTACAAGGATAACCACACCAAATACCCTGCAGGTTTTATAACTAAAACTCACCCTCTCATCATGAAGTAACTTTTTGGTTTTTTTTTTTTAAAGGGCAAATTTATTCTGTACTTTGTAAGTGTTCAGACTATGTAACTTTGGGCATGGGGTGGCCAAGTCATTGACCCTCCAGATCAAATACAGTTCTTTCCAAAAGTTAATAGCCGCAATACACGCACAAACTTGACACACAAACCTTTTCACTTCTACCTGTTCATCTTCTGAAACTAACATCTTATTTACTGTGATAATTCTATTCTTAGGGGACTTTTCTTTTGCTTATTGGGATAGATGAGAGGTATGTCTTTTAAATAAAAAATAAGCTTTTTTATTATTCTCTTTACCTAGTCTTCTTCCATTTATCTAATGATCATCTCCCTCATTCTGTTGTCATGAACTTTTCTTTTTCATTTATTCATTTGTGTCCATCTGATCCTTCTTACTTCCTTGAGCTTAGTTCCCTTTTCCATTGCAGTGGGTAAAGTGGTAAAGTGGTATATTGAGAGAAATATGGAACCTGGGATTGATTCTCGGTTTATCTCTGATAATGCAGTAGCTATGTGACTTCAGGCAAGACACTTCACCTCTGGACCTCAAATTTCCTCATTTGTCCAATGAGGGAGTTAAGATTAGCTGATTTATAAACTTCTTTCCAGTTGTGAAATTCGGTGACCAACCAGGAAGTCTCAATGGTAGGATTATCAGTCACCTCACAAAAATTATACCCTCCAGTGATAAATTGATGTATTTTATATACATATAAATAACATGAAGAAAATAAAACTCTACAAATTTTTACTTGGCTTTTTTTTTTAATATTCATGGAAAAGCACTGTAAAAATACTTTAGAAGACACCTAAGAAAAACTTAACTACTTCAGTTCAGAGGATTAGAACTGAACCTGTGATTTCATTAGTATAGGAAACTCCTGGATGAGGAAAGTCCCTTGTAGTTTTATAAGACTTACAGCAGCTAGGACTATTAATTTAGTAATGCAAAACTGCTGTAGTGGGTCATTGTGACAGCACAGAAAATTGCTAAACCTAAAATTTACACTTTTTCATTATCTTTTTGTATATCTAACTTTATGGAATCCTGGATTGTTTTTTCTGCTTTACATGAAGTGTATGGAAGTTGGTCCCTTCTAATTGTCTTGAATAGTCAACATTTATGGTACCCAGATACTGTCTGATAAAGCTAATGTTAGCAATATCCATAACTTTATAGTGTTTTTCTGAATTATAAATTACATGAAAATAAGGATCTTTTATAAGTCTGTTCTCAGAATCTTAATGTTCATATGGGTAGTAGTAGATCTATACTTAGACAACAGAGCCATATGTCTAGTTTTTAAACTTATTTTAAATGTGTCAAGAGAACCATCCTTTAGAATCATAGTGAATTCTTGTAAATGTTCTATGAATTCGCATTTGCTTCAAACAAGATTCCCCAGTTAGGCAATCTAACATATTATCACTGTTAACCCAAGAGTAGACAGATCTCAAAAAAAGTTAAATTAGAAATTGTCCCTTTCATAAATGACTGGGTTTGGGTATACTTGAATAATGTAGAAAGAATATTGGATGGGGAGTCAGAGTCATCCCACTCTGTCATTAGCTGCGTGAACCAGGGCAAGCTCCTATTCTCTTTAAGCTTCAGGTCCGAGCACAATGTATACCCTCCCCACTCCTCCATGACAGACATGTCAGATTGCTGTGAAATTAAGGTCCTTTTTTGGCATGCTGAAGTTTTGAATTGTCCATTAGTAGATTAGCCACATGATGAACCAAATTTCCTGCCTGCTGTTCCCTGGTCTCATTATCTCATTCCCTATATAAAATGCTGTAATGAGCTGGATGTATCCATCGAATTATTAACTCAGGTTAAATTAGGCAAAGATGGCCTAGGTTTTCTTTATTATTTCTTTACTGTTCTGAAATTGCTTTAACAGTCTTGATGAGAAGGAAGCCTGCCATAATAATTGTGCCATATTAACAATTTCTATAAGTTAGGTAGCCTTAAACTTTTCCCTCCAAAATTCTTATCTGCACTTAATGCAAAGCTATAAATGCACTAAATTAAATAAATTTATCAGTTTTGACTTAAATGACATTCCTATTTTTCTTTTTGTCCTTTAGATAATGGACAACTATCTTGATACTGTAATTAGCAAAAATGACTTATTAATACTAATAGCCTCTACTTAAGTTTTTTTTCCAGAACAGAGAGTAATAACTTTATTCCAAGCATTTCTCAGCTCTAAACTCCTCTTTAGGCATAGCTGATTCAAAAATGGATAGAGAAATTAAATCAATTCACATGTATTTTTACAAGGAATTTCATAGAAGTAAATTCTCATCTCTAAAAGTTATTCCATAGCTTAATTTATTAAACACATTATGAAAATCTACATTTGTATTTCAGCTTTTATGTTTACAGTCTAGGAGTTTTTCCACCATGATGCACAATAAGGGCTTCCCACAGCCTTCCTTCCTAAGGGGGTTGCAAATACTGAAATGGCAAATCTGGCTCATTTAGCTCTCTACTCATTGCTTTCCCTTTTGCTGCTTAGCATTAAGTGAGCTAGCAGTTTCCCGAAGTGAACTAAAACAGGACTTCCTAAGGAGTTAGTTAATCTACTTTTTGAACTGTCTAGGGAAGAGAGAGAGAGAACTCCTAGAGAGCTATATTTCTTCACCTAACAAAATATTTACATGAAATGGCAAACATTCCTCCTTTGAAAATTAATCTGCAAAAAAAATAAAATAAAATAGGTGCTGCCATCTAAAAAGTGCAGGATACCCTCACCATACTTTTGGTGAGAATGACATTTCTTGGTGACATTGATCACAAAATGGGTGTTTGAAGGAGCTAAATGTGCATGTGTTCTTCACAGCACAGCTGCCTTACTTTATAGCTGATTTCACTGTACAAGGAAAATATGCACTGGCCACTTTGCCTTAAAGCAACCATATAACTCCACAAAACTACCTGTAGACCATAGTTAACACACATGCATCAGAAGCCACTTTCTTTTAACAGTATATTATTGAAAAGGGTACTTGTCTAGATTGTTAGTTGTACCATTTAAGTAATGGCACCCCATTTGTAAGGATCAGAATTGCACTATTATTCTCATTAGTATCACACTGGCACATACATTGCTTATCTGTATTACCCTAAGATACAACTCTTCTCAGTATTTCATTACCTTTTATTTTACATCAACTAATTTATATATTTGTCCTTTACAAATAAAATGCTAAGAAAATCAAAACCACGCTTTACGTTATTTAAAGTCATAATTCCAGATTATTTTCTTTTTACACATTTAAGATGGAATGGTCCAGTGGCTTTGTCCACTGTCACAGATTTTAGTTCCGTTCAGTGATATGGCACATCCTCCAAAGTGAACTAATCACACACAAAAAAAGTCTCACACACATTAAAAATATACACACGATAAAGGTAATTTACACTGACAAATAAGGAATGTCATTTATTAAGGCTGTGCTTCATTCATAAAGAGGAAATTTAGGGTCAGTAGCCTTAATCAAGGCACAGAGCTGGAAGAGGTGAGCACAGCTGTCTCTAGGAGAGGACAGGATATGTACAATCACTGATGAGGTATGCATGCACGCAAACACAATTTAAAACTGCTCAGTTGGTCTTTGTAGGAAAATTGAACAGTTAAAATGAAATGCTGTGGCTTTTTTTTCTTTAAAGAAAAGTCCACAGTCTTACTTCATTATCACAAAAAAAACAAAAAACTGGCAAGGATCTCCAAATGTAAGCTTCACAATTTTGAGTAAATAAAACATGAAACAAAATGCTTCACAAATCCCAATCTTGTTTGGTTGTGCCTCCTGGACTAGAAAGCATTTTGTAGACAAAGGAGTGTTTCACACAAATTGAAATGTCATTCTGATGAAGAACAGGACATTTCCACAGACACTTTAAAAAAGTTTTTAAATGTTCAAATGGCCCTTGTAGCCAAAGCAATAAATGTTAGAGTATGGAGGGCTCCAGGGATTCTTTAGCAGCAAGTGCCCATTTTAAAGGGCTCGGGGTCTCTTCGGATTGATCTGCTTGCTGGCCAGTTCTTCTTCTTGTAGAGCTGCACGAAAAGATTTCACTTTATCTTGGAAAAAGAAGAGAACAAAGGAATAAATATTATTTCATTCCACGTATAGAGAACACATTGAACTATGTTCTACATAAGCAGCCGGGTATCAAGTAATAAGAGGTCTAATACAGAGTGGCTACATGTTGCCTGCATGCCCAGTGCAGCTTAAATGAGATTAAAATGCAAGTGGAATATATCTAACAAAATAAATGAAAATATAATGAAACATAGATAACATTGCATTTTAAAAATGAAGTCAATATGTGGCCTGCTGGGATCCTTATGTATAGATTACTGACCCCTGTTTCAATTTGAATTTGACACCATTGGTGTAATACTCCAAACCAAACCCTTATTTTTAACCAACAGGCTTCTCTTATGTAATCTTCCTCCCCACCCCATTTCCCACCCTCAAATTGAGGAGCTAAAGTGAACAAATGGCACTGACAAACCATAAAATAAATGTTATTTTGTGGTTTAATAATAGTTTAATAACCAAATATAAATATTCACTGTCCAAATAATCAGTGATTTGAGAATTAAAAATTTTTCTAATATTAAATGATTTCCAAAATTATAGTGAACAAGAGTTTACATTTTCTGCTACTTTACCTTTTAATAATTTTTCATTGTGTTTATTTTTAATCGTAAGATGTTATTTTCAAGGGAATGGGGTAGGGGAGAAATATATGCCAAAAGGAGCTGATAGTCCATACTTTTTGGGCCCTTCCCCACCTCACCCCCCCAAAGGGAAAAAAAACATATCTTTATAGGCTTTGAAGAGCAAATCACTAATAAGGAGCCATGGAGATTAATATGGTATGAAAACAGTTTAAGTTTTTACTCTAGTTCCTTTGATCCCCATTACAGCATAAAATAATTAACCAGTGAACATATAAGCAATTGTACCTTCTAAAGAATAAAAAGAAAATTCTACCTCGAAGTTCAGTAAGAATGTCTATCTTTTGTTCAAGAATCGCTTCAAGCTGAGTAGCATATGAATCTACATCATAGTCCACTTCTTCAGTCATTTCTAGGAGGGCTTTTTCATCTTCTAACCATCGAATAGATTCCTATTAAGGATGAGAAATTAAATACCTCAAGCTTTCCTTACTGGAGACAGATTTTAACACATGTCCACAACCAGAATCAAACTTTTTAGCATCTGTTCAGGGGATGTGGATGGAAGAAAGATTTGCTATGTGGCCCCTAAATGTTGAACTGAATTTCTCTTTACTCATGAATTTCCCAAGCTCCCCCTTAGGATCTAACATTAGAATGCCTGGGTCCCAGGTCAGAGGAAGATCAGCTCCGTTCTTGCAAAAACCATAGGATGCACTGTAAGTTTTCTCTTCAGATGTATCACGGTTAAAGATAAAGCTACTCATAAATCTATTTCATTTCTAAGACCCTCAAGAGCTGGGAAGAGTGGGTTTAAAATCATTCAATTTCCTTGCCTGGTCCGGGGAGCTCTAACAATTTTGAAGCTTCCAAGTCATCTCACCCTATTTACTTGACAAACTTCAGTCACACTGTGGGTGACTGGAGGGAGGAGGAAGGTCAAGGTCAGTTCCCAAACAGCTACAGCCTCAGTGAAAGGAGCATTTCAAAGTCACCACAGATGCTAGGACCAACAAATGTCTATCAATTTTAGTAAAAAAATCAAATTAATCTGTTCAATAAGTATGACTTCCCTAGAGGCTAACACAATTTCTGTTAGGCTCAGAAATGTTTATTGTGGCTACAATGAGAGCTTGCCTACTGATCCAATTATCTGCCTGAGAGCAATTTTATATACCTAAAACATGTAGGTACCTGTAAGGTGAATTTTAGTGTGTGCAAGAAGGATTTTGTTATTCCTTTTTAGATAATGGTTCCAGGATCCCAGGTAATATTTCTCACGGTCACAGTTTGTAAACATCTCCACTGCACTTGCACAGTGAGATACAGGGGTGACAACGTACATGTGTACTATGCTAGGTCATGACGATATTGCTAAAGTTAACCGGTGAGCTTAATGTTGGCGATTTGCCTTCTGGGCTGCCCTATTATAAAGCAAGTGGGCACTGGTCAGTGAGTAGGGAACCCATTTTGGGATTTGGCTAATGCATAGAGGAATACATGTACCTGCCTTGGTCAGCCCCCATCAAGGCTTGAGGGGAATCTTTGTGTTCACTTCAAGCAGCCCCCATTGAGGCTTAGGGGATTCTTTAGGAGACGTACTCCTATTCTTACCCACCCCTGCAATAAGAGTGATTAGGGAATGCTGTAGGAGTTGGTGCTCCCATTATCAGCAAACTGCCTCTTGAGAAGGACTAGAATAAACTAAACTTATTTTATCCCTATGAAACTGTCTTACTGTCTGACTGGATCAAAAGTGAACCAGTGTAGAACACCTGTTAATGTTAGGAGCCCTCCTGTGTTCTCCTGCCCAACAACAAACCTGTGCCTCCACCTGTGAAACTGTAGCCTGTAAGTTTCATTTAAACTGCACACAGTTATGCCTTTCATTTACAACTTGTAATTATAAAAACACCTGGACTACAAATAAATTTAAGGTGGGCACCTTCCACAATACATCTATCCAAATTCCCAGGGAAAACTCACTAATAATCATCTACCATAGAGTCTCCTTCATACTCTAGTTATGCTTTACATTACCTGCCAGTAAATATTGTAGCTTATTTGTTGCAGCAAATAAAATAATAAGAGAATGATAGAATTTCTTTTCCTTTATGGGGAAGGGAATAAACATTTATTAAGAGCCTACTATGTAACTGGAACTGTGCTAAGTGCTTTAGAAATACATTTTAAATATTGTAATAGCTTTTTATGCCTTAAAGAAACCCTCTACTTAACAAAATAACATTATTATAACGAAAGGACACATGACAATAAAAAGCACTAAACAATCAAAAGGATCTGAGTTGGCCTTGGCTTTACAATTAACTGTGACTCTGGTCAAGTCATTTAATTGCTCTGCTTAACAGAGGAAGACAGAAGCAAAATAAAAGCACAGGAGTTAGTTCCATTTTCTCCTGACATTCGTTAATGGAGCCTCAGTTAACTTTGGACTCAAGCATTTATGACACTTAATAAGACGTCCCATGCATACAAGCATTCTTCTTTCGGGGCATGCCCCCTGTTTCCATGTTTTCTACATGTTCTTTTAAAATTTTGATCTAATTAAAAGGCTCTTAGGGAAACTGATCTAAGCATGATGATGAATCCCTATACTCAGAGGAGGGAGAAGATCTAAAGAGATAGCAATATCCATTAGGGTAGCCCTCTTATTCCAACAAAATTCTGAAAACCAATGCTTGAAGCTTTATCTGCTTAGGATTGTTGCATTTGTTAAGGAAAAAACAAAAACGAGGGCAGCTAGGTGCCGCAGTGCTTAGAGCTCCGGCCTAGAAGTCAGGAGGTTGTGAGCTCAAATCCAGCCTCAGACACTTGACACTAACTAGCTGTGTGACCCTGGGCAAGTCACTTAACCCCGACTGTCTCACCAAAAAAAAAAAAAAGAAAAAGAAAAAGAAAAGAAAAGGAGTTAAAAAAAAAACAAAAACTAAAACCCCAAACCCCCCTCTAGCTCCCTTTGTCTACCTACATTACTCTAAAATTCCTAACAGCTGCCTAACATCTGTGAGCTATCTGGAACTAGTCATCTGTCTTGTCTGGACCAAGCTGGTTTCCTGGGACATCTATTTCACTTTCCTACACCAAGCCAAAATGGGTACCAGGGAATGGCCATTAGGTAGAGAATACCCATACTGTACCCATAATTAGCCCCAAAGTGAGAACAAATTTGTATGAGCCTTTGTTTATGTTCCTTGAAATCCCTCAAACTAACAGTGATTTTTGCAGCTTCCTCCCCCTATATTCCCCATTCCTTCTCACTTGAATCATTTGAGATTTCTGTCTTCAGAATTTCAGTTTTGAGAGACTGCCATTCCTCTTGAGCCATTTTCTCTTTTGGAGTCAGTCTTTGGAGGATCATACCCATTTTACATTCTAAAGTTTCTGAAATCTGCTTTCCTAAACTCTAGGACAGTGTTTTCTAAACCATGTCACAAAACTCTGCTGTTTCATGCAATGTGAAAGAATTGTGAGAACACAGCTGCTAGCAAAGTTCCTCCCTCAAACAATGAAATTACCTATCAAAAATAAATTCAATAAACTTATCAGTATTAAAAAATATTCCAATATCTTTTCTTAATCCCTGAGGTAATCTGTATTTCCAGAGGTAGCTAGGTGGCCGTGGTGGATAGAGTGTCAAGCCCAGAGTCAGAAAGACTCATGTTCCTGCAAATCTGATCTCAGACACTTAGTAGCTATGTGACCCTGGTCAAGTAACTTAATCCTGTTGGCCTCAGTTTTCTCATCTGTAAAATGAGCTGGAGAAGGAAATGGCAAATGGCTCCAGTATTTTTGCTAAGAAAACTCCAAATGGGGTCACAAAGCGGTAGATATGACTGAAACATTGAACAACAACAATCTATATCCAGATTCTCTGGAAGAAGTAGAGTTATGGGTTCCATCAACATAATTCAAGGTCCAAAACTGTTCTGTGGCCACATTAGTTGTTCTAACATTATGTATGCATACATATATATGACTATCATCAGGGTTCCCATCTCTAACTATCTTGTGAATTCCAAGATGGCAGTCATTTTTTTCCAAGTTTGCTTTTCACCTAACAGCACTTACCAAAAATCTTCCCTGTTGGTCAGAACTGGGTCCAGGGTACCCACTCAGTGATAGTTAAGTGCCAATCTCAAAGGGACTTTGCAGCTCAAAGTCTATAAGTCAACATCTACCCTCCTAATTCATTCCCCTCCCTTCTTAGCCAACCAACAGTCTTGACAAACAGTTGCTACATCAGCTCTTAAAGGCTGCTCTGACAGTCTTTTAAGTAGCTCCAGTTATTAATGTCAATCCAATCTGACACTAAGTGTGTGAGAGGCAGGTGGGGAAGGAGAATACCTCTTTAAAACTTGCCAAGGAATAGGAGAAATACACAGCAATTAAGGAGGTGACACATAAGTAGTTTTTACTCTGTGAAATAAAGAAAGGTAACTGCTAGACATTATCTAGTCTGGTATAATAACTGACAAAAAAAAAGGCAAACAAAAAAAATCTGAGTAATTCTTCTTTGTCATTTATTATCAGGCTACCCTCCTAAGCAGCACTCTTATCCCTTCCTTTTCCTTTTTACCCTGGACATGATTCTATTATATATCACATATACATTTTAGGGGCCTAAGGATACGTGGAAAAACTTTTTATAAGTTTTAAATCAGGCTGTTGTATTATTGTCAGAGGACCAAAAAACGTATCTTCAAAAGTCTAAAAGTCACATAAGAAGACAATGTTTTGTTTCACCTGGAAGACTGCCCGGTGATCTTCTACAACTTGCTCTTCCATTTCTACCATCTGAGAGACAGCTTCATGAAAAGTGAATAACTGTGGAGAGACCTCCTCTTCCTAGAAATAAAAATAAACATCTCATGAGATAATATTGGTGCTCTGTGGTTTTTTTCCTCCCAAAGGTAGTTCTCTAATAGATAAGATTAATATTAACATACTATTTTAATCGACACTTACAGTGTTAATATAGAAACTTTCATAGTAAAATCGAATTCACTTCTGGCAGACCAAAAGATAAAACTCATTTATGCTATCAAATTTATAGACATGGAAGCAAATAACTATACACACTTAAAAGGTTTCACTGCAAGGTCCCTCTAAACAACACCCCTTCAAATCCCACCCCTCAAAAAACCTACAACTTTACAGAAACAACCAATTGTATAAAGGAACATAAGGGAAATACCCACACTTGCTAAATTCCCTGCTTAAAACGAAATGGGTTGTCACCACCTTCTGACATCCATTATCATATTCTGATACTTTGTTTCAAAGTTTAATGGACCCCCATCTTTAAAAGATACTTCAGATCATCTTTGTACAGTACAAAAAGCCCTCTCAGATTTATCACTAACGCTCTGCAGCATCTCCTTCCGTTCCTCTAGTTCACGCCCTGAATTACTGAAATAAGATATTTATTTCTGTAATGTCCTAAAGTTTTCAAAGAACAGAGTATAAGATAACATTTGGACCTTATGAAAAATCTGTGATTGTTATTCTCATTTTACAGATGAGGAAAGCGAGGCTTAGGTTATCTGAACTGCCTATAGTTACACTGCTAATTATGGAAGATGGAAATTGAACCCAGACCTTCCTGACTCCCAAGTATAACAACTCACTACACCAAACCAGCTCCTCAAATACCTTTTTAATTTCTCAACCCTCACTCAAACACAAATTATACCACAATTACAGTAACCTTCCTTAAAGATGTCAAGTGAGATAAAGTATTGTGGTAAATAATAACAGAGGAAACAGTCTGAGCTATACAACTTTATTAGCAAGGTCATAATAAATGACCTTGAATAAAGAGTGAGACTAATTTTTATGTATTAAAAACAACTAATCAAATAAGACCAATTAATTAAAAGAAACAATTAACCAGAATACAAAATTAGGTAATCTGATTGTTAACTGAAGGAAAGATCAGGGACTTCCCAAATTGGGAGAGGGAGAGTTAACACCTGGTACAATTAGCTGAAATCAGAAAAAAGGTGCATATCCCCAACCTCTCCCTCCCCACTGCCAAGTGTCTGTATTTAATCAAAGGAACATAGAAACAATAAGTTACTGATCAGTATGGGACCAGTTTTCAGATAAGACAGATGAGGGTGCTTGAGATGTATAATTGTGAGAAACTTCTTGCGTCAATCTTTGGATATGACTGGGTTTCTGGTCAACATAACATAGGTCCTCAATTAAGGGTCTCTAAGCAGCAGATAGAGGTGGTCCAGACACACATAGTTGAAAAAAGTTTTCTTATAAGACAGAAACCAACTAGATCCCATAACTGAATAGAAAAGGAACTGTGCTAGATCCAGAATTGAGTCACAAGATGGAGTCAGTGTGGGTCACTCAATTCCCATAGTATATAAAGTAACTTTAAGGCACTATATAGGTGTATAGAATGTGTGAGTGGGTGCGCGCACTCCTTCGTGCACATGCACATCTCAAAATCAGCCAACACTACAAATCCGGGGTTGATTTATTGAGTTGTTGGATTGTCTATACCAGGGCTAGGCATAACTACAGTCCTGAGGCCAAATAAAGACAGGCAAACAATAATTTTTACATTTTAAAGACTTTTTGTATTTAAAAATATAAAAACTATTCTTAGCTCACCAGACAAATTTGGCTGCATGGTGGTGGTTTGCCAATCCCTAGCCAAGACTTAAGTGATGGAGAAAATGCTAAAAACTAGATCAAACTCAGAATAAAAAAAATTTGATATGTTAAAAAAGAAACTTTAAGCTTGAACATGTCATTCTTCACTCTTGTTAAGCTAGTCTCCTCACTATCACCTTCACATATGCTATGTTCATTAATGAACAATTTTGTGCTTTTGCTAGTACTTTGTCATTGCTTAGAATGCCTTCCTCCTCCATTCTGCCTAGCCAAACCTCTCTCACCCTTCAAGGCCTAGCTCAAACCTATCTCACCATGAAGCCTTTCCAGACTGCATTAGTCTACACTATTATCTATGCCCTAGATTTTTGCATTTAACTTTTTGCAATCATTTCAAATATATTAAATTGTACTCTCAAAAGGAGGCATAATTTTTGTCTTCCACAACATTTAGCATAGTGATGGACATCAGACAGGCACTTAACCTGATGGAATGGTAATTTTACTCTTCCTTCACTTAGTCTACAGGAACTGGGCAGTATGGCCCAGTTGTCCAATTCAAAGAAGTACTAAAAGATGTGTAAAATCTAGAGCCAATACTCTCTTCTCCTGGAAAGGTGGAAAAAAATTCTGCATTTGTAACCTCTCTTTACAAGTCACAGGAACTAGGCAAGATCCCCAGTTGATATAAATATTCTTTTACTGAGTGAAACTTTTCTGATCATTTCCTACCTGAGGTCCTGGTTTCATGATCTCCAGAAACTCTTTGCTCTTCAAGTTGACATCAATTCTGAAACTCATACCTCCTCAGCAACCCTGCTGCTGGGGTCCATCCCTCCCTCTGGTTGGAGAGGGCATACAGCTATTTCAACTCATTACTTCCCAATTTGTACCATTTGAAATTATAATTATGTAAAATATGGTCACTGGTTCGAGCCTACTAGAAATGTAAGGTGCAAGTGGAAATCCACTTTAGGGGTTCCATTATTTGCATTAACTGGGATCTACCTGAACTCATTAGAATGCTTTTCAATTGTTTAAAAGGAAAAGATGAAATGATAAAGTATAACAGTGGCATATGTCAAACCTGTAAGATTAGTTAAAAACAATATTAAAAAGTAGTCTTCACTCTACTAGGTCATAACACTGTTAAATTAAGATAGTTCTATTAAGTTACTTACATTTTGTTCACAAAGGAGTTTTAGGTCATCTCTTTGAGGTGAACTGCCTACACCCCACTGTGTCTCTAAATCATCAATTTGATTTGGAGGATGATGCATAATTGGACGGACATCACCAGCAGCAGCTGGATCTACAGTCAATTCTTTTACCCTAAAAATATACAGAGGATACTGTAAATAAGTAAAGGTTCATTCAGTAACATAATACCAAAGTTTTATGATTTGAAGGCACTTTAATGCACTTAGTAAGAATGATGATGGCAACTTCATAAGTTATTTTTCTGAAGTGTGGAAGAACACTAATAAAATGGATATTTACCTTTCTGATTTAATTTAGACTACTTCACAATCACTTTAACGTTCCTATGTCATATAATCATAAAAAACAAACATTTACTATAGATAAATAAGGTATGGGGAAGGGGGAAGTAGGAAATATTTCAATGACCACTGAATTCCAATAACAGGAAAAAAGGCAATATGGTATACTGGAAAGAACACTGAAGTTAAGAGTTATGAAACCTGAATTTTAGTTCTAGTGCTACAACTTCTAATGTGATTTTAAGCAGATCATTTAATCGAAGACTCAGTTTTCTCATTTGTAAAATGGGGGTAATAGCTGTCTTGTCCTACCGAACAGGGCCATTATGAGGCTTACTAGAAATAATTTATGAGTACTATGTAAATAAGATTTTATTGGTGTTATTATTGCTATTATACAATTAGGCAACATTTTAAACACTTGACTGATCAATATTATTTTTACAAAATGCTTTGGCATGGAAAACATGGCATAATTTAAGGTTTTTTGGTAGCCATATACTTATTATTTAATGATTTTAAGTTAAGATTATTTAATATTTTTTGCCATAAAGGAGAAAATACATGTAAACAATTATTCATTTTTCTTTTATTTCCAAAAAAACACTTTTAAACAGTTATTTTAAAAAATGAACAAATTTATCAACCATGTAGACATTTACAAATTTAGGGTGGTATGCTTTTTAAGCTAGGGGTATTACACTGTTTGAAGGAAAAAAAATTCACAAAAAGGCCATGTCATAACATTTTTAAACAAATGGCATAAAATGATTTAGCAAGCTACTGCCATTTTAATTAAGCTTACTAAAAGAACACCTTATTTGCTATAAAATTATATAAGCCAGAACTATTCTACTTAATATATACAAAGGTGACATCATCACTTACAAAACCACATAAATATGAAGGGAATTAAGCAAGCTTGAATTCTATGGGAATAATTTAGACACAAATGAACTAAAAAAGATAGCAGATCATGCAGGACCACCACCACCGCCTGCCAAATGAAATAAGAATGACAAAATACATAATGGCTTAAGGCAAGGAAGTAAAATGTTTTGTTTTGAAATTTATCACAAAAGAAAAATTTAAAACAATAAAGATCTTATGCATAGAATGATGTAGACCTGGTGATTGAAGGAGAAAAGTCGTCATACTCATAGGAAGGAGAGAGATCAGAGCGACTGCCACTACCCTGTGAGAAGGGAATGTCTGATGGACTAATTCCAAACTCCTTTACTCTGCAGCACCAGAACAGCAGCAAATTAAAAGAAAATGCTCTTTTAAATACAGTTGTGTAAATGTAAATTCCATATTCTCATTTATCACTTACTGAAATTGTTTAAAAAGTAAAATCAAACATTTTTTGTTTGTTACCCAACATATTAAACAGTAAGATGGCGTTCCTCTTCTGTTGTGCTCAGGCACCAATCCCTTCCTACCTAATCACAGCTCTTGCTCCCTATATTTCTTGTATTTCATATTCTTCTATGGCAAACTTTTCTCCTCCTCATGCCCCTTCCTAGAAGCATACCTCAACCTGAAGAACATATTCCTTTATATTACTCCCTTTCCCAGCTACATTCTTATTTTTTTTTCCTTCCCTTCCATTACTAATTCATACAACATGTTTTTAAAACCATCACCATTTTCTCAATTTCAGCACTGCAATCCTCACAGCTGTATTCTAAAATGGCTTTTGCTAAAGTCGGCAATGATCTCTTTCTAGCTTTACATTCACATTTCTTTGATCCAATGACCAAGTCTTATTTTTCTAAACACTCCTTGCCCTGGCTTCAGACTGTACCAATATCTCTGACTAAATTCTATTTTGCTTTATCATGGTTATCATTAATTTTCAGAGAATTTGTACCCAGTCAATGTTACAAATACCTGTTTTTTTTTGGCCCTTCAACCTTTATAATATTTACTTTCTTGAGAAACTCACTTACTGCACTTACAGTACTATCTGAAATTTACTACGAAATCTATTCCTCTAACTCTTCGGTCTTTCCATTACAAAATAAAAAAAAATGCCAAAATATTAGCACATCTAAAAATACAGACTAAGGTTACTTAATTATGCTACAAGTAAAAAGACTAATAATTTCAAGATTTTATCATATTTCAGACAAAAATAGAAATATAATTAGATCCTGAGTAAATTCAACGAGTTAAGTCTGTTATTTAGATCATTATTAAAACATATAAAATGCTGACCAATTATTTTCCATGTCTTGGGAGAACTAAAGAAAAAAACGAGCTTTAATGAAACCAAAGCTTTTTAAAATTGTAAGAGTATTGAAATACTAGTAGAATGGGTTACCAAAGACAATTGTGAGCTGTCTTCAGAAAGCAGGAACGTAGGGAATGGATAAACATGCCTCACAATTAGGCATTCATTGTCTTATACATGGCAATATTCAAAAGTGTATTTGTTTCCCTACCCCTGCAAATATAGGAGCCCTGTGTGGATATCACAAATTCTCTTCTTGATGATAAAATCCCAAATACCTTGAAAATCAATTTTAAAGTATTAAGGTTTTTAGCTCTATTTAGGATTCAAAAGATATGAGGGTTAAAGTTAGAAATGGATCTACAGTTTTTACATTATAAATACAATGTACTGATAATGGTAAGTTTATATATTTTAATAAGACATTGACAGCTAATAAACCAGTATTTAGTAAGCAAATATGTTCCAGACACTAGGGATACAAATATGAAACACAATTCTGCCCTGATGGAGTTTATATTCCACTAAATAAGAAAGGAAATTAAAGCTACTTCCACTTCAACCTCCAATAGAATTTTTTTAAAACAATTCTGAATTTCAAGTCAGTTTAAGTGTATTTGTGTAAGTCAGGAAATATGAATAAAAAGAAAGCCAATAGATTACAAAGACTAAATGATTCTATAGAAACCAAAGTAAACAAATGGGCTCCAATCCAAATTCTATTGAACACATCCATACATCCAAATCAGCAGCTTCCAAATTTAAGTACTGACTGATAGAGTAGAAATCTTTTTGCTGATGCATTTAGTGACTATACTGCCCGATCCAGAATCGTTATATGTAAAGAAGTCTGCAGGGTCAGTGCTGCTGGGCTGGCTTTAACGGTATTTGTGCCTTTTCTTTGTATCCCCAGTGCCATTTACACAGTAAATGTTTGTTAACTAATTGTTTAAATAAGCAGAAACAAAAGACTCATAAAAAAAACAGTGCAATAAAATCTCTACAGCTATCACTTGATCCCCCCACAATTGATTTTGACATCAGAAGAACATTTAAAATTATATAATAAATGTTTAGAAATTTTTAAGAAACCATGCATTAATGAGGGTTTGTGAAACATCTACTTGCAAAGAATGAAGAAGTTCTAAATATAATTAGGTAGGGTAGAATTTTCATAATTGAGCTTTAAATGTAGTCAAATTTCTCCTATCCCCCCTCAGATTCCCAAATGGAAAACTACTTGCCATACCTATTTGCGTATCTTAATGTATTAAGAGTATTTTCACAAGATGCCATCCCTGGAGAGATGGTAGCAATCTAGGGGAAAACAGAATGCAAAAGTCAAGGAAGTCTGTGGTAAATGATCAAGACAATAGAAACTGAATAGTAGGTCTCACACACTGATACAGGTGAAGATTTTGCCAATGATACATGAAGAAATGAATTAAACTCATAAAGTGCCTCTGATCTGTAGCTGTTTCCTTGAGAAGGTCGCCTATAATGAGTGTCTCCACTCACTTTCCTCTCACCCTGTCTCCTCCAGAAGACTACCCTCTCATCCCTCCACTCTCTCACAAATCTTCACCTTCTTCTTGTCTGCTGATTGCATCCCTATTGCCTACAAACACATCCAAGTCTCTCGCATCCCCTAAAAGCCTTTGCTTAATGGGCCTATCCCCACTAGCTATTGTACTATGTCTCTCATTTCTGTGCCAAACTCCCCAAGATGGCTGTCTATTCCTGGCACTACCACTTCCTTTCTTCTTACTCTTCTTTGCAGTCTGCTTTCTAATATCATCGTTTTATTTAAACTACTCCCTCCAAAGTTAGTAATGACCTCTTAACTAAGAAATTCAAAGGCCTTTTCTCTCTCTCTTTTTTTTTTTAATTGAACAGGAGCATTTATTGACAGGAAACTCACTACCTCCCTAGACAGTATTTCAATTTCAGATCAGATCTTTAAGAAATCTTTCTTTTAGATTCTAGTTCTTAGTCACTGCCTTTTTTTTAATTAATAAATTTATTTATTTTTAGTTTTCAACGTTTACTTCCACAAGATTTTGAGTTCCAAATTTTCACCCCATCTCGCCCCTCCCCCCACCCCAAGATGGCATGCATTCTGAATACCCCTTCCCCTAGTCTGCCTTTCCTCAAAGGCCTTTTCTCAATCTGCATCTTTCTTCACTTCTCTGCAGCCCGTGTCACTGTCAATCACTCTCTTTTTAATAGTTTCTTTTCCAGGTTTTTCTGACACTGCTCTCTCCTGGTTCTGTTTAACTGCTCCTTCTCAATTTCATTTGCTGATCGTCATGCACACATCATGCATGTGAGGGTCCTCAAGGCTCTATAGACCTTGGACCCTCTTTTTTTTCTCCTTCATTATTACTTCACTTGGTAATCTCATCACCCCCTTGCATTCAATTATTGTCTCTACGCAGATGACTCAGATTTATCTACTTGTCCAACAACTTGACTCCTGACCTCCAGCCTCCCATCTTGAACTGGATGCTTCACAGATACCTTAAAACCAACACATACAAAACTGAACTCATCATCTTTCTTCCCAAAATTACCTCTCTTAACTTCCTACCTATTATTACTGTAGTGGATGCTACTATATTTTCGTCCCCCAGGCTCACAACCTAGGTGTCAGACTGGACTCCTCACTCTTACCACCTCCCTCCAAATCCAATCAGTCATCAAGGCTTGTTATTTCCACCTTTTTCATGTCCCTCCAATATGCTCCCTTCTCTCCTGACACTCTGACCTGGGGCAGGCCCTTTGATGTCTAGACTAATCACTGAAATGCTAATCTGTACCATGGAATTCTTTGGAATGACATTTAGATGTAATAGCTATAAGGTGTGTGTGTGTGTGTGTGTGTGTGTGTGTGTGTGTGTGTGAGATCTATGATTACATTGCTGTAGAGAGTTTGCAGTAAGGAAAGTCCTCCTAACAATGAAGATTGATGTTCTGCAACTTTTAGTTTTTAGAGAGTTTAGAGAGACACTGAGAGGTCTAGTAACTTGCTCAGTTTACAGTATGTCAGAGGTGGGACTTGAACCCAGGACTTCTAAGGCTGGGGGGAGAATGGGGAGAAAAGCGAATAAGCATTTACATAGCACTTAATATGTGCCAGATACTATGCTAAGCACTTTACAAATATTATCCCTTTGGATACTCAAAACAACACTTAAAATTGGGTTCTGTTAACACCCTCATTTTACAGTTGAGTAAACTGAGGCAAATAGAAGTTAAATGACTTACCAAGGGAAACACAGCTATAAAATATATAAGGCCGATTTGAACTCAGGTCTTCCTGACTTCAGGCCCAGTGTTCTATGCTGCCTCAGGGTAGCTGGCCTTTACTCACTATAACAAATTGTACATCTGTTTCTGACTCTATGTTACAAGTTCTTAACTTGGAAGTCTGTGAATTTAAAAAAAATACTTTAACAACTATATTTCAATATAACTGACTTCCTTTGTAATCTTATGTATTTTATTTTATGCAATTATCATTTAAAAGCATTACTTTAAGAAGGGATCTATAAGGCTTCCACCATTTCACCAAAGGGGTCAAGGACATAAAAAAGGTTAAGAACCTTTGCTGTCTTTATTTCCAAGACAACTATGATGCCAACAAAAATATTAAGATGAATGCTACCTAAATGTGTGTTTGTGTGCGCATTTGTATCTATCACTATGCTACTTTTGCTCATGTCTACATGTCCCCATGTGTCCACTATGTGTCCGTGAGGGTCCTTGATGTGCTGGGGGCCCTTCTTTAAGTGTCTTCTTACAAAAGTATGTATACCTACATACATAGATATACAACTATATACAAACATATACACACCTATACATATCTACATATCTATTTTGTTTTTGGTTTGAGCCACTGATGTGGATTGTCAACTCACCTATAACAGTTTTAGACAGCTGCTTAGAAAACTGAAAATTAAAGGATTTTCTAGTAGTCAGATAGTCTATGTTGGAGGTAGGACTGGGACCCTAGGAATTCTTGACTTCAAAGTCTGACCTCTATCTGCTTTGGAGCACTGCTTCTTAGGCATATATGTGTATGCATATTGATATAAACATATGTATAAACATGTCTCATTAGTGGCAATGTGCCAAAGTATGTAAAGTGCTAGGCTTGGAGTCAGGAGAAATGGGTTCAAACCCTGCCTGACACTTATGAACTTACTGGTCACATGACATGCTACCACTTTCCCCCCACAACTATTCCTTTAACATATACATGCCTGAAGCAATTTCCTATCACTTATTTACCAAATTATAAATGGAGGAGGGAGAAGGACTCATGCTACCCAAATCACAGATCTGGCATGTATTACGGCATATTTTACTTAAAATTTGCTCATTTCAAACAAAATGATAATACTTTTTTATTCCCAGGATATAATTTTAGCACATTAAAATTTAAAAGCTTTTTTTTAAATGTGAACTTATCAATAAATATAAACATCTCAATAAACAAAGAAAGACTGTAAAAGAAACTGAACTTTTGCTATATGGTTTTTAAAAAGAAGCATAAACATTAAATTTAACAAATAGTTATTAAATTTCTCTACTTACATAACCATCTTCTCTTATTTTCTTCTGTGTCCTTTCAAGTGCCTTGATTTCAGTTGTACATTTTTATAAGTAACACTAACCTATACAACTCCCTCCAAAATAGCTTTCCTTTGCAAGAAAATCTAAGTATTTCATTTTTATAAATGGGTAATCTTTCAAACACAACTTTATTATCTGTGAAGTTGCAATTTTGATAGTTTTGAGTTCTGTATTATTTACTTCATCATTCTTGATGTGTAAAGATTGATATTTCATATTACAAGGTGAAAGCAAACTAGAAGACAAGTTGGCAAAAACTGGACTCAGAACTACCTGAGAAGATATCAAGTGCCCCAGACTCCAATGATTTCAATACTGTAGAAAGTAGAAAGGTTATCTAAGTGGCAGGGAGAACAAAAATTTTGGCTACACATCACTCTACCCACTCTTCTCTAAAAGATACAAAGAGAAGCAATTGAGGCTTAAAAAAAATTATCTTAGACCGAGCTTGCAGTTAATAGGCAATGTATTTTTCTAAGAGGTGCGGCTCTTACTAGGAAGATGGAAGGCTTAGTTATTTTTGGCTGGATTTTAGCTTTAATTTCATTGATATAATACACATAGATATTTGTTGTACAAATTGCAGTCTTGGACAGCTGCCCACTCTAAGGGTTTGATGTAAATGAAAACCAGTGTGCAATGGATTTGAAGTTCTAAAAACGACCTGGGTTCTAATCCCAGCTGTTCCACTTGGTATGACAGGCAAATCATTTCACTCCTCCAGGCCACAGTTTACAAATAAGGGGTTGGATTTTAAGATTTTTTCCCTCTCTAAATTGGGTATTCCTATGACTAAGGAAATGACATTTTTTGGTACATATAAGTGTTCCATGTAACATATGATGAACAAAATGTATTCAAACTTATTTTGTTCTGAGATTATTCAGCCATTTCACCCCCTTCTCTGACTCCCCTGCCCCAAACAAAAACTTACCATGCATGTGCGGGAGTTTTCTCCTATGAATGAATCTCTTAGCACCTGAGTGAGTTTACTTGCTCTGAAGGGAGTATGAGGTTTATTTCTACCTAAGGCTCTGATGCACTCCTGAAAATTAAGAAATCAAGGTTTAAATTTCAGTTTTCTATGAGATTTCCCTCCTCATAATCAAACTGACATTTAAAAACTGCTCTTGACATAGTACCTAATATTTAGTACTGTAAATTTTACTAATATCTAGAAATATTCTGAAAATTCTCACAGGTGCTTCAATTCTAAGGAAATCAAAGAAAGTATAGTAAGGGAAAATGTTTCAAGATGTCTTATTGAAATGATACTTTTAAAACTAGTGTTTAAAATCTCATAAGTAGTAATAAAATCAACCTGCATATTATAAAAGTGAAGCAGAAGAGTTAAACTTCAAGTCTTTTAGAACCCGCAACAAATACTGTAGGTCGTTGAGACCAGATATATTTCATAAATCCAGTTAATTTGGATACGTTGAAAAAAATCTTTAAAGTAAGTTATGCAGACAAGGGTCACATTGCCAAGATATATAAAGAACTGAATCAAACCTACAGGAATAAGAGCCATTCTCCAAATGATAAATGGAATTATACAAGCTGGCAGTTTTTTAAGGAAGAAATCTGAGCAATTAATAGCTATATGAAAAAATGCTCCAAATGACTAATAATTAGAAACGAGTGAAAATTAAAGAATTCTGGAGTTCCACATTACACCCATCAGCTTGGCAAAGCTGACAAAAAAATTTCCAGCCACTCTGGAAAGTAATTTGGAAGTATGGAAAAAAAGTTGATAAACTGGGTACATTCACAGACCCAGTGACACCACTATTAGGTCTATGAGTCAAAGAGATCAAAAAGAAAAAAAAAAAAGGACCTGTATCTGCAAAAATATTTATAGCCGCTTTTCGTGGTAATAAATGGAAACTAATGGGGTGCCTACCAAGCATGGAATGGCTGAACAAATTATGGTATATGAATATAATAAAACAATAGTTTATTATAAGATTTATGAAAGGGATAGCTTCAGTGAAAACTGAATGAGTTTGTATGAAGTGATACAGAGTGAAGTGAGCAGAACTAGGAGAACAATTTATAAAATTACTACAACAACAACATAAAAACAATTGTGAAAGCCTTAACAACTCTGATCAAAGAAATGATCATGAAGCATGCTACTCACTTCCCAACAGAGGTTATAAGACTCATGATGAAGAATGAGACAAGTTTTTGGACACAGCCAATGTGGAAATTTGTTTTGCTGTATTATGCATAGAGGAGATTGTTCTTTCCTCCCCGCGCCCCCTCCCAATGATAGAGAGATACGGGGAGAGAAAAAAAATCAAGAATAAAAATCAAATATATGTTATGACTAAGAAAGATAATTTAGCTAAAAAAAAAAAATCTGTCCTGTCACAAACTATTTTCTATTGTCTAATCACTTAGTGGAGAAATTACTTGTAGTAGATTTAGGAGACAGAATTACTTTTTTTTTCGCTTATTATAAAATACACCAGAATTTTTGTCTCATACACAGTAAACATTTAATATTTAGTTGAATGAAAAAAATGCAAACTAATACTTGCTAATCATGTTTTGACTGAATATTTTTTTAAATAGGCTTACTGGGGTGGGTGGGGGGAGAGAATTCCAGTTTCTGGAGTACGTAAACCGAGAACAGATGACTATCAGTCATTGTGGAATGACTTTCTCTATTGAGTATGAGGTTGATCAGACGACCTTTTAGGGTTTCTTTAAATGCTAAAGGTCTATGACTAGAGGGCTAAAATTGAAAGAATTATCACATAAACATTAAAACTTAGGCTTTAACAAGAGAACAAATCTTAGGTCTCTTTTATGTAATGAGTCTTAAGTATGAAGTCTTTTTCTTCAATTTAAAATGAAAGTCCACAAAAGCCTATTACAATACTTCATACCTGAGTTGCCAAACCTATCCCAGTGGAGTTTCTCCAGATGGCTCTTTTTGCAGATGACATCATTCTGACTGTATCGAGCTCTAGAACACTACAAGACCTCATCAATGAGACCTAAGGTCATTGAAGAGATCTTTTTATTTATCTACACAGTTAAAAAAGAACCAAATGGAAAGTATTTGGGACACTAAGTAGCATTTTCAATAATCCCAAACTGCACCTTGCCACATAAGTCCTTATTTTTTAACTTAAAAAATTTTTTAATAGTCAATAATATAAACAATATAAAATACGTAAAATTATTTTAAAATGTTTTTAACTCCCCAGTGACGGTATATAACTATGAATCACAGAAGATGGTTCTCAGAAGAATCAAAATTGAATATGACTTGAAGGTCAATCAATGCAAAGATGCACGACTGGCATAAGCAGGTTACAGTTTACTAAATAGAATAAGCTGCATTACGAATAATAATTTGCGTAGAAGACTAAAAAAAAATCAAGGACACATAAGCTATGAACATATGGAATTACATGGAGGTATTACAAGGGACAATCCAATATGCAACAGATTTGCTGTATTTGTAGCCATAAAATATTAAAAGAACCAGAAGGCACTCTTAGATGTGCTTGGTAGTTTTGAAATTTTAGCAGAAGACATGGATAAGAATCACATAAGACGAGGTATAGACAGGTTATGTGTAGTATGCACCAGTAGAAGAATATCCACAATTAATCAGAAATAGATTCATCAAAACAAATCTTTAAGATGACATTTAGCTTTAATAAGTACCTTCAATTATTCTATGTCCTACTTTAAGAAATTATTATGAATGACTTCCTATAAAGGCTGCTTCTGTTTTATCTACCAATGTCATTAACTTTCAGCCTTGGAAGTACAGAACAAAAATGGCTAATAGAAATGTGAAACCCAAGATAAGCAGCAACCAGGTCAGAATATACTCAGAGTATTCCTAGTTAGTTACCCCAGTGAGTTGAAGATATTAGACTTGGACAAATGATATCCCAGGTTACTGACAGAACTTGCAGACAACTGCTACTGATGATTGTTAAGAAATCCTGGCAACAGGAGAACTTTTATAGAATTGGAGATAGACATATCTCAATTTAAAAAACAAAAAAGAGGAAGGTAGATTCCCCAAACTATAAATCAGAGAGTTTGACTTTTTAACTGTATAAAAATCCCAGAATACCTTTCTAGTGCTTGAAAAGGAAGTGTTGAACGTTAAGAGAGTCAACATGGATTCATCAAGAACAAATCACCCAGACTAACTTCGTTTCCTTTTTTGGAGGGAAAAGGGGAATCTGACAGATTTTTAAAAGGGTATACTGCTACATACATAGTGTATGTGAATTTCAGAAAGACATTTAGCACTATCTCTATGGTATTATGGAAAGTTACAAGCTGAATAATAATATAGTCAGATGGATTAAGAAGTACATCAGACCAAAAGAGGATTAATGGAATGATGTTAACCTGGGAAATCATTAATATACTGCCAAAGGGCCCTGTCTTAACACTGTCCTATTCAACATTTTCACAAGTGACTGAGATGCAAACACATTTGAATGGTTTACCATATTTGGGGATGAAACAAAATTTGGACTGACAGCACAATCTGAAAGGAACCTCAAAACATCCACTCTCAGAGTCATCCACCTAAAACTGGCAATGCTTGTAACGGGAATACTAGGTAGACTAAAAATGCAAATATAAATTGCCTATTTTTTCAAGCTTTGTCTTATATTGAGGGGAGGGGGAGGGAACCCCCTGTGTTCTGAAATAAAGGAACAAAAATAAAAGACTTTCACTTTGTTGGTTGTACTTACCTTGAGTGCTAAAAGGCTTTTATTAATTTCAGCACCTTCAAGCCGAGTTTGTCTATCTGCACTAGAAGTATCTGCTCCTCTTTCATTTCCAGCCAAATCAATGAGAGAAAATTTGCCATGTAATTTTCCTTTCCTTCTGAGGATAATTTGAAAGACTGCATGGCTCCGAGATGAATGTGCATTTGCAGATGTCTGACCAGACGTTCTAAAATTAGATGAGGTAGGAAACTGTCAGCCTCATATTACATGATATTTTAATGACAATATTTTAATTATGAAAACTCAATGGAAATAAAAATCTAAACTACTTACATTATTTAAGTAAGAAAGAAACATCTAAAGCAGTAATCAAACTTGTCTACCCTTTTGGAAACAAGCATCCAACTAAACTGGGATTAGTATGATGGTATTTTATATCTAAGAATAAAAATGTTAAAGAAAACAGCACTGAATTCTGAAAAACTAAACATTACAAATTAATAACAATGATCAAATAAAATACATACTCAAGCTCATAAAATTAATCCTTCCAGTGGCATATTAAGATCATAAAAATCAGTGAATGTAAATGAATATATCCATAAATCTGTGATCTCATTAATGCGTGATTCCTCCAAAGATGCAAATTGCAACTCATCCATGCCTGTCCATATGTGCAGTGGCTTTCCCCAGAAGAAAATGCTTCCCTAGCCACCCTCTCCAGTACTAAATGCTCCTCCTCTAAAACAATGGGCCAAGTGAAGGAGTAGGCATACTCCTTGGCCTTTACTTCCATTTGCAGATTATCCCTTTGCTATCATAACTCTGTAATCTCTCTTCCTTCGAGGTTCATTTCACCAATCTTTATCACTCAGTTCTACTCCTTATCCCAGGCATATACTGACCTCCAAGACATTCTCACTTCTTTCTACAAAGAGTTCAGCACCTTGCTCGTAGTCTTTATCTCTACCCAAACCCTCCTCCTCTTACGGACTTTAACATACAAATCTTAACTCCCTTTGAATAACCTGGCTTCCTTCCAATTAATTCATCAACCTCCTCATCTACTCCCATTTTCATTCCACCTCACCTACTCACTGGGATTGTCATACCCTTCTGTGGGACCATAACTACACCACCTCCAAAATCCAGAAAACGCTAAAATTCCTCTCTCTAAACGCAACCTTCGACCTTGTTTCTCCCTCTTCTCTCTTCCTTAAACCTATTCTTCATTCTCACTATGATCTCCAGTATCTCTACCCCACCCTGTTTTCCCAGTTCATTACCCTACTCTGGAACCTCCCCTACTCAAAAAATCTCCAGAGCTTCCCATTTACCTCTAGGATAAAATACAAAATCCTCAACATTACATGTAAAGCCCCCACTACCTGGCTCTCACCTATCTTTCCAGTTGAATTCCATAGTACTTCTTTTCCTATATTCATCTTCATTCCAAATGACACTACTAAATGATCGCCATAAATGGCATTAAATCCCCTGCCTTGATGCCTTTGAACTAGTGGTCCACCATTTCCTAAAATGCAATCTCCTCCTCACCTCTGCCTCAGAGAATTTCTGGTTTTTTTCATTGCACAACTCAAGTGCCATTTTCTACTCATACTTGTGGTCTTTCCCTTTTCTTTAAAATAAACTCATTCTTTATTTATTTTTATCATTCTTTTAAAATTCTAAGGTCCAGGGGCAGCTAGGTGGCGCAGTGGACAGAGCACCGGCCCTGAAGTCAGGAGGACCTGAGTTCAAATCTGGCCTCAGACCAAATACTTGACACTTACTAGCTGTGTGACCCTGGGCAAGTCACTTAACCCCAACTGACTAAAAACAAAAAAACAAAAATAAATAAAAATAAAAAAATAATAATAATAACAAAATTCTAAGGTCCAAATTCTCTCCTTCCCTCCAACCCCTGCCCCACCCCTGAGAAGGCAAGGAAAATGATATTGATTATACATGTGAAATCATGCAAAACATTTCTGTATTAGCTATATCACAAAAAAGGGTAATAAAAATTAGAGAAAATTAAATTTCAAATTGCACTCAGAGTTCATCAGTTCTCTCTCTAGACTTCGATAGCATTTTTTCATCATGATTCTTTTTGAATTATTTTGGATCACTGTATTGAGCAGTGTACTCAAGTCTTTCACAGTCAATCATTACAACATTGCTATTACTGTGTACAATGATCTCCCAGTTCTTCTCAATTCATTTTGCATCAGTTCACATAGGTCTTGCCATGTTTTTTTTTTTTCTGAAACCATCCTCCTCTTTCTCATTTCTTATAATATTCTATCACAACTATATGCTATGACTTGTTCAGCCCTTCCCAAATTTCCAGTTCTTTGCCACCACAAAAAGAACTGCTATATTTTTGTACATATAGAACCTTTGCCTTTTTTCTTTGATCTCTTTGGGGTACAGACTGAGTTTTATGTATCGCTGGGTCAAAGGATATGCAGTTTTATCTCTCTTTGCCAATAGTTCCAAATTGTTCTCCAGAATAACTAAGTCAGTTCACAACTGAACCTACAGCTTATTGTACCTATTTTCCCTCATCCCCTTTAGCATCTGCCTTTTCCGACAGGTGTGAGGAGGTACCTTAGAGTTGCTTTAATATTTACTTCCCTGCTCTATAGCTAGGTGGTAAAGTGGATAAGAGCACTGGGTCTGGAGTCAGGAAGACCTGAGTTCACATCTGGCCTCAGACACTAAGTGTGTGATCCTGGCCAAGTCACTTAACCTTCTTTGCCTTAGCTTCCTCATCTGTAAAATGAACTGGAGAAGGAAATATATCTTTGCCAAGAAAACCCCAAACAAGGTCATGAAGTGTTGGACTCAACTGAAACGACTGAACAATAATAAAACAGCTTTGATTTCTTCTTCTGAAAACTGCCTGTTCAACGCTGGGGAGAATTCAGTTAAGTTGCTGCTTGTCTTCAGCTATCTTGGCTTTGCCCTGAGTTCTTTTCCTGATTGCCATTTATTAACACTCTCTCTTTCTACGAATTACAACAAAATTACTTTGTCTTTATTTACTCTGACCCCCTTCCCCCTCCCTGACTATAAACTCTTTGAAGGCAGGGGCTGTTTCATTTTTGTCCTTCTATCCTAGCACCTAGCATAATGCCTTACACAGAGTAGGTGTTTACTGTTTGTTGAATAGAAGATAACATTAAATATCAATGGAGGAAATGAGTTAGTAGGCTTGATGTTCTCAATATGTGAAACCAGAAGACAAAAGAAGTTTCAGCTAAATGGAAGGATGGGTCACTGGTTATTGTTGGAAAACTAAATTTCAAAAGTTGGTGCTTATTTTTTTGTTTTTCCAAAGGCAGAAAGAAACATTATTTTATGAGGGGATTTGGTTGTTTCATATAGAATTGCTCATGATAATCACATGAAAAAATATCACCATAAAGATAATTACAGCCTTTATGCCGACATTAGCTGCAGAGGATGGGAAGATCTTGGAAGGCCTTCAAGGTCTGATTCTCAAGATTTCTGAAATGAGGAAGAAAGGGAAGAAAGTAGGTGCAGGATTCTCTTGCTTTGCCCGTACTTGGATCTGCGTCACTGTTCTGGGTGGCGGTCCTAGGGCGAGGAGAAGCGATGGTGGGGTGGAGCTAAGAGTGCTTGTGATCACTCAAAGAGCAGAGCACAGGACAGGAAAGGAGTAAACACCTTGCCCTTGGTCATAGCACCTTGGAAGAACTGAAAATTTACAGGTCCCCTAGAAGTATCTCCGAAAACAGCTGCACAAAACCCCTGAAGCTTGGGACAGTACATTCTCCACACTGGAAACAGACCCTTACCTTAACAAAGAGTTTATAACTCAAGTAATTGGCTGCGATCATGAGCAAGCAGCACAAAAAGAGTCAGTCAGACTATATTATCTTACTTTGGTGACAAAGAAGATCAAAACATACAACCAGAAGAAGGCAACAAAGTCAAAGCTCCTACATCCAAAGCCTCCAAGAAAAATATGAATTGGTCCCAGGCCATGGAAGAGCTCAAAAAGGATTTTGAGGAGCAAGTAAGAGAAGTAGAAGAAAAACTGAGAGGGATGCTAAAGGAGACTCAAAAAAATACTGAAGAAAATAACACCTTAAAAAATAGCCTAACCCAAATGGCAAAACAGGTCCAAAAAACCAATGAGAAGAATGCCCTAAAAAGCAAAATTGTCCAAATGGAAAAGGAAGTCCAAAAGTTTACTGATGAAAATACTTCCTTAAAAATTGGAATGGAGCAATTGGAAGCTAGCAACTATATGAGAAATCAAGGCACTGTAAAACTAATCCAAAAGAATGAAAAAATAGAAGAGAATGTGAAATATCTCATTTGAAAAACAACGGACCTGGAAAATAGATCCAGGAGAGAGAACTTAAAAATTATTGGACTAACTGAAAAGCCATGATCAAAAAAAGAGCCTAGACATCATCTTTCAAGAAATTATCAAGGAAAAACGCCCTGATATTTTAGAACCAGAGGGTAAAATAGAAATTGAAAGAATCCACCGATTCTTTCTGCCTGAAAGAGATCCCCAAAGGAAAACCTCTAGGAATATTGTAGCCAAATTTCAGAATTCCCAGGTCAAGGAGAAAATACTGCAGGCAGCCAGAAAGAAGCAATTCAAATATTGTGGAAACACAAGATTTAGCAGCTTCTAAATTAAGGGACCAGAGGGCATGGAGTATGATATTCTGGAGGGCAAAGGAGATAGGATTACAACCAAGAATCACCCACCCAGCAAAACAGTATAATCCTTCAGGGTAAAAAATGGTCATTCAATGAAATAGGGGACTTTCAAGCATTCCTGAGGAAAAGACCAGAGCTGAATATAAAATATGACTTTCAAATATAAGACTCAAGTGAAACAGAGAAGAGGTAAACAGGAAAGAGAAATCATAAGAGACTTATTAAGGTTGAACTGTTTACATTCCTGTATGGAAAGATGATATTTGTAACTCATAAGTCCTTTGTCAGTATTAGGATAGTGGGAGGGAAAAAAATTATATGTATGTATAAATAGAGGGCCCAGGGTGAGTTGAAGATGAAAGGGTGATATCTGGAAAATAAAATTAAGGGGTGAGAGAAGATTATACTGGGAGAAGGAGAAAGAGAGAAATAGAATGGGGTAAATCATCTCACATGAAACAGACAAGAAAAGGTTTTTACAGTGGAGGGGAAATGGGGGAAGGTGAGAGGGAATGAGTGAATCTTATTCTCATAGGATTTGGCTTAAGGAGGGAATAACATACACAAGGGGGTATGGAAATCTATCTTACCCTACAGGAAAATAAGGGGGGAAGGGGACAAGAGAGCAGGGGGTGGATAGAGGGGAGGGCAGATTCGGGGAGGGGATAATCAGAAGCAAACACTTCTGAGGAGGGACAGGGTCAAAAGAGAGAATAGAATAAATGGGGGGTAGGATAGGATGAAGGAAAATATACTTAGTTTTTCACAACATGACTACTATGAAAGTGTTTTGCATGACTACACATCTATAACCTGTATCGAGATGCATGCCTTTTCAGTGAGGGAGGAAGGGAGAAAATTTGTAACCCAAAGTTTTAAAAACACATGTTAAAATAAAAAAATAAAAAAAGTTATTCAGTAATGATCACAATAAAATTTAACCTTGACTTTTGACAGTGAATTTTCTATATTTGCATTGCAGGTCACCTTCTGAATGATATGTGTCAAATTGTGTCTAATCACATTGTGGTAAATAATAATTTTTCAATGTCGGACTTTTTTGAGGACTATCGTCAATAAAATTTCAGAATAAAAAAAAAAGAATAGCCTACAGATGAATCAAATGCATTCTCAAAAGTATGAGAAGAGTATGAGCAGGCTTTTACAAATTGTATTCTAAAGGACATCACATCTCTACTTAAAGGTGTAGAGAATACAACACCCTACTGTGCTTACTGTTTCTTGACTATAGCAAAAGGCTGCCTTAATGGTTGTCCTGCAGTTAATATATATTCCACACATGTAGATAACAAGCATTTCTCAAAATCATACAAGACTTTCTTTAAAAATATAAAAAATTTTCTTTGCCAATACATTGATTACTTATTTGAATGGAGGCATAAAACATCAAGACATATGCTTGCCTTTCATAAAGAACATTAAAAGCTGAAGCCAAACTGAATAAGTAATTCCTTAGGCACTGTGAGGTCCTCCAGATGCTCCTGTTTGCAAATGGCATCATGCTATCAGGCCCCCAAATACTGCAGAGCATCTTAAATGAGATCTGTAATCACTCAAAACAGTCCAGACTAATTAGCTACACAGCACAGTAGAAAGAACATAAAATTGGATCAGAGACCCTGTGTGAGAATCATGCCTCCAGCACTTGGTGGCGCTGCAAGGAGGGCTCTTAACGCCTCTGAACGAGAGTTCTCTCATCTATAAAAGGAGTGGCTGGAAGGGATGACTTTGAGGGCCCCTCCTAGCCCTAAATCTGTGGTCCTATGATCCACATGGAAAAACCAAATAGATGAAGAATGTTTATGGTCCACATATACAGAGCTAGAAAGATAATACAAAGAGCTGAAACAATGAACAACTGAGTCAGTGATCAAATTGGTGAGGCTGCCTTTGGGACTCTGAACAATGCTTCTAATGAATCATAGAGCACTACATTATTCAAAGAAATAAGATGTAGGTCGCCCAAGAGCAATGGAGAGGCATAACTTGTATATGATGAGTAGGCTGCAATATACTCCCAATAAAAAATCATGTCTGGGAAGCAATTTAGATCAGAGACAAGCATGATTAAAGTAAAGAATAACTAATGGATGTTGCTTTGAGCTCTACTGGATATCTAAAAAAATGTCAAGAGATCTAAAAGTGGGATTGTTGGAAATGTTGAGTAGACCCCGTGCAGAGAATTTATGGGAGAATGTGGACTGAAGTGACACAGAATGAGAAGACATTGAACTGTAACACATGAATACCAACACCAGAGATCATAAGCCTAATGAAGTATCTTCTATACACGCAACATAGTCACTCATGGAGATCAACAAGAGATCTTGAAGACTATGCAAGAGATGTTTCAAAGGTCTGGAAGATTGTATCAAGGTAGAAATATTTAGAGTAAGGGTTAGCAATGGACTACTGTCATAGGAACCACTCTAGCTACAATAGGGGAGATTCATCACCAGGTAAATTTTCATAGTCACAACTTAAGAAAACTTTTTACTAAGGGGTTGTGATTTGCTTCAGTAGAGAAAATATCCATACAACTGAAATAAAGCATTATTTTAAGGACTTCAGATACCATTAAGCACCCATGTTGTTCAACTGTATCTGATTCTTTGTGGACTATATAAAATACCAGGCTCTTCTGTCCTCCACTATTCCCTGAAGTCTGTTCAAGTTCATGTTCACTGCCTCCATGACACTATCTGTCCATCTAATCCTTTCGCCTTCAATCTTTCCCAACATCAAGGTCCTTTCCAATGAGTCCTATCTTCTCTTCATGTGGCCAAAACATTTAAGCTGCAGCTTCAGTATTTGACCTTCCAGTGAGTAGTCTGAATTAATTTTTTTAAGTATTGACAGATTTGAACTCCTTCCTGACCAAAGGACTCTCAAAAGTCTTCTCCAGCACTACAATTCAAGAGCATTGATTCTGTAGCACTCAGCTTCCCTGATAGTCCAACTTTCACAGTCATACATTGCTGTGACTATTTGGACCACAGAGTTGACTATATACGTTCGTGGCAAGGTAATGTCTCCGCTTTTTTTCTTAGCATGCTATCCAGACTGGTCATAGCTTTCCTTCCAAGGAGAAAATGTCTTTTAATTTCATGGCTGTAGTCACTGTCTGCAGTGAGCCCAAGAATATAAAATCTGATACTGGTTCTATTTCTTCTCCCTCTATTTGCCACAAAATGATGGGATCAGTTGCCATGGTCTGGTTTTTTTTTAATATTAAGCACACATATCCATACATAAAATGTAATGACATATAAAAGATAATTAAGAAAATATTTGATATTTTGAATGCATTAATTAAAAGAATGAGCAATACCTGCAACTGTTGCCTATTTCAATGAGCTTCAGGACATCTTCAACGCATTTAACCTCCCGCTCCTGTAATCCTACAACTTGAACTTGCTGTTTACCATCTTCTAACACTCTCAATTTTGTCTTCCTATTAAGCAAGTCAAATACCTTTTGGGACAAAAAAAATACATTTATTTTAGCTAACTCAATATTAACAGAATTGAGGGTCTTAAAAGACACAGGAAAGCTAGTTAAGTATATTTTAAATAATTTAGACAAAAATGATGAATGTTAAACTGTTTCAAGAGTCAAATTTTACAAATGAATCAATTTCTATTCAAATGAAATTAGCAGTGGAACTTCTTGGTAAGTACTAAAAGCTTATACTTACCTTTCCACTATAAATTTCAAAAAAGGTTGCATATACTTGAAGTTCTAACTTCTTATAGTTTGGTTTCTTTAGCATTAAGAAGACATCTCGAGCTGTTGAGTTTCATATAAATAGAAAACAGTTAAGGTTCAATTAATACCATGAAAAAGTATTACAAACTTCTTACTGGTTCAAAAATCTTTTTTTTAAATTTTGAATTTAATGAACAACAACTATAACTTTCCATAATATAAAATAGAACAGAAAAAGAGAATGTGGAAATCATAAATCTCTATCATATCAAATTTTCTGTAAAAAAAATATATGTAATAAGATATCATATAATGTTATATTAAATATACATAAAACAAATTCAACATGTTATTTGCAAAGCAGTCCCGACTGGATTTCCCTCTAAACTTTCTTCTGTTCTCTTCTGTGCATTTTTAAAGACGCTTCAATGATCCTTTTTTATTTCTTTTCTTTCTTTTTTTTTTGGAGGGGGGGAGGGATTAGAGTGTAAGACTGTTGCTAGCTTCCCCCTGTCCATAATGCCCCCCACCCCATAAAAAGGGAAAAATAATCCTTCTAACCAAAAGCCTTATTCTAGTTTTTTAAAGAAGTAAACCTTTTTTCAGAATAATGTTGTAGTGGCAAAAAAAAAAAAGACACTTAAAAATCTAAAGTCCACATTTTCATTTCACATAATTATATCTTATATTAAAAGGTGATCAAATGATAAACAATTTTTTATTATGCTACTTATTTTAGATTTATTTATTGGTGCTTATTTCCTTATTATACTCTATCTATTTATGGTGGTTTATAATGTAAGCAAACAGAAGGTTTTCCACAGTCTTTAAAAAAAGACAAATCAATCATAAAAAGGTAACATTAAAGTATTTATAAATCAAATACAAAAAAGACCTATTTACCTGCTAGCGCATATATCCCTTTAGAACAATCTTGGTTCTTCCCTGAAAAGTCACCACCCATGGTCTAGAAGTTTAAAAATAAAGAATAAATATCACGTAAAAATAAACAATTCTATCTTAAGTGTTCATATCTGTGTTGTGGTTTCCCTAAATGCAATCATTTTAAAAATATGAATCATGACTATGTTACTACACAATTTCTAGGAATCACTTACATGAGTTTTTCCACTGCCTGTTTGACCATAAGCAAAACATGTGGCCATTCCCCTTTCAAATATGGTTTCTACTAATGGTCTAGCCGTAAATCTAGAAAAATGCAAAAAAAGAATAATCTTTCATCACTGTATTTTCATTACTGAATTTATTTGGAAAAAGTCACATTTATATATATGGAGAAAACAGGCTCAGGTTAGTTTATTAAAATTTTTCCTTATAGATTATATTCCAGAATCATTAGAAAATACTGAAATGCGAGAGTCCCAGAATCATTATTTTTCAGAAAATTCTACCAAAAATGATGCCATCAGCAAATGAAGGAAACAAGGAAATGAAAAGGAGATCAGTGACAAATATAAAGAGCAGGGAGAAAACAGAAAACATCAAAGGTATGGTGGTCTGTGATAAACAATGGACTTAGTAAAGTTAATTTTATATTGAATTCTGAAATTAGCAGGAGGGTAGGCCCGTGTGCTCGAGCACACACATACCCACACCTACACACACACAGACCCACACAGAGATGGTGTGTACTACAGTGGATGAAGGATAGATTTCAAGAGTCAGGAAAACATGGGTATAAGTCCTGCCTCTGAAACATGTGAACTGGGTGACCACAGGGAAGTCACTTAACCTCTTAGAATCTCAGACAACTCTAAGACAGTAAGTTATCTATAATTCTGCTTATCTGTAATGGCGGCAAGAGTTTCTATACCAGGAATCCAAACTAAAATTTTTTAGAAATAAGAAGTACAGCAAAGAAATGATGGCTATGTGACAATAACATACAAGGCTTATAGCTTGTTCTTTTGGAAGAGACCAAAAGAGAATGTGAATAACTAAGTTAAAAAGAAAAAAAGGATAAAAGAGGGAAAGGTTTTAATAGAAGAAGGATCAAATCACTACAAATGGCAAGGTAGAGTGAATAACAACTCTGACAAGGTTAGGTGAGTGAACAGAAAATCAGGCTATGAGCTTCAATCTGGGCAAATAGATAAAATGTTTTTACATCAAAAAATACCAACTATATGTCTAAGATGACAAGCTCTGAGTTACTGCTTTTGACTTAGAAGAAGACATCAATTAATACAGATTATTTCTGTACTGTTTCTGTCAAAAAGGTCAACAAAAAGTTCTTCATCAAGTGGACTATAAAAATAAAATTTAAATCATGAGACTTGTAAAAACCCAGGCTGCTAGCATCAGAACCATGTCATATTTCTTCGACTGTCATAACAAGTACAGAAGATACAAAAAAGAACTAAATCGTCTAGAGAACCTTTTCAGGAAGACTGATCAAAGAATTTATAATCCTTCATCTTGAAAAGATGAAGACTAAGAGGAAGTTATGATAAATATCTGAAAAATCATGAAGAACATAATCAGGGCAAATAACAATTTTTTACAACATCTAGGAAATTTGAAGTGCCAGCCCTTAAAGCTTTCAAGACCTAGGTTTAAGTCAACTAAAAGTAGTTTAGGTTTAGGGTACTTTTATCTGAAGGGGCAATACATACTGAAAATAAATACTCTTACGAAAATGGCTGAAGTCAGGAAAAACTTGTAGTTTCAAATCCCACCAGCAACATTTACTATGTAACTACCATGTCCTTATGTACTTAAGGGCCAGGAATATAAAGGCCAAAAACAAACAAATAAACAAACAAACAAAACCCCACACACTGCTCTAAAGGAGCACACAGTCTAAGGGGAGAGACATCATGCAAAAAAGTATGTACAAACTATATTAAGGATATCTATCTACCTATATCTCTCTATCCACCTATCTATCCATCCATCTCACCATCTATATGTGGAGTACCATGCTAGAAGCTAGAGATATAAGGACAAAAGAAAAATTAGTCCTAGTCCTAATGGAGCTTAGCTGTTAGTGAAAAAGATATAATATGTACATAGATAAACACTATCCTTAAGGATAGTAAGAAGGGAGAGGGATGTCAGAAAATGCTTCCTGCAGGTTGTGGCATCTGAGGTGAAACTGACAGCTAAGGATCTTAAGAAACAGAAGTGATAAAAGAGCCTATACACAAAGGCTATCTCAATTTTCTCATCTTGTAAGTATTAAATGACAATTTAGTAAAGCACTCTATAAATTTTAAAGGACTACACAAAGCATTTTAAAACATCTAGGTGGCACAGTGGATAGTGCTGGACCTGGAGTTGGGAAGACTTGGCTTACATACTTATCAGTTCTATGATATAGGGAAAGTCACTTGACTAAGCCTCAGTTTCCTCCTCTGCAAAAGGAATTATAATAGCACCTAACTTGAGGTGGTTGCTGTGAGGATCAAATGATTGTGTGTGTATGTGTGCACATATATGTGTGTACCTATATTATATTACCTATGTGATATAATATATATGTATATACACACACTCATTTGATCCTCACAACAACTCTTTGAGGTAGGTGCTATATATACCTTAAAGCATTATGTAAATGCTAGCTATTATTATTATTTTTAAATTCAGGTTACTAGATAAAATCATAGATGACTGAAAGATTACTCACTAATAGATTATTATTCATTGGAAGAAAGAATACCTGGGATACATCCTTAACTTTCTGAAGTTTACATCATGAAGGATAACAGAATATGCTTTAAAATCTGATTGTACACTAAACTAGGCAGACTTTGGATCCAAGGTTTCATCAAAAACAAAAAAGTACTTTTGTTTGCACTTGTATGGTAGTTCTATTTTATACTTAAAACTCAGGACAGAATTAGAAAATTTAATAGACCAATTAAGAAATCTGCAAGAAGAAATGTATCTTTTAAGGTAAAAATAAACACCAATAATAAAAATAAAAAACAAATTCACAAAAAAAGCATTTACATACCTATAAACCATTTCATTAGGAGCTGAATCGTCAAAGGCATAATCAAAACGAAACGTTTGGTTTTCTAGGTACCTTGTTAAGTCCACTTTTTGTTTTGGTTCATGTACCATCACAACATCTTTACTCGGGATTGTGATTACATCAAGGTCTTTCATTACCGTCTCTAAAAAGAGTAAATGAAATAAAACAGTATTCAGTCACTTTCATTGGACACATTCAACCATGAAATACAAAAAAGTTGATAACTGTTTTAAACACTAAGGACTTAGAAAGAAAAGTATCACAAAAATCTTCAAAAATAAATCAAATAGAATACTGAAAGTAGTCATAGACTACACACTATGAAGGTCAAGTTAAGGGCTTAATTTGAGCAAATATCAAGAGTCAATTTCAGTAAGGCATTTGACACTTACGATCTTTTTTGTGGTTAAGATGGGGAAATATGGGTAAGTAAAAAAGTTAAATGATCAGAGCATCGTTTAATAGTTCTATGTTAATTTCAAGGGTTTAGCCTGGAAAAGGGAAGATTAATGTGGGATATAGCAGACAGCTTCAAAAGTCTGAAGGGAAAGTAGACGGTAGTTCGTTCCAACTCAAAGTTCTCTGATACTCTCTGTGCCGTCCCAGCAGACTGACCTACAGAACCTGAAGGGAGAAGTTCTAGGAAGGCAGAAGAGTGTAATAAACAGATAGCCTAGGCAACCATTTAACACTACAAATTATCCAGTAGGTACAGATTCTCATTGGGCAGAGTAAGAGTTTTCAGAAGGAAATTCCCTATACCAATGAAATAGCAAAGCTAGACAAAAACAAAATACTGCATCCTGACTGTGGAGATTGAAATAGTGGATACTACTAATAAGGACCTTCTCTATTTCAGAAGGGAGAATATTTAATATATTTTGAGAGAAGGAAGTGCTGTTACTAATTTAACTAGGATGGCTTATTTTTGAGCCTTTTAAGAATTTAGATTGTGGAGCAACAATAAATCAAAATCATCTACTAGAGTTTGAGAAGAGCATACAGCACTGCGGTATTTTGATTTTCAATGCACAATGACAAACAGAAAGGCAGCAGGGGGAGAGGGTCTCTTTCTCAGATGTCTGCCTTCTACGGAGGAGAGCCTTCCTACGTGGCAGGGAGGTGAGGCCTTTCAGAAATAACCCCAAGTACAATTATGATTTTGTTCTGTCACAGCTCCATCATAAAGAACTTTTTAAAACTCAGAAGGAAAACATTTGGTGGGAGGCTAGACTAGATGACCTTAAACATGTCTTCCAACTCCGAGGCTCTTATGAGTCTATGATTTTAAAACGCTGTTGCTAAGGATGGAAGAATTCAGAATGGGGATCCCTGGTAGGAGGACAATAAAACCACCTTTGTAGTATCATGCCTTTACCATTTAGACTTTTTAAATATTCTCTTCTCTCTCTCCGTATACATACATACACACACACGTGTATACATACATACACATATATATATACTTATTTCACATTTTACATTTTAAGGTTAAGAACACACAAAAGAAAGCCATTCAGAGTTTTTTGTCTGACAAATGAATTAGTAACACTAGCAAAACAAGACAAAATAGATCTTCTGTAAGATTGCATTACCTTTTTTATTGAGTGGTCGTTTCCTTACACAAACACATATTCTGTGTTCATCAATCTGTAAGAAAAATAATTTCAATAATGATTATTTTATGATGTGGTAGGTAGAACATTTTAAAGCAATCTAGAACTCCTGTAGATTTTTGGAAATTTGTACTAAGCATTAAAAAAAGTAGTTGTAAACTTAAAAATAAAGCACACTACACATTTATATGTTAGAGCACATAAATGGCTCTATGTGTATGACAGAAAGAACCTCATCTTAAACTACAAACCTGAAAAACAGCTCTGTGGAGAACTGCATTGCACATTTTACCATTTGGTTCATTTAAGGGTCTGTGTCTTACCTGATGTTCAGAAAGACATACGATAACCTAAATCTAAGTGAAAATGAAAACTTTTTGAAATAGCAAAGATGTATGCAAAATTATATTGGGGAAGTGGTTGCAGTTCATTGAATGAGACACTCAATTTCATGATCAGTGACTTCTAAACTTTTTCCATTCTCTTCAGACTCTCAATTCTAATCCCTCTTTCCACTCCCCCACTCAGCAGCTAACCTTACCTCTTCTTTCATGAGATGACAGAAGCTATCCACTGTGAACTCTCTCATCTCTTATTCTTATATATTTTGGTCTCTATAACCATCCATTTCACTTTGTCTCTAATCCAAGATAAATTAAGACCAGCTTGTTTTATCTGAAGCAAACTCGTTCACCACTTTCCTAGATTCTAACCCTTGACTCCATAGGGACTCACATGAGTTCACATGAAACAGCCTTCTGATATAATACAGCAAGGAGGGAAACTCTTCCTTTTTAACTTGCTAATCCCTTGAAATTATAATTCTTACTTTCAACTACTAAACTACTTTAAAAAATTATCTACACCTGCTGTCTCCATTCTGTCACCATCAATTCCTTCTTTCAAGAGGCAACACAGTATAATGGAAAAAACACTGGACAGAGAATCAGAAAACCTGGACTCAAATCTTACAACAAATTATATAATTTAGTAGTTGCATAATCCAGGGGGAGCCAACCTAACATTCACTCTCAGGTTACTATTCTGTAAAATGGGAATACTTGTATTTTCTACCTTACAGGACAATGAGGAAGAAGCTCTGTAGACTGCAAAGTACTATGTGAGTTGTTGGACTGACAGGGTCAAGAGATGATACAGAACATAGGAGTTCAAATCTCTGCACTATGTGAGGAAATTGCAGCTCAGAAACATGAAGAGACTTGCTCAAGTCATGGTTAGTTAAAAAACTGTCTTTTCTGGACTCTAAGCCCATTGTGCTTTCCACTACAACACACAGACCTATAATTTGGTCTTGTCTCTTCTACTCTTAACCATTATTTTCCAAGGCAAATGTTACCAATCCTATATCTAATTCAGAAAAATTGTAAAGGAATGCCCATATCTTCTTACCTCTTGTTTTTTACATAGAGAACAGTTATCTTTCAATGACAAAACATTTCCAATTTTTAAAAAACACTTTGGATTTCTATAAGAGCCTCCTAACTTACTGGTCTTAAAACTCCAAAGCATATTGTAATATCACTGCCAGATTAATGTTTTTAAAACATCAGTTTTATCATATTATTCTCTTACTCAAAATTGCCCGTCAAACTCAGATGACTGAATCTGACCGTGTCCCATTCCCAGACCCATGAATTGCCTGAGTCAGACCAGACATTACCCCTCTCAGTCTCTGACTAATTTTGCAAATGTCCCAAACTCTTCCTTCCAGAGATTTCCAAGCTTTATCCATGAACTTTTTGCTCATTATGCAAAACAACTTATCTGGTGAAACAGTGAGTTGCCCCTAACCCCTCCCATCTACAGCCTAGCCATTCCCTCAGCCTTAGCACCCTATATAAACCCTGTTCCCAGCCCTCTCCTTGGGTACTCCAGTACTTGTTGTGTGACACCCAGAACTACAGTCCACTTGCTCCAATTAAAGACCTCCACTTTACTATATTAGCTGTTTTCTCCTGAATTCAGGTTGCTACCCCTAACCTAGTACAGAACCTAACCTCCTTAGTTTTTAACTTTTTAAAGTAACAGGATCCTTTAGAAAGCTCCATTCATGTGGTTAATATATTTAATTAATTAATGCAATTATTTCCTTTTGATTATAATGATTATCTTAAAGATGTTTGATACAGTATTGATATATATGGAGAGAAAGTCCTAAAAATACAGGGATCAATAATGTATGTATCAAATTAGATACCACTAAGCTCTGGCATACTTACTTTTCTTCCTGTATGTTAGTCCAATACAAAATACATGTTTCATAATCCCACAAACACATATTTTCAAATTAGGTGTTCAGCTGGATTCTTTTGAATAAGTACCAATGTTGGTGACAGAATTATCTCCCTTTTTGTTCTGATATTTTCACTATAAAACAGTGAGACTGGTAGAGACTGAAGAGAACTGCTTGATTAACTGAGTCCACGTCTCCTGCCACCCTCTGTATCCTTCATTAATAATTCAATTTTCACCTCCATTTACTAAAACAAAACGTTAATTAAGCACCCAAATTAAATGAAAATACATTAACAGGCATAAAAGGCTTACAACATCAAGCACATGACAAGTAGCGAGAAAAATATTAAGGGTGACTGGTAAGGGAAGAGAAGTAAGTGGACATCAGACACACACATAGAGGACTAAATTCTAATTACTTCTTCCTTATACATCTCACCCACTACTGTCACTCCATTACTTCCCCCTACACTCATTATAATTTAACTGTTTATCTGGCCTGGCAAGGAAAGAGAAGTCCACTGGCACTGCGGTGGTTATTATTTCAAGTTGGAAGAAAACTAAAAATTACGTGGGGAAATAGTGTTCCTGCTCTTCTTTTAAACATGGAAGAGAAAAGAAAACGAGGGAAGAAAAAAAATGAACATATTAATTTAATGAGCACTATATTCATGAACTTAAAAATTAAAAAATTAATGGCAACTACAAGTTACATATGCACATATTTAAATAAGCCCATTAGTAATTACAATCAAGTAAACTTACAGGATCTGCTGTTGTAAGTGGTCTATAATCCAAGCTTCCTCTAAAGTCTCTGATCATACACATGATTTCATAATTTGGGTTTGTAGCATCAACATCCTATAAGTTGAAAAAATAGAAGTTCATTAACTACAGTGTTATATTTATTGCTTCTGTCTAGTTTGAAAAAGGAAGTCAAGTTAGTGGTTCTACAGATTTAGTTATAGGGAAACAAAACCTTAACCAGTTTGAGTTCAGGCTGAATTGTGATCAAGAAATACCTCTAAATATAACCAGTAGGTGCAGTGTTTCTACTATTATTTCTGTTTCTCCACATAAATATGTGTATATCATGTGCATGTGTATATTATGTATATATTCAGCTTAAGGTAAAAATTTTCCTCAATTGCTCATATCTTTCACAGGACTCCCTGGAGTCACCCATGTCTCATTTCAAAGCAATCCTTCATATAGTAGAAAAAGCACTGGAATGGAGATGATTTGGGTTCAATTCTTACTTAGCTCTAGAATGTATTAACTGGATAACTCTGTTTAACTTCTTCTATTGAGTTTCCTCATGCATAAGACTGGGATACTACTACTTCTACTACTACTCCATAGGGCTGTTGTGAGAAAAGTACTTTGTAAACCACAAAGCACTTAGCACAATGTCTGGCATATAGTATATATTTAATAAATGCTTCCCAATAGATTTTTTTTCCTTTCCTTTGGTTATGAAATCCCCTCCTCCCTTCCCTGTTTTTTATTTTTTTTTATTAATACTATGACCTTTTTATATTTAGAATGCCTATCCATTTGGAGTACATTCGGAATATAATACGGTATTAAAGTATAAGATGATCTAAAGCTACATAGTTTTCCAGGAATTCTATTTTTTTTTGTTCCTTTTGACTAGATTTATAGGACTGTAGGCAAATATGTTATAACCAGCTCTTGTTCGGCGTGTTCCAATCCTCATTGTTTCTGGTTCTCAAACCTTCTTAACTAGTTGTTTACTTCCCAGGTCTTTTCTGAAGCCTTTGGCGGCAGTGATGAAAAGGCCATTTGTGTCTCCAAGGTCTTCGGTTTCTTGCCCAATACTTTGTAATCTTTAGCAATAAGATCTAGGTATCATTTGTACCCATGTGAAATCACTTGAGATGGGTAATGGTCATTCCAGTTGCACAATTTTGAGGAAATTCTGTAACAAATTGGATACGTTCTTTGAAAAAGACAACAGACTTCTCAGATGTTAGAAGGTTAGCAAATAGATACCTCGGTATCACTCAGCAGAGGCTCATCCCCCATCTCTGAATGTACTGGGTGTTACTTCACCTAATAACAACTATGAGGCCAAGGCACTACTTCATCTTTAAAGGATCAAGTTCTGTCCTCTTTAAGAAGGTCCTCATAGCAGAATCAGGAGAACACTGTACACAGTAACAGCAACATTGTACAATAAATCAACTGTGAATGACTTAGCTATTCTCAGCAATATGAGGATCCAAGGCAATTTCAAAGGAATCATGATGAAAAAATGCTTCACTGGTTCTTTACTGCTCCCAAGGTAAAATATAGAATCCTCTGTTTGACATTGAAAGTCCTATAAAGTCTGACCTCAGACTGCCTTTCTAGGTGTACTGGACATGACTTAGCTTCATGCATTCTACATGCCAACTTAAATTAGGCCTACTTGCTGTTCCCTGATCTTGCCATTCCATCTCTTGCTCTATGCCTTTGGAAGGTTCGAGGTTCTTTCTCTACATCTTTCCCTCTTAGAATTCCTATCTTCCTTCATGGTTCAGCTTATATGCCCACTTGGAGAAGAAGGCACTCTCATTCTCTTCAGTTTACCATGTATACCTTTTCTATTTACACAGGGTATACCTCTTGGAGAATCTAAGTTCTTTGAGGGCAGGACTGTTTCTTTACTTTTTCTTTGTATCTTCAGAACCTAATAATAATGCCTTTTAAATAGTAAGCATTTAAATGCTATGGGTATCAGATTACATTATATCATAGGATTTTTGAGTCAGATGGGACTATAACACATAATCTAATCCTACTACTTGGTTTTACAGATGAGGGATTGAAAACCAGAGATTGTGTGATTCAACCTAGGTCCTATAAGCTACCTGATTCAGGCCAGTTTGGTTGTTCAGATTTAAGAAAGGAATAGCATGGAAAGGATTCTTATCAAGATATAGCATTGGTTCAGGTAGTCATGACTCCCCTTATCTCCTAGGGAAACATTTATAGTCAGCAGGGTATGGTGACTCATATAGCAATCAGACATATACCAAGTATGAGGGCCATTGACTCTTTCTGGTCATGCTGCTTTCTTAGTCCCCTGAGCCAATCAAGTATCTTCACTACATTTTGGAAAAAAACAGAGTCCATTTTTACAAGACAGGGAATTTGGTAGATAACTGCTCCTATCACATCTTTAAATCATCAAAGCCAGGATTTGAATCCAGGTCCTCTGACTTCAATTTCAATTTTTTTCCCTAGTACATTCTGCTCCCATTAGAATGCATTCCTCCCCCATTAGAATGCATTCCTCCCTATTACTTCTTACAATCTCTAGTTTTCTTGAAAGATTAGCTCAAATGATTTGTTTTACGTAAGACCTTTCTGATTCTTTTCTATCCCCCAGCTGCTCCCCCTTCCCTCCAAAATAACTTATTTTGTCTATATTTAAATGTTAATGTGTTGTTTCTTTCAGCGGAATTTAAGTAGTTGACTGTAGCGGACAGATTAATGGACTTGGAGTCAAAAAGGCCTGGATTTGAATCACTCTTCAGATTAAGAAAAAAAAAAAAGAAACAGCTCATGCCCTCAATGAGATTACATTCTATAAAAAGAGACAATACGTACATATGAAAATACATACAAAATGAGTGATTTTGTCCCGAGAAAAAAAGACAGGATTTATCGTGTAAAATTAAAAAGTTTTCACAGATGAAATAAATGCTGCTGTAATCAGAGGAAAATATTTGGGATTGAGGGGGGAAAAAAAGAAAAGCCTTTGCATTAAGCATTTTTGATTTGTCTGACATCCAAAATTCTATATAGAATCAGCACAACTATAAAAGACTAAGAGCCAATCCATAATTGACAGGTAAAAGAAGATGAATGGTTTTCAAAAGACAAAAGCAAGCTAACATCAACCACCTGAAAAATATGTTCTAAACTGCTAAAAATTCAGAGAAATACAAAGTAAAACAACCCCACAAGATTGCAAAGATACCGAAATATAGAAAAACTCAACACTGTAGGGGACACGGGAAGAGGCAAGCATGCTAATTCACTGCTAAAGCTGTGAATTGATTCAACTGGTCTGGAAAACAATTTGAAATCATGCAAGAAGAGTTACTAAAGTGTTCTTACCCTTTGATCCAATGACTTCAATCCATGGATCATATACTAGGGAATGATATCAAGAAAGACACAGGTACTTAAAGTATGCACAACAGTCTTACTTGTGATAATAAAATTCTGGAAACAAAATATGGACACGCTAACTTTAGAATGGCTGAACAAATTCCAGACAACTCTGTAGGAGTGATGCAGACTGAAGAAAACAGATGGAAGGGGTAGCTAGGTGGCACAGTGGATAGAGCTCCAGCCTTCAAGTCAGGAGGACCTGAGTTCAAATCCAGCCTCAGTCACTTAACCCTGATTGCCTCCCACCAAAACAAATAAATGAATGAATAATAATAATAATAATAAAAAAAAGGTAAGCAGATGGAAGAAAACTATACACACAATGACTGCAACAATGTAAATCAAGAAAGTAACCAACTTTGGTTATATACCTGGTTAAATTTAGTATCATACTATATTGACAAAATTAAAGAACATAAATTTTCTGTAATTGATAATGAAATCGCTTTCCTGGGGAATGTACTTAAGGGATTTGTTTGCATGTCTATTGTAAAGTATCTGCTGTGTCCAAACAAAATGAAATTCTAATTCTATCTCTCTGTGTATTACCCCTCCCCCACCCCCAAATGACTTTAAAGCAGGAAGAAGTAAAGTGCATATGTAAAATCATCTGATCAGATACTACAAGTACAACATAGAGTAGCAATAAAACCACTCAAAAACTGACGGGAGAAAAAATTTAAGAAAAAAGTCAGCAACAAAACTCATGGTCTCCCAACATCTCTACACAAATAACCCAAATATCACTACCAAGTAAGGTGACCAAGAAATCCTAAAGAAATGGGGCAAATTTGGCTTCATAATTGTCAGTAATACTTGTTATGATGTGACCCCTGACTGCATCATGGCTTTGGAAATGTAAACATTCAAAAGGACAGGGAAAGAAAAAAAAGGTGGGGAAGGGAAGGGAGACCTACAGGGAGTACTGCTATATATTAAGATGAACAGGGTATCCTAAAAGTCTTGTTGTTCAGTCATTCTGTTGTGTCTGACTCCCTGACCACATGGACCATACTGTCAATGGGGTTTTCTTGGCAAAGATGCTGGAGTGATTTGTCATTTCCTTCTCCAATGGATTAAGGCAAACAGATTAAGTGACTTGCCCAGGGTCACACGGCTGGCAAGTGTCTGAGGTCACATTTGAACTCAGGTCTTAACTCCAGACCCAGTGCTCTAACCACTGAGCTACCTAGCCGTCTCCTAAGCAAACAGAGGTTAACTGACTCACCTAAGGTCACAAAGCTAGTTTCTGAGACAAGATTTGAACTCGTTTCCTGACTCCAGGCCCAGGGCTCTATCCACTGAGTCATCTAGCTGCTCCCCTTAAAATCTTAGGGCTGTTTAAAGTTTGTATGTTAGTTCAAAGAAAATCTAGGAACTAGAGGTGGTAAACAAGGAGAGTATTCAGGTTATAATGGAAACAGAAGTGAGAAATATTGAAGAATTCAAGAAACAGAACACAAGTCTGGGATAGTAGTTGTGGACTTCAATTATTTGGAGATCTGTTGGAGCTCTTTGCCTTCAAGGAGAGCTACTAAAATTTTCTTACTTGCCTTAATAATTTCATTCCTCAAACAGTGGACAAACTACTGGAGGAAAACTTCTGTTCTGGATTTGATTCTCACCACCAAGGAAGAAGGAGCTCATTTCTGCAGTGGAAGTCATGAGAATCTTGCTTAGGGTCAGGGAGACGACGGAGTGATTAACCCATCTTAGAATTGTTGATAGAGGAGAAGCTGGACATAATCTTAGAGTAAATTTCAAAGGATTCATTTTCACAGTAAGAATAGTCAAATTTTACAGAGAAAGTCAAACCTGAAGAAGTGAAAATCTTTCACGAATGAAACTGAAGACTGAAAGAGAACCAGAATTCAACAACCAGCTTAGATGTTTTTGAAGACATGTAGAGTAGATGGAAGCAAAAGTAGGTAAAAGATAAACACAAAAGCAATATTAAGAATGCTAAAGTTCAGAATTAACTGAAGCTTGTGAAGAAAACTAATAACAAAAAAGAATTTTTAAAAGAAACTACACTGGGGAGGAAAGAGAAAGATTACAAATAAAAGAGAACTGATGGTCAAGATAGACAAGATGATAACTCTTGATGGAGAGCAGGCAATGTTGTTTTATTATTTTATTTCTTCTGTCAAGAAAAATGATCTTTGGACTGGAAAGGAAAAAACAAAAATTGCTAATAGGGAGTTGATACCCAAGAAAGCTGATAGTAAGAGAGTACCTGACCGCCCTTTAATGAATTCAAGTTATCTGGTACAGGAAGGAAAGAAATAAGCATTTATTAAATGCCTACTTCTTGATCCTCACAACAACTCTGGGAGTAGGTACTATTATTATCTCCATTTTACAGCTGAGGAAACTGAGACAAATAGGTTAAGCAACTTGACAATCACACAGGTAGTAAGTATCTGAGGCTGAATTAGAACTTAGGTCTTCTTGATTCCAGGCCCTGTGCTCTATCCACTCTACCACTTGGCTGCCTCTAGTTGAACCAAATGCTTGTTTAATAAAAGAACATGAAGACAGTGACCTCTAAAAGATCATGGAGGACAAGAGAGGATAGGACTGGAAAATGACAAATGCCATCTCAATTTTTTTTTAAGGGAGGAGAACAGAATCTGCCAGCAAGAGAGAGTGATCTTGACTTAAATTACTGACAAAATTCTAAAAGGTACCATTTAAAAAATGGTGAGAATCTAGAAAAGACAATAGTAATCATGAGAAGCCAGCATGACTTTGTTAAGACTAGACCAAAACAGACAAAGATAATTTCCTTTTCTCACATTTAAGACCAATATAAGTAGCTTCACATTCTCCTAGGCTAATTTACCTGTTTATTATTTAACCTCTCTGTGCTGTAATATGGGGAGAGTAGGTGAAGGAGCTATATGGCAAAAGGGTGATTTGATCAGCAAAAAATATAATAAAAATAAAATACTTTGTAAACCTTTAAGTGCTGTGTAAATACCAGCTATTATTACATTAAAGTTTTTTAGCAAATAATTCAATAGTCTCATGCTGTCTATTTGTTTATTTGTTTTTAAGATGAAAGGATGTGAGCTATAGGATAGTATAGTTGAGTAGTTCTAAACTTGCTGAAAAGTTAAACCCAAAGAGTAACTTGCGGTTTGCTATAAAATTGGAAGGTGCTCTCTACTAGATTTTTAATGATCTGTCCTTGGCCTATGTTGTTTAACATTTATTATGAATAACATAAATAAAGGGACAAACAGGATGCTTATAAAATTTGCTGATGAATCAGAGAATGAGGATCCAAAGATCTCAACTGTTAAGAGTGCTGATCTGAAACTAAGAAGAAGAAATAAAATGTGGATAAATGTAAATTTTTACGTTTGGGTTCCAAAAATCAACTTTACAAATAAGACTGGGGAATAAGGGGTCAGAAAAGCATTTAATCAAAAATGTCCTGGAGATTCTAGCACACTGTAAATTCAATGTGTCAAGAGAATGATATGGAAGACAAAAAAGCTAATGCAATCTGTGACTGCCCTGAACATAATGTCCAGGATGAGGGAGATGATCATTTTTCTATAGTCTAACCTGGTCAGGCACCTAAAGTGGTGTACTTAGGTTTCAGTGCCACATTTTAAGGAGGTAATTGATAAACCTGAGAGCATTCAAATGACGGCAACTAGTACTTCAAAGAACCTGGAAATCCTGTTATATTTGAATGGGTTGGAGGAACTGGGGATATTTAACCTGAAGATTTAGGATGAAAATTGTCTTCAAGTATTTAAAGGGATATCACATGGAAAAACGATTAATCAATTTAAAAGCATTTACTAAATACCTAGTCTGTGTTAGGCACTGGAGATACAAAGCCAAAAGGAAAATAATTCCTTCCCTAAAGGTTCTTATATTATATCAAGAGCTATCTTAAATTACATACATACAGACATATACAAGGTAATTTTGTGAGGGTACTAGGAGTTGGGGGCAATTAGAAGGAGATATTTGAGTTGAGTCTTAAGGAAACTAGGGATTCTAGAAGATAAGAGGTAAGGGAGAAAAGAAATACATTTCAGGGCTATGGGATGGCCATACAGAGGCACAGAGACGGGAAATGGGAGTGGCAGGCACACAGAATGGTAAGACAGAATGATTGGACCACTGGATGAACGGAAAGTAGTATATAATATGGTTGGAAAGGCAGGTTGGGGCTAGACTGTTGAGTGGAGTTTATATTTATTCCTAGAGGTAACAGTGAGCCACTTGGAGTTGATTATTCGAGTAATATGGTCAGACCTGTGCTTTAGGAAAATTACTCCAGAAAACTATGTGGAAGATGAATTTGAAAAGTGAGTCTCAAGACTCAAGCAAGGAAAACAGTTAGAAGGCTACTGCAATAGGCCAAGTAGAAGCTGAGGCTTGAACTACAGGTGACCATGTGAGTAACAAGAAGGGAAAGATGTTATGGAGGTAGAAATGACAACATTGGGCAAGTTACTGAATATATGGGCTGAAGGAGGGTGAAGTGTCGAGGATGATATGAAGGTTATAAAGCTAAATAACTGGAGGAATGTGGAGCACTTGACAAAAATAGTTAAGTTCAAAATAGGGATGACTTTTGTGGAAAAGATAATGAGCTCTATTTGGGATATGTCAAGTTTGAGATGCCTATTGGACATCTAATTTAAAATGTCCACATGGTAGTTGGTGACGTGGTATTGGACCTTAGGGGAAAGACTAGGATTAGATATATAGATCTGGGAGTCATCCATGTAGTTTTGATAATTAAACCCACTTTGGCTGATTAGAAATGTTTTGCTTGACCAAGGAGCCAAAACCAAGAGGAATGTCTAGAAGCATAGAAGCAAATGTGGGCTTGATATCAGAAAAAATTTCCTAACAATTAGAGCTGTCTAAAAGTGGAATGGGAGACCTCATAAGGTATTGAGTTCCCCTCAGTGGAGGTGATTAAACAAAAGGTGTATTAGTATTAAACATACTAATTGGTATGTTGCAGAGAGGATTTTGGTCCAGTTAAGGGTTAAAGCTGCATAGCTTCTTTGGTCTCTTTCAACTTTTAAATTCTGTCATTCTCCATAGGGATCATTACTAAAGCTTTAGGTTTCAGCTCTAAAGTGAAATGAGTAGGCTATTATTCTCCTTTAAATTCCAAGTTACTCCAAAGTAAAATGAATTGGAAAACTCTATTTTGTATAGATCCTGAAAATAATTCAACAAAAAGGGCCTCACCAATACATAAAAAGATTTAACACTAACAAAGGCTACAATGCAATATTTTAGGGAGATCATCAATAAGTCATTGGGTATCATAAATATTTTAAAAGGAAAATAATTTAGGAAAAAAATGAATTTTATACAATAAAAGCCTGATTAACAAATCCCCTGAGAATAAAAGTCCTTTGAAGAAAGTTGGTCTATAGGTAGAAGGAATACAAAATAGTACAATTTTCTATGCAGATCAATGGTCATAGTAGCTGTGCAAGTGATGATAACTGTACTCTAAAGCTAGCAGAAAAAGGGCTAAAGGTTTAATCACTGAAGAATGAAGATTAACTTTTATACCATAAACATATGGGGCTTCTATGCCATTTGGCAGGAGACCATCCTGAGAGTTATAGAGTAGTACTCAACCCAGGCAGAGAAAAGAAGTGATCCACTTCCTAGAATACAAACCTATGCCACCTATATGACTTTACCTTTCATAATAAAGTTGCTGACAAAAGTATGTCATCTTAAAGTACATATTCAAAACAGAACCTTTTTCTGAAACACCCCTTCTCTTCCAAACTTTCCTATTACTATTGAGAATACAACCTAGGTTCACAACCTGTGTCAACCTCAATTCTTCACTCATTTACCCCATATATCTGATTAGAGGTCAAATTTTGTCACTTACACTATCTCCACATTTCTTGCATACATCCCCCCTTTCCTTCCAGTCATATGGCCACCACCTCTGTCTGGAACTACTGCAGTCTTCCTTTGCTCTAATTTATCCTCTACACAGTTGCCGAAGTGTTTTTCCAAAGAATAGGTCTGACCATGTCATCACCCTACTCAATTACCTGCAATGGCTTCAAGTTATTACATCTAGGTTCAAATATAAACCATTTGGCATTTAAAAAGCTCTTCACAACTTAAGTCACCTACTACATTTCCAGTCTTCTCATATAGGGTGTACCAAAAATTTTAGTAAAAGATTAAAACTACACGAAGATTTTGGGATACTCTGTATATTTCTTCCCTCTACACATTCTATAGCAGAGTTTCATGAACTTTTTTTGTGTCATGGACCCTTTTGGCAGTCTGGTGAAATCTATGACCTCTTCCCAGAATGTTTTTAAATGCTTAATATAAAATGCATAGGAATATGATAGAAATCAATTATGCTAAAATATAGTCGTCAACATAAAGCAAAATAAAACAGATAAGGCCATGTATTCCAAGTTAAGAACCACAGCTCTATAGATTTCAGCTACACTGGCCTACTGGCTGCTCTCCCACAACCCATCTGTGGTTTGGGCCAGCAGGCCTAAAATGTTCTCCCTCTTCACTTCTGACATGCGATTTTCTACTTGAAGCATTTTCAGTTCTCCTCAGCTGTTAATTCTGTCCCCTCCCAAAACTACATCGTACACATTTTGTGTACAGTTTGAATAGACTTTTTCCTTGTTAAAGTTTAAGTAAGCTCCTTTTGGGCAAGGACGGTTACACTTGTCATTATATTCCCACAATGCCTCCCACATAGATAATGCTTACTGATTAAATGGAGTGTATCTTCCATTAGCAAAGGTACTAGTGTCTATGACTTTATAACTGGAACTAACCTAAATTCATGCAATGAGTTAATTTTCCCCTTATTTTTTATTATAAAATTAGTGCTATGCAGAAGAAAACCTTAATTTATTTGCTGTCTAGAGATTACATTAATAGTGTTCACCATTATAAGACTACAGCTTTATGAACACAATAAACAACACTAATGAGGACAAGGAAAAGACTCACTTGATGGAATTCCTTTTTGTGGTTTATGAAGGCAACATACATCACTATGAATATGGAGGTTTCAATTTGACCCATAAAATAATCATGAATTTAACTGAATTTAGTTGTGCTGAATTTAACAAGGACTTCTTGTGTTTTGAAAAAATGAATTACTAATATTGATCTCTTTCCTTCCACTCACTCAGCTACCACCCTATTTCAAAACCCTATTACTGTACAATTACAACAGTTTAACTAGATTTCTTCTGGCTTCTTGTTTCTTCCCAGAGTCAATCTATCTTCCAAATAGCTGCCAAAAATCCTTCCTTGACCATATCACTCCCTTGCTTAAGAACCTCCAGTATCTCCTTTTTCCTTTGGAGATAAAATACAAATTCTTTAGCTTGCTGTTTAAATCCCTTTATAGTCTGGCTCCAACTTAACTTTCCAAGTCGATTTCAAATGATTACCTTTCCCATACTCTAACATTCCTGTCAAAATGGCATCCCCACTGTTCCCCAAACTCAAGATTCTATCCATCACCTTTGTATGTTTGATACAGGACACTGTTCAACCCTGGAATGCACACCTCTCACTTCCACTTCTCTGAATCCCTAGTTTCATTCTAGGCTCAGTTCATGGGCCACTTCCTTTTCTGATCCTCATAGATTATTTCTGCTCTCATCTTCCTCCTCCAATTATCATGTACATGTTTAAATATGGGTCACTGGTTTTCTCAAGGCAGTAAGATCTGCTCTCTTAATACTCAGATGGACTTGTGCTCTCCAATGATGAAAACTGCAACCCATTCATGCCCACCTTTCTTGTAGGACTCTTGTCTATTCATTTTATCACAGAGATCTACCCCTCAACTTCTTTTGACATTGCAAGAGTACCAAAACAACACACTGGCTGTCCACCTGGCACCCTTCATCCTCACCATGTCACCTTCTCTTCCTATCATTCATCTACTTGATGACATCTTTATTCTATTCTTTTAAGTAAAACATTACATATTGCAGTCTACACACACCCACCACGAACTTGTCCCCAGCTACTGTGTGATATTTATTTTTAATTCAGAGATTGTTAAATTCTCTTTCTTACTGCCACACAGAAATACCAGTAGAATGTTGGTATTAAAAAAGATGGGTGTTCTTTGTTTCCAGAGGAAGTGTGGAGTCATTAAAAGAGTGTCACAGCTTCCTAAAGTCAATTTATTTCCCTTACTTCAATTTCTGAAAAATAAATTAAAGCAATAACATGTTTAAGCAGGGCTCCTTGGTTTAAAACTTTCCTTGTGGTAGTTCTGAAATATTGGCAAAGCACTTCAATTGTTACAATTGAAATGTTTCTTCAATGCTAATAGAGCTGAAATTCCATAAGTGACACAATTATTCCACACTTAAAAGTAAATTATATTAATCCCCCCAACTAATATTTGATTTGTCTACCAACCAAAGACATTGCTATCTTTTACTCCCTCCTAAAATTTTTTAGCAGAACAGAAACATTATTAAAAAGTTGTTTATGAAAGACTTAAAAACTTAACTTGTATGCAAAGTTTTTAAGATATGATGGTTTCTAAATATAAGGCCTAATACTCTGTAGGAAATATTCCTAAGTATGTAGCAAGTTTAAAGGAGATGACGAATGAGGGAAAAATAACAAACGACTTAACATGACTTGAAGTGTGAATATCCTTATTGAACGTGGGATAATAGCTTAAGTTCTGTATGTCCTGTGAACTTCCCACGAGTAGAGACCCTAAAGAGGTAACTTACTATAGAACACTGATCCACCAAATCACATGAGTCATGTAGGAAAGTCTCTTACTTTGAAAAACTGATTCTATGTCATGTTTCCCCTCTTTATTAATTTATTTTCTTCTTCTTCTTTTTTTTTTTTTTAGCTAATAAGTGTTATGTGTCTGAGTTCAAATTTGAACTCAGGTCTTCCTGGATCCAGGGCCAGTGCTCTATCCACTGCGCCACCTAGCTGCCCCATTAATTTATTTTCTTTAAAGCATGACAATTAAATGTTTAGCAAAACATAGCAGATAATTTCTTAAGTTTTGTAAAAAGTTAAAATTTACTTTATAAAATTGAAGATATACACATGAGTAATGGTCCAGTCACCAAACTTTTCCCCCAGTTCCTTGATGTTGAGGATTAGCAATAGCTTTCAATTAGAAAGTACGATTTCCATCAGAATCCAGGCCATCTCCCTTCTCAAAGGTATTGTATCCAGTAAGCAGCTTGGTGGCTGACTTCCCACAGCACTACTGAGTTAAGGATTCTGTTTTGAACTTCATACAATATCCAGCATCCCCTGTGTTTGCAGACCACTATGCAGATACCAACCATCCTTTCCTCTTCTTGTATGCAGAAGTAGTGATAAAAGCAAGAACATTATGAATATTGTCCATACAAAGTTGTGTACTCCAGACAGCTTTCTCTTAGAGGGGAGGGCAAGGCTCTCCACCCTTCTGAGGTTCCTGCTGCACATAAGATCTCCACATACATGTGCATGTCTGCACAACTGTTCCAGGGTCTTTTCTGCCTCCCACAATGCACCGGCAAGTTGCGCATGCTCAGGAGTAGTCAAAGTCGCAGCCATCGATAAGCTGATATACTTGGTTACAACAGCACATCTGATAAAACTGGTCTAACCTCCAGCCCCAGTCAAAACAGGTGAGGCTGAGCCTGGGGCGGCACCTCTCCACTTTGGAGCAACATCTGTAGGCCAAGACCCAGAGGAACACCAACCTTACAATGTTACCACCCAACAGGCACATAGAAAGGTCTGCATCATGAAGGCTTCTCCTTGTCCAAAGGCAGAAGCTATGGTGACAGTAGCAGAAAGTGGTGGCAACTTAACTTGGTCCCCAGGAAGAGTGAGTTCACTTTCTCTCTTTTGAAAAAAGTGTATTTATTGGTCTTAAAAACCTAAATTGGCTGAATTCTAATCCCTAAGTATGTTTAAAAAAAAAAAAGCCAAAAACAATCCTCAAATTGGAAATTATAAATATGTTTACATAGCCAAATAATCTGATAACTTTAACTAAGCTGACTAGTTATGAGCAGAATAGGCACGTTTTGTCTCAAAGGCCAAGAAGTTTAGCTAATAGGAAGCTTATGAACAGCTCTTAAGTGGTAAATCACACTGTCCTTCCCCTTGTCTTGTTCCTGTATAATAGCATGTTTCCACAGTATATGAGGCAAAGAAAAGGAAGTAGCAGTGTAGGTGAGAGTAGAAAAAGGTATTCACTGGCATGGTTACTTACACTCATATAATAAATCTACTTTCAAGATCTTTTTTTTTTTAGAAGGGAGAGGAAAAGGGAAAATCTGGATTTGTGTTTCTATTAGAACAGAATCAACTTCACCCATGGTGAGGAAACTCCTTTTCCACTTCTGACCAGCAACTAACCACTCTGCAATGTACAGCCTCAGGGGAGTGCCTGGGGCACAGAGATTTAAGTGTGCGTGCCAGAGGCGAGGCTGGAATCCTAGTACTCCAGACTGGAGTCCAGCTCTACATCCACTGCCCCACACGGCTTGGTGAAAGGCATGACCAGCTAAAAAACAGAAGAGATTAAGTATGATCATTTGTAAACAGCAAACAACTGATTAAAAACAAACCAAAAAAAGCAACAATATAGACTCATCTAAGTGGAAACCATCAACTTTACAAATAAATTTTATTAAAAGGAAACATTTATCAATAAATGCATTAAGTTACTATTAATTTTGCTTAAGGTTGAACATGCATGCACCTTTTCCTCCATATTGGCCAGATTTCTTTTAAGTTGCAAAAAAAAAATGTACAAGAAAAACTTTCTTTAAAATTTTAGTTGCATGGGGGCAGCTAGGTGGTGCAGTGGGTAGAGCACCAGACCTGGAGTCAGGAGGACCTGAGTTCAAATCCAGCCTCAGACACTAGATGCTTACTAGCTGTGCGACCCTGGGCAAGTCACTTAACCCCACTGCCTACCCCCCCCCCCAAAAAAACTTAAATAGCATGGTACAAATCTGGATTTCTACTTCTGCCTCTGACACTGCCCATGTGGCTCTGGGTAAGTTATTTAACCTGCCTGAGTTTGTGTCTTCATCTGTAAAATAAAGGGGTTGAATGAGATAGTTTGTAGTCTTTTCCAGCTTATATCTATAATGCATGAATTAAAAAATAACTCATCAAAGACCAATATGTAAAAGTAACTTATACAGATATATTAATGTTTAACATAGAATTTAAAAAATAAGAAAATATCTCCTATCAAATGTAAGCTAATAAGTGAATCATGAAAAATACAGTGAAATCAGAAATGCATCATCATAGCACTTGCTTTGTGACTTAAGAATCTTAGAAAGTCACATGGGGCATTAAAAATTTAAGTAACTTGCTTGGAGGGCACACAGCTAGCCCGTATCAAAGGAGAATTTAAACCCAGGTCTTCCTAACTCCATGACCAATTGCCTATTTGCTATGCCATGCTGCCTTATCACTGTTAGCACATAAATAAAAAAAATAAAAAATTAGTAATAATTAGTAATAATAGTATTAGTAATAACCAGTAATAGATTAGTAATAATTAGTAATAATAGAATGTCAACAAAATTAAAGCAAACCATGAGTCAAATCACATCCTGTGAAATTTTAAATATATATGATTAAATATATAATATATAAGTAAATACAAAATTATAATACATATTATTTTAAAACTAATATGCATGTTTGTATTGTTCTACTATCCTCAATATATTACTTAAAGAATTATGGGGGAAGGGGATGATGACAATTGCCATCACCACCACCATGACGACAGCCCATCAACCTATAAATCCCAGCATCACCCTAGGATACTATTTTTATAGAGTTTAAGAGCTTGGAAGGGGTCTTAAACATCTTTTAATCCAATCCCTTCATTTTACAGCTTCTGCTGCTGGGTGAGGATCCATTTTGGGAGCATACTGGATCCAAATTCATGTAACATTACGTTCAGTTATTTGATAATGAAAGAACCCAATTCAGAGTAATATACATTGATGTGTCTTGCCTCACATGGGAGAGCAATTCCAAGGCAAAGCAACTATCATGGAGAAACTGTCTGGCCTTCCATTTCAGAAAATATAACATAGCACAACAGCATAGGCCCACCAGCCCACCTCTGACAGCTATATATTCAGTATGGTTGTGGGACAGTTGAAAGCTGATAAAGACCTCATCAAAGGATCCCACCAGATGGGTCCATTAAAGAACATCAATGATGCTCGCTTAGGTCTGAACCAAAAATATGTTCAGGCTAGCATTGCACAACTCTGGCTGAATCCTCTCTTCTCAAAACACCCAAGCTATTTCCTTCTGTCTCCTCTTCTTCCTGATATTCACATTTCCTTCCCCTAACTTCCTCAAAATACTCCAAATATCATAAACAAGCCTACAAAGCTGAAGTGGGTAGACACTATGGTACTGGCTGTATGTGTGTTTTGCAAGACGTTTTGAAGTTAGACTAGCGGCATCTGCCAGGAGAAGTTTGTAATGTACTAGCTCATGCTTTAGAAACTAGACTAAGAAATGCAAAATGCTGTCTTTTTAAAAAAATGTACAGACAAGTTGCTCCAGTAACCCAAAGAAATGAAGGAGAAAGCAGCAGCTGTGGGTGCAACCCAGATACTGGTTTGTTCAGATGTTCCAATGCCACATTATGCAATGAAACCATGAAAATTTCTGTAACAAGAAAATTAAAAAAAAAAAAGGAATCACAGAATATAGAATGCTGTAATGTAAATGAATGGTATATAATTTTATTGATAAAAACCAACAAGCACTTTCATCAATAAGGTCTTCTAACCTCTAGATTAGGGGTGGGAAACCCACAGCCCCCAGCCCACAAGTTCCCCACCCCTGCTCTAGATCATACATGAAATACATCCTTTAACTTTACATTTAGAATACAAACCTGGGCTCTTTTTTCTCTAAGTTCTTGCTGTTGTAGCCTCCTTTTTTCACGTTTTTCTTGCAACTTCTCTACTTCCTTCACACAATTCGATTTTCTACGTGCTAAAAGTTAAAAAGAAATGGATAAGATCTACAGGTGTCTTTTCTCCTTGTAGTAATGATTTATAGCATTCATAGTAATATTTATTAATATTTCACCACTTAAAATATTTCCTATTTTTCACTTTCATGCCATTAAAAAATAGGCTCACATGACAAAACATGCCAATTGCAATTATTTAATCTTTATTTATAAGCTGCTTTACAAAAAAACTAGGAACAGGACAATATGCCAAAAAAAGAGTAAAAAAAAAAAAAAAAAGACTCCACAACATACTGATACATGTCATCTCTTGGTTTAGAATCATAGAGTCTTAGAGTTGGAAGGGAACTTAGAAGTCATCTGATTCCAATAGAGCCCAGAATTCCTTCTACAACCACCTGGACAGATGGTTACCTCAGCCTTTGTTTAAAAAAAAAAAAAAAAAAAAAAAAAGAACTTTAAACTAAAAGTGCTGAGATATCATTAAATTTGCTGTTTGCAAAAAACAAATTAAATTATCATATAGAGAAAAATAAATTTAAGCCCCAATTGGTAGACCAAGGATGTGAGAACACAAAATTTAATTCTTCAGAGTAAGAATCTCAACACAATGAGACACAGACAATAATCAATTGGGTTTGAAAACTGACCCTTTCCTTTGAGGACTTATAAGTTAGACCAAGAGAGAATACATGTATGCCTGAAATCAATGAATCCTTGATACGTGGTTTACATACAAGGGGGTCCAAATTCCTTTTTTGCAGCTTGAACTGGAGATATATCTGAAACACTACCATTCTGTTGTGTAGCAGAAGACTGTTCAGGAAATTGACTAGGCCGTGAACGCGCAGAACCAACCACTGCAAATGAAACAGGAATTATTATTCATGGCATTAATAAAAACAACTTCAAACACAGTATTATAACTTCAAAAGATCTATAATTCATCAATGTGGATCCCTCAACTGACCTAGACTGCAACTCTATTCACATCTTAGTAACAGTTTTTCATGAACTACTATAGAAAAAAGTTGGCCTAATGGACAACTTTCTGGAAACAACATTTTTCAAACTTGGCTAGGTTGGTCCTTTATTAACCGTCCACTACCAAGTCCACACTCAAAGCCTTTTCAGGTTAGCAGGCTATAACAAAGCTTAAATTATAGAAGCAAGCCTTTAAATAGGTGAAAAGACATTTATTAAGTGTTTACTAGGTGCTTGGCATTGCCCTTTGAAAACTTTGGGTCACCTAGGGTTGATGGTCTAGTAAGGATGACTTATCAAAGTGGAATTTTAGGGTAAGGTATAAGCATAGAATAAGCAAGTAGGCCTCTTGACACTTACTAGCTCTGAGACCAGGGGCAAGTCACTTAACCTCTCTGTGCCTCAGATAACTCCCCAGGACTTAAGTCATTCATGTGGTTCTTCCTATACTGGAATATAATAAATGAACTGGTAGGACAAACGTTAATGAGACTATAAATTATATCACATTTTTTGCTGTCATCAATCTAAAACCATGTATATTTAAAATCTTAGAGATATGCATATAGATATGCCAGTTTTATTCAATAGGAACTGACATAAGTATTTAATTATTAAGGAGCTTATGAATATTTTCAAAGTAGTATATGCAAATTCAGAAATGAAATTTCCAGTAAAGCAATTACACCTTGGAACTGATACTAAATAATGAATATACTGACACCAATTCAATTTTATTTTTCTACAGGAGCTGTAAAAGGCAAAAAGAGTATAAAGTTCCACAAGCAACACCAAAATATTATAACAGTATGGAAGTCGTAATTTTCAATAATTGTATTGAAGACAGTTTATAACACAGACAACCCTCCCCCCCATGTTCAATCCAATTATAGGAAATAGGTTTTTTTAATCCTCTCCTCCTCCCTTCACCAGGAACACTACTGTCTGCAGCAACAGTTGTCAAAGAAAGACAGTATGATCTAGTGAGTATAATAGTGCTGTGCTGAATCAGCAAGAGACGGGTATGAATACTACCTCTCAGACCTTCACTATGTAAACTGGGGCAAGTCACCATGAAAACTTCCTGAAGCACAATTTGCTCAGCTATGAAATGCAGGTTACAGCATTTACCTACAGGGTTGTTGAGAGACTCAAATAAGGTCTTGTATATAAAGTAAACTGCAAACTTTAAATGTCAGTTCTCAGGCATTTATTTTTAGTTGTTAGAATTATCATATATAACTAATATACATATATATGTATATGTAAAACTGGGGCAGTTATTAGTTTTGAATTTTGGAAGTTTGGTAAAAGCAGTTGAAAAAAATATGAATTGCAGGTTTAAAACCTGATGTCTAAAAATAAATGGTATAGTGCTTACCTGTTCTTTCAGTTTTTATTTTCAAGGTTTGAGGGGGAAATGCAGCTCTATGAGGGATTATATAGACATCCTCTTTCCCAGCTCCCTAAATTTTGCAAAACTAATGGCTAAATATGTAATTACTGTATTGAGTATTAGCTCTTAAAATGAAAAATTATATAATTAGGTAGTTTTACCTGAAGCATATCATTCTTTGACTTAAAAAAATATTTTACTCAAAAATTAAGGGGATTCCAAATGCATTGAAAAAAATTAAGTGCAGTTCAAAGTTTCTTACAATGGTGGAGAGGGCTAGGCTCAGAGTCAAGAACTGCCACTGGAAGTCCTCCATGATACACATGCACAAAGCCTTTATTACTTTGGAAAGACATGCTAAAGCTTATAATGAATGACCATGGCCAAATCACTTAGCCCCTCAGTGTCCCAGGCTACTATCTTAGACTAAATTACTGATAAATGGCTAATATGTGAAGGGAGTTTCCAATACAATGCAATCACTGTTCTAGACACCAAAAAACATATGAAAACAAAAACAATCTCAACCCTCAAACAAAAAACCTTTATTTACTTCCCATATTCATAAGTGAAATCAGTATTAATAGTAGCCTTATTTATACTTTACCCCTATTGTCTCTTGCAGGGGGGTCGTTCTTAATAGGGGCCACAGTCCTGCGATTCTAGAAAAGAAGACAATTATCATCACTTTTTTCTCTAACTTCACTCATTATGCAAAACACAATTCTGGCATACTTTTATATTTAAAAAGGCAATCATAAAAATTCTAAGGCAGAAGCTAAAATTACAGGCAACCTGATTTTATAATTAATAGTATCTGTAAATCTATTAAACTCTTTCATATGAAAAGGTCTGAAAATAATACACATTTCAGGGTCAGATAACAACACATTAAAGGGTCAGATTTGGAGGTGGAAAGGACCTTGGAAGACAGAGTCCAAATGCTTCATTTTACAGATAAAGAAGTCACAAGGCCCAGAGAATTTAAATGATTTGCCCATGGTCACACAACTAGTAAGTGTCTGAGGCAGGATATGAATTCAGGTCTTCCTGACTTCAAGTCCAGTGCCCTATCCACTAAGTCATGAAGCTTTTTATTTTTACACATGCAATGATTCTTGAAATAAAATTTTGGGACCAGTTAGAGACACAGATGTAAATGAAATCACATATAAAATTAAAGGTTTGTTTCAAATAATAAACTAGCTTACTTTATTACAATGTCAGCTTGAATGTCTTTACTTTCCTTTGAAGCTAATTGTTTATAAATAGCTCAAAGACAACCTCAACTGGAATAGAAATTTCCAAGTAGTTCAAAAATTAATTTAAGTCTATATTGATCACATTATTCAGTTATAAAGCTGTCAGAACTCCTTAAAAGTCTTCATTCCAGGATGAAGTACCTGAGGCTGAACAGTCGATATGCTACTAGCTATATCTTTAGTGTAACTAAGGACATCAATATAAATAGAAAGAACAACCACCAGAAAACTACCAAACAGTTAAGCTTGGCCCCAAAGAAGAGCTCGGTGTGTGGGGGTGGGCGGGGGAGGGTGGTGGAAGATATGAATGGTGCTTGTCCCACAAGTATGGACCAGTACATGTAATGTCAACTTTATTTGATGTAGCGACTGGTTTTGCTAATTTTTCTCTCTCTTTTTTCTTTTTTACTTAAAAAAAAAATTCTTTGTACTAATGGATGGCTCTCTTGGAAAGGGAAGGGATAAGGACATAAGGGAATAACTAAGCAATGTAAAGATGAGAGGGTGAGGGCTGGGGATAATTTGCTCCTGTCAGGTAACTGATTAACATAGGGAGAAACAATAGGAAATGTAGTAAATGACAGATGAATCATAATATTCAAGAGTATCCAAGAGGTATTGGGTGCTGCAGAGGGCACTGGGCTGGGCCTAGGTCTAGTTCTGGGTTCAGTGGCTCTGCCACATCTTAGTTCTATGACTTGGATTAAATGAATTACATTATCTTGGTCTGTCTCAGGTTCCTCATCTACAAATGGGACTAATAAGATTTGTATTACTTATCTTATAGAGTTCACAATATCAAAGCTTCAGAACTGGAAGGTACCTTGGAGGTCAACTTGTTCAACTCTTTATTTTATAGATGGAAATAATGAGGCCCAGAAACATGAAGTGACAGGCAGTAAGGGGCAGAGATAAGATTCAATACCAGGGCCTTTGACTCTAAGTTCTGCCCTTTTTCCACCATACCACAATAAGAATCAAGTTACAAAGCCTATAAACACATAGGGTTTACAATGGGCTATAACTGTCACCTACTTTTTTAATGTTAGGAAGATTATTAAAGTCCTTGACCAGGGGGATACCCAAATATTAGTAAATACAGAGCATACAGCAGCTAAGTGGCATAATGGATAAAGTGCCGTCCTAGGAGTCAGGAAGTCCTGAGTTTGAATCCTTAAAACATTTACTATATGACCCTTAGCAAGTCACCTGCTATTGTAGAGGGTGATAGTGGAACTATGTGCTTTGAAATGAGAAAATTTAGGGTCACATACTACGAAAAGCCTTAAGTTTGCAGCTAACACTTTATCAGACAGGAAGTTCTAAAGTATTTTCTAAAGATTCCTCAAATTGAAAACCAGATATCCTTAATCACACAGAGGTGCGTGGAAATTGGTTATTTTCCAAAACACAGCCTTAATATACCATCATTTCTGAATCACAAATTCTAAAAGTGACTCCTTAAACATTCAATGATAATTACAAACCTTCACAATTTTGTTTACTTTGGCTGAAGGGGTAGGAGGTGGAGGTGTTTCTGGGCTAGGTTCAATTTCTTCATCAGGTGCAAGGTCAGGGTTAAGTGAAAAGATGCTCTCCAAGTCGATCTGTTTATAAGAAGAAAATAGCCTTAGACAGGAGTATACTTAAAGCCACTTTTCATGTGGATTAAGAAAACAAACAGATAAACTTAGTGATTTTAGTTGGGATTGGCATAACACCAAAAATTATGGTCTTTTATACATGTAACAAGCTACCTTTGACAGTATTTGTGGTTTTGAATTCCCTGGATTATTTGAATATGCTACCAGCATAAAGAGAATAGAATTATATAGTAACTATTGTAGTAGAATTGTAGTTCACTTTTATGAGATAGGTTAGAAAAAAGTGACATTTTCATCTGACTTAAACCTAATTAGTGATATACCTAATCATAGATATGAGTAAGAATATACTTCCCTCAGAATAAACATTCTCAAAAATTCAAAATTTTACAGGAAAGATTTGAAAATATGTATACTCTAAGGTGCATTAGTATTTTGCTTTTTAATTTATTTTTACAGGCAACACCACTGTAGTAAAATGATCAAAAAGAAGCTTCTAAAAAATCAGTTCACTAACCCCATTTCAAACAGTTTTTCTATGAGAACTCATACTTAGGAAATCAGTGTAGCAGCAAATAAAATTCTAGTAAATAAAATCCAGAACATACAGTTGGAAGAATCACAAGAAAGATTATGGTTGAATTAAAGCTAAAAATACTTACAGCTTTTAAAAATGATTATTATTAGAGAACTATAAATGAAGTTTAATGTAATGGTATGTACCTCTTTGCCTTTTGTATCTCCATTTTCTATCCATTCAACAGTTACACTTTCGTTATCTTCATTTAAAGATGTTACCATAGCTTGATGTATTCGACCTAAATGGGAAATAAGATACATGGGATAAAATACCATTAACATGTTACTAACCCTTTTGTGATACTGTATTTTAACGAAGGGGTTTGAAAAAAATAAGGAGGCAATCTTTAGTTTAGCATGAATTGGGAATGAACAATAACTATCTTTGACGCAACAACCAGATAATATCAGTAACAAGCATGGCTTCACCATTCACCAATTTAATAAACATTAAGCATCTATTATATAGAATGCATTGTGCTAGGTACATAAGGAAAATACAAAGATAAATAATCAGTCAACAAGCATACATTAGGCATCAATTTCTGGAAAAAGATAAAAAAAACCTATCAAGGAGTTTACAATCTAGTAGGGGAGATGACTTCTACACAAATAAATGCTAGTTATAGAATATGGCAACTGCATAAACAGTATAAAGTAGATAATAGGATTTAGACTTAGGGAGGGACCTTGTTGGAGCTAATTTAGTCCAATCCACATATTTTACACTGGAGAAAACTGAAGCCCAGGCAAATAAAATTATTAACTGCCCAAGGCCACATAGAAAATAAACAGTAAAGTCAGAATAAATCTTAAGAGCTGAATGAGATTTAAAAGACACTCTAGTTCAGGGGTCTAGGGCTCTATGACCTTGTTTTTAAAAATACTGATTAATGCATTTTAATATCATTAATTTCCTTTGTAATCCTATGCATTTTGCAAATTTAAACAGTCTGAGAAGGATTTATATGGTTTTACCAGACTACCAAAGGTTAAGAAACAGAACCCCTGGCACAGTTCTACCTCTCACCTAATCCATGAATCTCATTTAGAGAATTGTAATGGTGGTAGGATCAATTCTCAAGATATCTGAAGGAAGAAAAGCTACCAAATACTTGGAAAAATTCCTGGATATTATCTACCCCCCCCCCCCACACCCGGTCCCCCATCCGAGCAACTAAGGAATTATCAATAGCTGACTCATATACCTACTTTCCTATCACTATAAAATTTTTATAAGACTAATCAATACACATATCGATACCACCCCTGATAAAGATATGGGAAGGGAACTGATTGGCAGGCATCTGCAATTGATATTATAGAGCAAACCACAACTATATAGTCATAACAAATGAATGAAAGGTATAAATAATCAAAAAACTCACAATAGTCTATAACAATGTATTTGGTAGGGAAAATACAACCTTTAAAGGTTTTCCTCCAATAGGATTCCTCCCATGCATATATGTCAAAATCACATGCAATTCCTTAAAATATATAACACTTAATTTTGTTCAAAGACCTTTGTAACTAGTATCACAAAAGGCACAAAACAGGGAGCTTTACCTAAAACTGTTTTCTCTCTTTCTCTTCACTCTTACACACACACACAAACACACACACACACACACACACACACTAATAGAGTAAAATGTTTTATCCAAATCTTTTTCACTTCTTTTATCATTCAAATGAAACAAATACATATTAAGAAATTTCAAAGATACTTTGCATAATAAGGACATTCATATATAATGAAGTTATAGAAAGTGACAATAACCTGTAGGATTGCTTTATTTTTCTTAACAATTTTCTATCCTTAAAGATTTGACTGTAACAGCAACATTGTGTGATGATCAACTATGATAGACTTAGCTCCTCTCAGCAATGCAATGATCTAAGACAATTCCAAAAGACTAATGACGGAAAACACTATCCACATCCAAAAAAAGAACTATGGAGTCTGAATGCAGATCGAAGCATACTATTTTCTCTTTTTTTGTTTTGTTTTTTCTTTCTTGTGGTTTTTGTTCTGATTCTTTTTTACAACATGACTAACGTGGAAATGTTTAATATGATTACGTATGTATAACCTATATCAGATTGCATGCCGTCTTGGGGAAGGGGAAGGGAAAAATTTAGAACTCAAAATTTTATAAAAGTGACTGTTGAAAACTAAAAATAAATAAATAGACAGATAAAAAATCTGACTGTAAGAGCTAGTAAGGATGTGACAGCAAGATTTTTTTGCTTTGGTTTTAATACTGTCAAAATGGCTTCTTGCTGACAACTCAAAAAGCAAATCATATGTAAAATCTTCAAAAGTATTTGTCAGCTAATTAACCATGTTTTAAAAGAACTTCTTTGGCATTTTATTTCAAGAAATTTTTGCTTGAAAAAACATTGGTTTATTTTTCAATTCAGAATATTCTTCTCTTCGAAAGTGAGAAAGAACTTGCTGATGTCATATTATTATTAGATAAAACATCATGCATTCTCTTCTGATGCAGACCAAACAATAAACTGATTTTTTAAATAGGTAAGTGTGTCTCTGAATGATATCCAACATTTCCTTCTTTCTCATCAAAGAATCAACTTCTGCTTTATTTTCATCGTATGTGTAGACAAACCTGTTCATTCAATGCTATCTTTTTGATAACACTTAGCCAGGACCATTATTAATTTTTCCTACTCACTTAAAAATCATCCTAATATCTTAATAGTTAGGTTATCAAAAAGAATACTTCACTATTTAAAAATACTAGTTATTTCCATTAGTGTTGGTACTACTTCTACTAATAGAGACTATGAATAACTGTAACAAAAAAAAAAAAACTTAGCACCTACTGGCCAACTGCCATAAAAAGCCACCCTATTTTCACCTCAGACAATAGAAGGACAGCCTCACATAGGACCAGAGGTGAAAAAGCTTCCAAGCACCTCTAGTGCACCTAACAAGGGCTCAAGTGGAGGTGGTCAAAAGAACAAATCTTTAAAACTAAGATTACAACAATTAAAATAACTATATAATATCACTAAGAGATGAACATTTACTACCTACTGATAAAACAATGTGCCACAACCCAAGGAATTGACTTAGGGCCAGTTCAAATTAACCATATTAAATTATGGCACGATTCACCTTGTCTGTTAAGAGTCAACTTTTTCTTAAGGACCTTGAATAGTAAAGTTTCACAGATGTGAAAAACTTTGGACTGGCAGTCTGAAAATACTGGTTTAAAAAAAAAGGTTTTTAAGAAGAAAAGTAAGGCAAGCAAAGCTGTGTTTTCTTAGAAATTAATCTAGCAGATCTATAGTCCTATGAAAAAATGCTCTAAATCATTATTCATTAAAAAAAATGCAAATTAAAACAACTCTGGGGTACCATTTCACACCTATCAGATTAGACAACATGACAAAACAGATAAATTGGAACACTAATACATTGTGGGTAGACCTATGAACTGATCCAACCATTCTGGAGAGCAATTTGTAACTATGCCCAAAAAGCTATAAATCTATGCATACTTTTGACCTAGCAATACCACTTCTAGGTCTGTATCCTAAAGAGATCATAAAAACGGGAAAAGGACCTACATGTACAAAAATATTTATAGCAGCTCTTTTTGTGGTGGCTAAGAATTAGAAATTGAGGGAATGTGCCCATCAATTGGGGAATGGCTGAACGTTGCGGTATATGAATGTAATGGAATACTATTGTTCGTTGAAATAATGAGCAGGTGAATTTCAGAAAAACCTGAAAAGACTTACATGAACTAATGCTGAGTGAAGTGAGCAGCACCAGAACATTGTACACAGTAACAGCAACACTGTAGTACGACTAATTTTGATAGACTTAGTTCTTCTCAGCAATGCAACTTCAACTAAGACAACTTCAAAAGACTTACAATGGAAAATGCTATCCACATCCAGAAAAAGAACTATGGGGTTTGAATGCAAATTGAAGCATACTATTTGTTCTCTCTTTTTTTTTGGTTTCTTCCTTCTTGTGGTTCCTCCCACTGGTTCTAATTCTTCTTTACAATATTACTAATGTGAAAATATGCTTAATATAAATGTATATGTAGAGCCTATATCAGATTGCATACTGTCTTGGAGGAGAAAGGGAAGGGAGAGGAGAAATTCAGAACTCAAAATCTTATGGAAATGAATGCTGAAAACTAAAAATAAATAATTAAAAAAAGAAAATGTTATCAAAGACAGAGAAAAGTTCTCTGTACAGATTTTCATAAAAGTATTATATGAAAATTAAAAAAGAAATGAAAGTGTACATTTTTAACTACAGGGTTATGGTTAAATAAACTGAAGTATTGTATCACTATAACACAATGAAGAGTAATTCAAAGAAATCTTAAAAAGTCTTTATTAAATAATGCAAAGTGTAAAAGAACCAGAGGGTCACATGCTATGACCATTTATGAGGAAAAGTGAATGAGAATGGACAAATAAAGAATCCCAATTGGAAGGAATGACAGAAAAATGATATTCATTGTATACTGAAATAAATTTTAACCTAAGTAGTTAACAGTAAACAAGTTTAGTTGGCTAAATTGATGCTCAATGTTAAGTTTCAATAAAACACTTAATTTTTAAAAGGGCCAAATTCATGATAATTTTTAAATTTTTTACACCAGTCATTTCCCATCTACTTCCCTAAGCGAAATTTCCTTTGTGACAATTACCATTAAGCAGCAAAAACATTTAATAGAGATCGTATCTGACAATTTATACATAATTCTTTCTAGCAGTTCACTCCCTCTGGTCTCTAGGACTTTAAATATTCTTTCAATTACTCACAGTTCAACCTCCTTTTATATATGTTTTAATTTATATCATTATAGTCACTGCAGACACTGTCCTGTTGGTTCTGACTTATTTCATTCTCCATCAATTCATCCTAATCTTCCCATGTTTTTCAGAAACCCTCATATCTTAGTTCTTATTAGGACATTATTCTATTGTATTCAGATTATAACAGTTTTTCTAGTCATGCCTCCAAATGATGGTCATTTATTGTTTTCAGTTTTTTGCCACCAAAAAAAGTGCTATGAATGTTTTAGCAAGTATTGAATCTTTATTTTTTACTTCGCTGGAATGTATGCTCCGTAATGGAGTGCTGAGTCAAAGGACATGGAGAGTATAGTCACTTTTTTTTTGGCATAATTCCAAACTGAAAACAAGAACTGTTGAACTACCAGAGATCCACCAACAGTATGTCAGGTTGCCTGTCTTTTCATGGCCCCTGCATCGTTGTATGAATCTCAGAGTAGTTTTAATTTGCATTTCTTATTGTTAGTGATTCAGAGAATGTTCTCATGTGATCACTTAATTTCTAATTCTTATTTTGAAAACTATCCATTCTAGGAGCGGCTAGGTGGTGTAGTGGATAGAGCACCAGTCCTGGAGTCAGGAGGACCCGAGTTCAAATTCAGCCTCAGACACTTGACACTTCCTAGTTGTGTGACCCTGGACAAGTCATTTAACCCCAATTGCCTTACCAAAAAGAAAAAAAAAAAGAAAACTATCGATTCCTTTGCCAAAGTATATATTGTGGAATGGTGGTTAGTTTAACGTACATGCACACAGACATACACACACACACACACACACACACACACTCTCTCTCTCTCTCTCTCTTTATGTTTTGAATATCAAGACTTTTTGTTTTGGTTGATATTTAAGGCAAATATTTTTCTGTACTTTACCACTACTTTAAGAGACTCACTGAAATGACTAGATTGGAAGAAAGATTAAAAGGAAGAAGGCAAGGACAATCTCCATTATTATCATCCACCTGTGTAACAGCTGACAGATTACATGCAAAAACAGTAACAAGAGGATAGCAACTTGACCCAGGACAGCTTCTATCTGAATTTCATTGAAAATATGAGAAGAATGACATAACATTTGCAGATTTGTTTGTGAAATAAAGGGTTTTATGATAGCAATTCAGGACTAGGTGGTTACCAGCATAAATTATAGAATGGTTATTGATAAATCATGCAAAAAAATGAAAGAAATTGTGCAACACATCACTTCAGGCTGAAAAAATTTAGCACCTTGCAAATACCTAGGAGGCTAGTAGCATACAATAGCAACTCATTACCGGGGGCTGAGCCAAGAAAGCGGAATGAAAGCAGTGACTTGCTTGAGCTCTCTCCCAAACCCTTCCAAATACCTGTAAAAAAAAATTGCTCTAAACAAATTCTAGAGCAGCAAAACCCACAAAAAGGCAGAGTGAAATAAATTTCCAGTCCAAGACAAGCTGGATGGTTGATTGAAACCCAGCTGTTGCGCCAGGATGACAGAAGAGCGCAGTTCAGCGTGGGCCTGGCATCAGCAAACCTGGGGCAGGCCTCAGAGGACTGAATCATGGACAGCTGTGGTGGTTTCCAGACTTCTCAACCCACAAACGCCAAAGACAACTTAGAAGGTCAGTAGGAAAAGTCTGTGACCCTGGTGAGACAGAAGCTCAGTCCCAGCCCCAGTCCTGGCGCAGCCCTGGGGCGATGGCTGCTTCCAGAGCTCTCAGCCCACAGACTGAAGGGGAATCGAGTAGGCTGATCTGAGGGGGACTGCAAGGATCTCTTTGCTGGTGCTAAGACAGGATTCTTTTGCTTTGCCTGTGCTTGGATCTGGGTTGCAGTTCTAGGTGGCAATCCTGGGACAAGGAGGAAATGCTGGCATGGTGGAGCTTGTAGTGAAAGAGGGCAGGGAATCCTCCTCACAGTTCCAAGGCAGAAAACAGTGCTTGCGGTTACTCATAGACCAGAGCAGGCCAGGAAAGGAGTAAACACCTCACCCTTGATCTTACCACCTTTGAAGAATGAAAAATTTACAGGTCCCTAGAAGTATCTCTGAAAACAGCTGCACAAAATCCCCAAAGCTTGGGACAGTACATTCTCCATAATGGAAGCAGACCCCTACCTTAACAAAGAGTTTATAACTGAAGTAATTGGCTGGGATCATGAGCAAACTGTGCAAAAAAAAAGTCAGACCATAGAATCTTTCTTTGGTGACAAAGAAGATCAAAACATACAACCAGAAGACAACAAAGTCCAAGCTCCTACATCCAAAAGCTCCAAGAAAAATACGAATTGGTCCTAGGCCATGGAAGACCTCAAAATGGATTTTGAGGAGCAAGTAAGAGAAGTAGAGGAAAAACTGGGAAGAGAAATGAGAGTGATGCAAGAAAACCATGAAAAATAAGTCAACAGCTTGCTAAAGAAGACCCAAAAAAATACTGAAGAAAATAACACCTTAAAAAATAGCCTAACCCAAATGGCAAAAGAGGTCCAAAAAGCCAATGAGGAGAAGAATACCTTAAAAAGTAGAATTGGCCAAATGGAAAAGGAAGTCCAAAAGCTCACTGAAGAAAATACTTCTTTAAAAATCAGAATAGAGCAAATGGAAGCTAGTGACTTTATGAGAAATCAAGACATTGTAAAACAAAACCAAAAGAATGAAAAAATAGGAAAAAAATGTGAAATATCTCACTGGAAAACCAACTGACCTGGAAAACAGATCCAGGAGAGATAATTTTAAAATTATTGGACTACCTGAAAGTCATGATAAAAAAAAAAAGAGCCTAGATAGCATCTTTCAAGAAATTATCAAGGAAAATTGCCCTGATATTCTATAACCAGAAGACAAAATAGAAATTGAAAGAAACTCACTCTCTTTCAAGTAATGGCAGTTAACAATTCCCCGTACTACAAATACAAACTTCAAAAATCTTGGGAGAACTCAAACAATTAACTTGTCTGGAAATGGACCATTATCCCGGACCAAAACATTGCTCATAATCATCTAGTAGTACCATTTTAATAAATGTTACCATATCATATAATCTTCAAGCTAAACATAATAAAAAGCTTTTAAAACTCTGAGACTCAGTAAAGAAACTCAAAACTGTGTCTGAAAAAGACAAGGTATGTGTCATCCTATCTACTACTGGAGTTGTACAGGATGCTTTCAGTGGAGCTCCAGAAGATGAACATTTTAATTGAATCACAAAAAGCAGTTATTTTATCTATCCATACAAAACCCCATAAAATATTAAATGCAAAAGAGCAATAGCAGGATAGCTACTTTTCTCAGGACCATTTTTATGTAAACCCCATTAAAAATGAGAACAAGATAATGCAGCATTCATTTACACATCACTGTAGGATTAACAAAAACAATTCCCTTCACAATAATTCCTGAAACAGGAAATATAAACACAATCATCTCCAATTACATAGCTAACACACGTCGAAGAGAAAGAATTAGGACTAAAGTCCAGGCATCCTGACTCTTAATTCGGCCTTCCTTCCACCACACCAACTGAAGCTCCAATTATGTAAAACTGTGGTGTGTGACTGGAGGAGGAGAAGCCCAGATTCTGGCCTCAAAGGCCTGATTTCAAGTTGCCACTCACAACTTAGTCTAGGGCAAGTCACTGTCTGCCCTAGGCTTCAATTTCATCCTCTGTAAAATGAAGTTTGGATTAGATGATCTCTAAGGCTCCTCTTCAGCTCTAAATCTATGATCCTGGGAGACCTGGAATAACTTTTACCATGGAACAATAACAAAGCTCCTCTTCTACAGTGTTACAGACACTTCAGACTTTATTCTCTTGCAAATATTAGTCCCATACTGGCTTCTGGAAGAAATACTTTACCCATACTGGTATGGGCACATTCACAACCACTTTTGAAAGTTGCTTTTGCCTAATTTTTATGAGTTTGTAATGTTACTTCAGCTTATTCTATGATTAATTTTATTTGGGATTTTTAAAAAAAATTGAAAACCTCCATATGTTCAAATATATCCTTCCCTTTAATCTAGCCATGATTCTTTCAGAGCTAGTAAACTTACTAGAAAACTTAATGGCATAAAATAAAATAAGACACAAAAAAGCACAGAAATCTTATCTTTTTAAAAATTTATTTATTATTAGTGTCAACATTCACTTTCATAAGATTTTGAGGTCTAAATTCCCCCACTCACACACAAAACGGCATGCAATCTGATATAGGCTATACATGTACAATCATATAAAATATATTGCCATATTAGTCATGGTGTGAAAGAAGAATCAGAACAAAAGGGGAAAATTACAAAACAGGAAAAAAGAAAAAGAGAGAAAACAGTATGCTTCAATCTATAATCAGACTCCATAGTTCTTTCTTTGGATGTGGATAGCATTTTCCATCAGGAGTCTTTTGGAATTCTCTTAGATCATTGCATTGCTGAGAAGAGCTAAGTCTAACAAAGTCAATATCACACAATGTTACTGTTATTATGGACAATGTTCTCCTGGTTCTGCTCATTTCACTCAGCATCAGTTCATATAAGTTTTTCCAGGTTTTTCTGAAATCTGCCTGCTCATCATTTCTTAAGGAACAATAGTATTCCATTACATTCATATACCACAACTTGTTCAGCCATTCCTCAATTGATGGGCATCCCCTTCAATTTACAGGGGTCTTACCTTCCTGAAGTCTAATCTTATATGGATCTAATATGGATATTCTTCTTACTTCTTACCCCCTTTCAATGACTCTCCTAGTCATTAAATCTGGTTTCTCCTTTAGGCAAAACTCAGATTAACTCAGTCAACAAGCATTTATTAACTATGTGCTAGGCACTGTGCTAAGCAATGAGGATAAAAAAAGGTAAAAGACAGTCTGCTCTCAAGGTGCTCACAGTCTAATGGGGGAAAACATGCAAACAAATACATATAAACAAGATAAATACAAGATAACCTACAGATACTCAACAGAGGGAAGGCACTAGTTTTAAAGTGGATCAGGAAATGTTTCTTTCAGAAGGTGGGACTTTAGTGGAGACTAGTAGGGGAGGGAAGTTAGGAGAAAGAAATAAGGAGAGAAAATTCTAGGCATGGGAGAAGTGATAAAACTTGAAATCAATTTAATAGAATTAGCCACCTGGTTCCTAATGGCTATACACATTTTAAGCCATAAACATCCACTGTCGAGTTCTCCATCTAGTTCTTGGAGACTTTCTTCTCCGGTTCTAATCTTAGCACTACTGGAGTCCAGAAGAGAGGTAAAAAACAGAAGTATTAATTTGGAAACCAACACTTCATCAGGTATACTGTGTTCACATTCATGAACTATTCAATGACTACAGTGAAACAGTATTTTTAATAGGCTTGTCAGTAATATTTAGCTCCAATGAGAAAAAAAAATTGTGATTCTAAAATCCAAATCCCAGCAATTTTTCTAGCAAGGCTGGATGTGAATTCTGTTTCATCCTAAGTTTAGGGTAGGCATGTAATTTTGAGCAAGGTCCTCATCAGAATGAAATGGTATTTTATTTGGGGGTGAGTTGTTATGCTGGGAAGCCAATTTTTATCAGACTATTAACCTAGACTAGGCATACATTATTATATGGTAAATTCCACATTATAAATTCCTGGGTCAGGATCTGAAGAAACATATACTTACAAAGGTATTATTTGACTGAAGATATTTACACTGGTATAAATGGATTAAAAGTAAATTATTTTAACACTGTCTTTGGATCAAAGACTGACAGACATGGAATAATTATTTAAAAAAAAATACTTAGAATCACAGTTATGGCTGGAAGGAAACTCAGAGGTCATCTAGTTCAACTTCCACATTTCACAGACAAAAAACTTAGGCACAGAATGGTGAAGTGATTTGTCCAAGACCATATTACTAGAATGAGACAGCTGGAACTCAGGACCTCTGACACTAAATTCAACACCCTTTTCACTCCACTAGTAGCTGAATTCGAGTAGCACCATACTACTTGATGTACTACACACTATTAATTACATTGAGGAAGTATAATGTAGAAGGAATAAATAAGAAAAACTGCAATACACATTTATATAGTACTCTGTAAATTTTTTAATCCCTATCTCACTTACCCTGTGAGATAGTGCAACTATTAATTGCATTTTACAAATTCAACTGAGGCTCAGAGAAGTACTCATTTGATCAAAGCTTAGGACTTGAGTCTGGATGTCTTCTGACTGTCTCTTAATAGTGCTCTCATTACATTATATCACTTAAAACAAACAAACAAACAAACAAACAAAAAACAAAAAACCCCCCACAATGCTACAGAAACATTAAATTGGAATCAAGAGACCTAGGTTCTAAGGATGCCAATCATGTACTGTTTCTTACTGCTTCCATCTTTTGCTGGTAGAATACTTCTTTAACCTCCTCAGACCAAGCATTTGGATTGGATTTTAGAGTCCACTTCCAAGTGTTCTCTATCCTCCCAAATGTATTCTTTCCCCACTCTGCTACTGAGTGGACACATGGTAGATTATTTGAGTTTTGTGGGGATTCAATTTGAACCAGCTAGATCTGTTCTATATCTTTTTATTTTTATCAGGGATATGAATAGCAAAGTTTGTAATAGCCAGGTTTGATGATCAAGTTGAATACTAACACTATTACAATGGTATCATTGGGCATAGTATTATATTTCAATATAGACTTATTCAAAGATAGCTATACGGTGAAGTGGATAGAGCACTGGGCCTGGAGTCAGGAAGATCTGAATTCAAATCTAGCCTCAGACATCTACTAGCTGTGTGACCCTGGGGAAAAGTCACTTAACTTTGTTTGTCTCAGTTTTTTTCATGTGTAAAATCTGGAGAAGGAAATGGCAAATCACTCAAGTATCTTTGCCAAGAAAACCCTAAATGGGGTCACGAAGAGTTGGATACAACTGAAAAACGACTGAACAACAAAAATAGACTTGTTAAATTTTATATTACTACTAGACAGTTAACATTATAAAATTATAATGCCTATAGAACTTACCTCACAAGGTTCTTGTGAGGCTCAAATGAAATAATGGATACAAAATCCTCTGTAAAGGCTGATATTAGATACATGCCACTGGATTTACTGAACATAACCAAAAGTAGTTTGTTTTTTTTTTGTTTTTCTTTTCCTAAATGGAGCCTATGAAATTGGTCAAAGATCCAAAAGTGGAATCAAAAAGCTCTTCATGAACTACATCTGCATGAACCCAACGCAGATAGAGAATGTCAACAATCACTGGACAAACGGTTGAGTCATGTGAATTCGTTTATGGAGACAAAGGGGTTTATGATGAGGTCATCACCACCAGAAATTACAGAAGGATTATCCTTAAACAAGCTACACTTGCTGATCACCACTAGTCATAAATGGAAATGATAAAAAGGAGGGAAAAAAAACCTGTACAACATATCATTGCAGGCTGTAACAATTTAATACCTACAAAATACCTAAGACCCAATCTCCTGGCTATAACCAGATACAATAAAAGCTTGCCATCTTTCACAAACTAAGATAGATAAAAGGTTCTCATATTATAATTACCAAAATAAAAATATACTTGAGAATTAAATAAGCTGTACTGAATCTGGAACATTATCACAGATAAAACTGTGGCCCACAATTACCTGGATATAACATTCAAGATTGAATCTCAACTGCACATAGTGCTTCCATAAGGAAATTCCTTCCCAGCATTTCTGGGGAAATGTGTATATCTCTCTTCCCCACCAAATCCTGAGAAAATTCAGCTGAGAAAATCAAGAAGTACTACGGTTCTCCTGCAAGAATTCAAAGTTAACAATCAATAGAAAAATGTTATTGATGTCAACTTGAAATTAAGAACAGGTAGGAAGGAAGGAGTCATGATCTAATTTAGATTTGCTTATCTTAACTTCACAGCTCTGTCTACAGAAAATGGTGAGTTATTCTCGCAAATAAAACAATAAGTTTATATGCATACAATATTTTAAACAAATCCTATGATTCTAAGAAATAACAAGCTTTGGAAGCAAAATAAAATCTTAAATTGGCAATTTCAACATGTGACTCTCCATAGTGCTGTTAACCTTCCTAGAAGCTCTGAATGCCATGTTATTAAAATACTACCCAAAATATTCTCTGTCATTTTCAAGTGTTTGAATATTTACTACAGGCTACTGTTCTCTTAAAATACTATTAAAAGTAATATTTATTTATTAAACATTTTTAAAGATAGGCACATTAAGGAGTAAAGATTATGAAGAATGCTGGAAGTATTTTATAAAAAGATATAGGAAAAGTCATTTTAAATCACTGTCATTATTGATTCACAAAAATAATAAGTAATGCATTCATTATATTTTTATATTAAAAAAACTCTGAGACTTTGAGTATAACTTCAGCATAGAAAAATGATTCAGTATTATTTTATTATGGGTGACTCATTATTTTAAAACATGAAAATAAAATGTGATAAAAAATAAAGACTAACTTATGATTTCCAGAATTTTCCTGAATCTTAAAGATTAATAATATCTGTAGGGAATTTGGAAACACTAAGTGCACACCATATATTTCTCTATTAATATACTTTTTTCTATAAATTCTGATCTCTGCTCTGATTATACACAGGTAGTTGATTTAGGAACTCTTTAACAAGTCTTCCTCTATCTATTTAAACATAATCTATTCCGTTTTGTGCACAGTATCTGTATAAAGTTGCAAAACACAGATTTTTGCTATTTAGTATTTAGTTGTTGTACTTATCAATTCTTTTCTTTAAAAAAAAAAAAGTGCTCATGATATTAAAGGTGTGAAGCTTCCATACATCTACTGAGTTTCTGACTTCTCTTACTCCTTCTTTCTGAACCAAGCTTTTCTACTTATTTCTCTCCATCCTCAATATTTTCTCATCTTCCTGTTGGAGACACAGTATCAGACAGCATGTTAATTTAGAGGGTCTTATTTACATTATTTCTACTTCATCCTCAGCAACTGGTATTGATAAATAAGGTGCAATTATTTTCATGGTAGTGTTTTTGCAAATATTTATCATCAGTACTACAACACGAGATGACCACTTATCTCATGAAACAATGTTTCTTGTTGCTTTTGGATATTCAATAAAACCAATTCTGCTGACTCCTTTCTTTGCATAAGGAGTACCTTCCATTTATCTGCAACTTCCTTCTGATTTCATTTATACATACAATGTCAAGATCAATGACTCATCTCCTCTAGCAGTACATTCACTTGTTAGTCACTGGAAGAAGAGTTCACATATGTAGCACTAACAGAGTTTATAGACTGTTTAATGTGTATAACTCTTAACATCTCTGACCCTTTCCCCACCACTCTGCCACCATCATTAAAGAAGCAGAGGGGAAGCTACACAGGGTTAAGGGCCACTTTAAATACTTTATTTGTTTCACTGGTTACCATGGCCAAAAAATTCATTGCTGAGTGGTCACCCTACTGGTTATGAGCCTTTCCATACTTGTCAAGTAGTGAGACATATCTCACTGAACAAGGGCAACACAGGTTGAGAACAAAAGGACGATGGAAGGTTTTAAGTAATATTGCCTGCTAAAGACAATGAGAAGCAGTGGAAAGAAACACAAGTTTATAGAAACCTTAGCAAGAAACCTAATTAAGTCAAATTACCTTATACTATAGACAAAGCTAGAAAGACAGATAGATGGGTGAAATATGTAAAAGTTCTGTCCAACTATACTCCTTCAATGATACTACCACCACTCTTACTACACAGTTCCTAATGTGCTCCTTGAGGAAGCAGAAATGGCCCTGAAGAAAACAAAAATGGCCAAAAAGAAAAATACCCATCCATGTCTATTTTCCTAGCTATATAAATGTTTTTATAATACACACACACACACACACACACACACACACACACACAGGGCTATTAGAAGTGGAAAAGTAGGAATTCACAAGCCACATTCCATGATGGACCATATCTTTACCACCATACAATTAAGTGAAAAATGTAGAGACTCCAAGATCTACTGTGAATATGGTGACTAAAAAAAACCACAAGTATTTTAGAGCAAAATCCTAAGTTAAAGGTGCTCCTTCACCAAGCTGCGCCCCATGCATATTAGAACATCAGAAGATTCTGATTCAAAAACAACTCTGAGGTACCACATCACACCTATCAAAATGGCCAACATGACAAAACAGGAAAATGAGAAATGTTGGAGAAGATGTGGAAAAATTGGAACACTAATGCATTGTTGGTGGAGTTGTGAAATGATCCAACCATTTTGGAGAGCAATTTGGAACTATGCCCAAAGGGCTATAAAAATGTGCATACTCTTTGGTCCAGCAATACCATTACTAGGTCGATATCCCAAAGAGATCACACAAACGGTAAAAGGACCTACATGTACAAAAATATTCATGGCAGCTCTTTTTGTGGTGGCAAAGAATTTGAAATTGAGAGGATGCTCATCAATTGAGGAATGGCTGAGCAAGTTGTGGTATATGAATGTGATGGAATACTATTGTGCTATGAGAAATGATGAACAGGCTAACTTCAGAAAAACCTGGAAAGACTTGTATGGTCTGACCCTGACTGAAGTGAGCAGAACCAAGAGAATGTTGTACACCATAACTGCCATGTTGTGTGATGACTAATATTGATAAACTTAACCCTTCCTGGCAATACAAGGATCTAAGACATCTCCAGAGACCTTGTGATGGAAAATGCTATCCACATCCAAAGAGAGAACTATGGAAGTTGAATTGCTATTTTTTTTCTCTTCTGTTGAGTTTTGTTTCCTCTTTCTGATGGTTCCTCCTACTGGTTTTAATTTTTACTTACAACATCACTAATGTTAAAATATGTTTAATATGAATGTAAATTATAGCCTATATCAGACTGTGCACCATCTTGGGGAGGGTGGTGGGGAGGAAGGGGGAGAAAAATTTTAAACTCAAAAGCATATGGAAGTAATTATTGATAATAAATCAAAATAAACTAATTTTTTAAAAAAAAAGAAGATTCTGATACAAAAGAAATAACTTTGCTCAAAAGCCCTCTTCCTATTTTTATCAAGTGAGGTTTAAAATAGGAGGAGGCATGCTTGCCAAAGGTGTTAGTCAGTCATGGAGGAGTACCCAACAGAGTCCAAACTGAAGAATGAGTCTCTCTTTAGAAGGAGTGGAAAGGAGTTCCTGCAGATGCTATTTGTAGGTGACACTTTGCTGATTGTTCCAAAACCTAGATCACACATGGCAGATCCTCCCAAATGAGATTCGTAATCATCCACATGGGAAAAACTAAGTAGATAAGGAATGCCTATTTGATATGCAGATAGGTGAATAGGTAACTTACAGAGCTCTTGTATCAATATATCTATTTCAGACAGATCCTGTAAATGGATAAGATGAGCCTGAGATGAAAATGGGGAGAATGGGCTGAGAAATTATCAAGGTTTTTTCAGTGACCCTGAACTTCTTCCAGAAACAAATTTCCACCTTTTATCATCAATATCTTTTCAGTGACACTGTATGGTTTTCAAGTCACAGAACACTAATCACTGAAGCACAGAATTTTAGAATCACCTAACATGAAAGAGAGGTGAATAATTAAAATATACCAGCTGCAACACAAAGAATTATGCAGAAATGCCATTATCAAAGAAAAATATGATCAAACAAGATAAAATGGATATGTAAATACAGGAATAATTGATGGGACAGCTTGCATGCTCCTCTGGCATCTCTGTGATATCACAAGAATGCAATAAAGATGCTCCCAACATATTAGGTGGATGCCTTCTAAAAAACTTATCTAAGAATATGGATGAAAGTTACATACTATGGGCATGCAGAGATGGGTTACAATCTATAACGCAGTAAGGAATATCCAAATCAATTAAGATCATATCCTCTCTCTCTGTCCTCCAACATCTTGCTTCTTTCTCATGAACTCAGTTTCTTTCCTAGGATCAACATATAATAGCTAAAATATATGTTTCTTTAAGGTCTGCAAAACGCTTGTTCAACTAGACATGATAAGGAAATCGAGGAAACAATGGTGATGGTACTGGTCAGTAGTTAAATTATGACAAGCCATGGAGCATTCTACTCTGCAAAACCTCAGTAAGCCACTACTCCCTACTTTGCAAGGAAGAAATGACAACAGCCACTCCAGGATTAGCACGTAATACCTGGGCAAAGAACTGGAAAAACCTAAGATTCATTCACTACCTTTAAGCCCTTACAATGACTCTCAACCTCATTTCAAGCAGATTCTCTTGCCTGGTTCCCAACACAAATCTGAGGTGTAGTAATCCTGAAAATTCCAGTCACTCTGACCTAGAGTAGGAACTATCCAGATTGCAACAGCAACTCCCACTTCATAGACACTTATTTATAAAGCCACTTTTTTTTTTTCAGAACCCAGGGATTTAGTGTGAATATTAATCCCACTTTACAGATGGGAAAACTAAGGTTGAGATATAAATTGGCTTGTCCAATATATAGCTAGTATACTATATAGTATAGGAAGTACTATCAGAGCAAAAATGTGAATCTAGGTCTCAATCCCAATCTACTCTTTCCACTACATTACACTATCTTGCCTCTCTAAAGGATCATGGTATGTCTACCAAGCCTGTACTTTTGATTGTCCAGAGCTTGTAGTTCTGCAGAAGCCATTCTGGCAGTCAAAATCAGGGTATGGTAGGGTTCATTTATGATATTTATGTGGTTGAGTAAGCATTGATGCAATGGAATGGATATTTAAAGGCCACGATCAAATAATGTATGTTTAATACCATACCAAATAAAAGAGACAAAGTATTAAGTGGCTAGGTATATGGTATATGGTACATAATGACATCATACATTTATTTTGTGTGAACTTACAAATGATTCACTTAACAGTGAAAGGAGAAACACCAGGATCATAGAAAGGATGGTTTATAGTACTATTTCCCTCAGAGCTGTGTTATCTTGTACAAGGATATTCTGAAGAATGCTATAGGCATGAACAATGTCATAAATGCCTCTGACAATAGCCTGACAAATAACTTGCTACTTGCTCAGCCTAACATAAAAATATAAAGACAATGCTGAACCTAAACTATGATCTTGCAAGGGTTCTAGATGATTTTCAGAACTATTTATCACAATGTGGGCAGTTAAGTACTCAGTGGATAGAGCAGCAGGCCTGGAGTCAGGAAGACCTAAATTCAAATCCAGCCTCAGACAATGACTAGCTGTGTCACTGTGGGCAAGTCACTTAACCTTGTAAGCCTCAATTTACTCATCTGTAAGATGGAGAAGGAAATGGTAAATAAATCACTCCAGTACCTCTGTCAAAAAAATCCCAAATGTGGTCATGAAGAGTCAGACATTAATTGAAAAACAACAACAAAAATATAAATAACGGCTTAATAAGTGCTACTTGACTGATTAGAAGCTTATGTCATGATTTCCCCATATCATTTATTTCTGCCACTCTGTCATCTCCAAGCTAGCATTAACGCTGAAGCTCCTAGGGTTTTATTGTTGTTGTTGGGGTTTTTTTGGTGCCCTAGGGAAATTAAGAAATTGGAAGGACTCAATCAAGTTCAGCACAGTTAGTCAGAACCTATCAGTAAGGAAATTGCAGTTTCCCTAATATTGAAAATGTAAGATTCCAAAAGAAAGGTTTTACATGTTTTATTTTGTTACTCTGATCCTATATCTACTGTACCTCTTAATCATTCATGTTATCAAAAGATGTGGTCAGTTGTATAAAATCACCTGTAGAAATGAACACAAAAAGAAGGAAAAAGGGCCTTTGGCTCAAAGACTTAGAACTGGGAGGGACCTTCTAGGCCATCTAGTCCAACCCTTTCATTTTAAAGATGAGGAAACTGAGGCTCTGCAAAGTTAACAGCCCATGGTCACACAGCTAGTCAATCAATCAGTATTTATTAAGTACCTACTATGGGCTAAGCACTGAGCTAATAAAAAGTATTTCTAGTTCCTAGGTCAGGTGACACTATTCATCTTTCATTATCTTCCTCTGTAACATACTGAAAATGATCTTGTAATCTAAATCAATGTTAGCCAGTGCTACTGTGTCTATTTGTCAAAATGATTAAGTTTCTGGGATCTTTCTGCCTACTCCTCATGGTTCCTAATTTACGTCGGTTAAAGTTAACTAAAAAATTTACCATAAGTGAGTCATTTTTGCTAGTTTCTCGTTAAAAAAAATTGTTTAAACAGGGTAAGTTACAACTTCTATACTAGTACATAGCATTTTCTCTTTTATTCCATATTTTAATATGGTTAATTTGCTTTCACCTTTGCTCTATCCTAATCTTAGTACACAGTTAATTCAAAAATGAATGTTATACCTATCTCATTTGCTCAAATAATTTAGTTAAATTACTTGACATCAGTTTCCAATTCTCTACTGGAAGAGATTTTCAAGTAGGCTACCAAGGTTTTACTCTCATTTCTTAATTCCCCATTACACTTTCCAATATAGTTTTACCTTCCCCTGTCCCCTCTATTGCAATAATTTTCTAATTTATCTTCCTCCATTCAGCCTCCCCTCTCTCAAAACCAGTCTCTATACAATTGCCAAATGGATACTCCTAAAGTACAGATCTACCCATGTCACTGTCCTGTTCAAGAAGCTTCACAATGGCTCCTTACTGTCTCTGGTTTAAAATACAAACTCCTGGCTGACACTGAAAATCCCTCACTATCTGGCTACAGCAGATTTTTTTTTTTCTTCCCTAGGCTGATTATACCAATTTCCTAACAAAGTGATCATGCCACTTCTTATACACAACATTCTATCTCCCACATCCTGTGCCTTTACAAGACTATCCCCATCATTGTAATGCTCTTTGTCCTTACCTTTACCTCTTGGAATACCTTGCCCGCTTCAAGGCTCAGCTAAAATGATACTTCTTTCAAGAAGATTTTCCCAATTCCCCCCCCCCCCATTGTTGATGCCTCCCTCAACTGCTTTTATTTATACTGCATATTTCATATTTTTGTATATCTTCATATATGTATTCCCTCCCCTATCCTCCTAACCTTCCCCACTCCTCCAATAAAGATTTAATATCCTTGAAGATAAGGACTACCTTGTTGTCTCTGTATCCTTAGTGCCTAGCACGCATAAGGCGCTTAAAAGGCACCAAAGTATGTCATGATTGGAGATTTTTATCAGGAAATTTCTTCTCTTTTTTTTTTTATCCTTTACTGTGGAGGCTGAAGAAATTGAAATTATCTTCATTGTGATCTGGGTGCTTACTTTCATGAATGCTTCAAAATAAAATGACCAAATATCATCATGCACAAACATGTTTCTTGTTGTCTTTGGGGACATAAAACCAACACAGTTCATTCTTTTATTCACCTTGTTTCCTATAGAAGCTGCAACTTCTTCATGTCTTCTCATTAAATTTATAATGAGCATATCAATATAGATGGGTTCAATTTTTTCAAAAGTATTTCAACTCCTAAGTCTTTGGACAAAAATTACATATTAGTACTGCAAAAAGTTAAATTAATTCTTCTGGATAGTCTGAGAATTGAGGATTCTTAGTATCCTTTGTCCTGTTTTCTGCCACCATCACTACAGAAATGAAAAGAAGCCTTATTTGGCAAAGCTATTTTCTGTATATTTCATGAATCGCCAAGGCCAAAAAAATTTCATTCCTTGGTAAGAGATAAGTGTTTCCATACTTATGTTATGCTGGTCCTCAGACAGCAGTCTATTGTCAGGGGTTGAAATGGAAGCTTTTCCATCTTGGTAGAACCTGCCAAATCTTGTGCTCTGGTGGCCTAGCCTTAGAGAACCCTGGATAAGATCCTTGGAACAATGAGGCATTGATATAAGATTTTTGTGGAGGTTTACACACATTACAAAGGAAAAATTAAGTCAAAATGTGAAGTAAATAGAACTCAGTACATTAAAAAATATCTTAGTTTTAAATTTTAAAGCAGATTTTCACTTGTTTTTGTAAATCCTATGTGATATATTAACATCTTACATATTCAGAATCCAGTTATCTCTTTTATCTATATGAAACATTCCTCAAATAGAAATTAAAGAATTGTCATTTCTTTTATTTTAAAAATATTTTACATTTAGTCCATTTTTAAGAGCTAAATTTCAAATCCATACTAAATTGTAAAAGTTAGATTTCAAAAATACAGCTGTTTTGGCAAGATTTTTTAATTCAGCAAATGCCAAAATTATTTTTCAACCTTCAAATAATTTCAGCTGAACTAAAAATGCAAATTTAAGATAGGTGGTAGAGCTATTCAAAGCTTATATATTATTGAACTGTCAAAAACTAGTTGTACATGTTGACAGTCTCCTCCTGCTCCCCGAAAACAGTATTCCATTATATTTTTCTAGTACACAGCTGAATCCAGCAGCTGTGAGGCTAAGAAATGCCAGCAACTAATTAGGCTGGCATAAACCTTGTCTAGCATATAAAGTAAGATTCAGTTTCAAATACAGGAGCACAAAAGCCAAATAAATCAGCAGGGGATGCTAACAAAATCTCAGCACTCTATTTTAAAAAGTCAGAATGCTTAAAATTTTAACAAATGTAAGTAAACTAATAAAGGGATGCATTCAGAACATTAGGGAAAGATGGAAAAATCAATTTGTCTTTATTTGGTCAAGTAATTTGTCTTTAAAAGATTCAAGCTTTGAAAATAGGTAGTAGCTGCTTTTCTTTTACACACTGACTACAAATTTAATAGTTGCTTTATTTCTAATTTCAATATCATAGGATTGGGATTCACTTCAGTAATCAGACAGTTTTCCATAAAATCATTGCTTCTTTTTGGTTACAAGTTTGCTTTAAAAAAATTCATTTTGGCCTATTTATAAGAACAAGAGGTTTTTTAAAAAGATTAATTATTAAAAAGTAAACATGCAAGAACAATGTCCCTGACATTACAAAACCAAATTGCTTATGCTAGTAACGCCCAACCCTTCTGAAATCATGACATGTGGTATTGTTTGAACGTAACATTTACAATCTTGAAAAATGACCAGAAAAAGTACTGAATATCATTATAAAATGAAATTAGTATAACTCAGCATTGACTTCTTACTTTCACAACACTGATATAATGTAAAACCAGAGCTGAGAATAACTGGTTATATAAGTGGTCCTATAAACTCAAAAATGGCGATATAAAAATTCAGGTTATTTAAGCAAAACATCACAACTTCTCAAATAAATCACCATTAACTTTTTAAAGGATCAAAAGTCTATTCCAGTTTCTATAGAGTAATTTCTTAATATTTCAAATATTTCAAAATAATAATGCATATGATTAAGAAATTTTAAAGGTATCTTTTATAGGAAAAAAGAAAGTTTAAGAATCTGATTATAGCAATGCAACCTAGTTTTCTCTAATATAGACACACACTCTTCAAACAAGCACTTAGGGAAACAAAATATATTTTCGCTCTTAGAACAAGGATAAGTAGCAAAATTTACTAAAATTAAGGCATCACTAAATAACAGGTATCTGATAGGTCAATGTTGTTACACAGGTTTGGTTAAAAATACACACATAGTTATTCTACATATATTTGAAAAAACTAGCATGGTACAGTGGAAATAACACAAGAATTAGGAGGCAGAAGACACAAGAGTTCACGTCCTAGACCTGCCAGTCATATAACCTTAGTATGTCACATAACCTCTTTTAAACATCAATTTACTCATTTGTAAAATTAGGATAATACCTCTTTAGCCTACCTACATTACACATTTGTTACGGAGAACCAAATAAAATTATATACTTTAAAGTATTTTATCAACTAGAAACTATAAAACACTTATTATTGAGAGAATATTCTTGATGGAATAAACTTGCAACACTTAATCTAGATCTACAATTTCTAAACAATTTTAGGATTTATGAATCTGTCTTCAGATTTCATCTTGACTTTTATCCTAAATATTAAATTATAAATCTGTAAAATGTTCATTGGTTTCAGTAAAGCAAAAAATTCTCAATAAGTTGCCAATGTACAGTGTTATATCAAAAAGTTTTCTACATCTCTAGGTAGAAGCATACTAACTCAGAATATTTATGAATAATTTGTCTTGGTAAATTACATTACCACTTGACTACTCAAGTTCATTCATTTCAAATCTCCCTTCTGAAAAGACAAGCTTCCTATCTTACTCTGAGAGATCCATTAATTCATTTATGCTGGTACAAAATTTGGCCTGCAACTCATACCACATTTGCATCCTTTCCATAAATCCTCCACGGGGGATATATTCAATTTGGTAGAGGCTCAATGACCAAAAGAATTAACTATAAAATGAAGATGGGATTGGAGAGCAGGGAAAAGTGAAATGAAGCTCCTAAAAGACTTAGTACACACTCATGAATATATTTAACTTTTTTGAAAACTGCAAAGCAGACTATAGGTACTAATTTAATAATAACTAGCATTTATATAGCACTTTAAGGTTTGCAAAGCACTTTACAAAATATTATTTCATTTTATCCTCACAATACTCCTGGGAGGCAAGTGTTATTACTATCTCCACTTCACAGATGAAGAAGCTGAGGTAGACAGGGTCACACAGCTAGTTAGTGTCTGACTGCTGGATGTAAACCCAGGACTTCCTGACTCCAGTTCTGGTGCTCTGTCCATTGCACCATCTAACTGCCAATTTATTGACATTACATAACCCTCTTGGGAATTATGTGGAAAAACATCTTTGCTATATATCATCAATGAACTTGATAAAGAAGTTTAGGATACGTACAGTATTAAGAAGGGAAGATCAATATAAGATTTAGAAGTAAAACTCTCTATTCTGGTTCTCATATTAGGATCCAGTTGTCTGACTACAACTATCAACAAACTGAGTAATGCTGAAAATAATCTTTTTAGTGCTATGTGGGACCTATATCTTCAACAGCTATGATGGAACATGGAACCACTAGGGAAGAACACAAATAATGGGTCTGTTAACTAAACAGCACCGTTGCTGTTTAGCAAGTCTCTAGGGGGCTAGAAATGCTAAACCTAGATACCTGTTCTTAGCTGATCATACTTAAGGTGTTAGTGTTTAGCATGAAACAAAATGCTATTCTACTATTTCTTGTCAAACTTTAAATATAATGCTGGAATTCGGACATATTTACACAGCCAACTATATAAATCAAATTTCATTAAGATTTGCTCCACATATAAATTCAGTAATTTTCAAAGTGTTTTGATTTAAATAACTTCAAAAATAAGTCATGAAAATTCAATACTGCTCTGGTTCCTTTGGGAGTGATAAAAAAAAAAAACTTCAAATCTGTGTACTAGTTTTATCCTTACTGAAATATATAGCACACTAACAATAACTACAATCATATACAGGAGTTATGACAGATATATAAGCATCATATCTATTTAAAACAGCTTAAACTCATTACTGATCATACTACTCTAAAGTGATCTAACTCTAAAGAGTTTTAAAATAATACTCTAAAGAGGTTCTGGAAAATGATCTCCCAAGGCTTTTCTTTTATATCCACATTTCCCTGGGTGAATGATTCCCAGGCCACATACTTCTATTCATTTATCTCCAAATGTAAAAGGCTTGTTTAAATGTTCTGACTTCAGGACTGGAATATCCTAATATTCCACTTATAACTTATAAGTTTAACATGCAAAAAAACTTTACATATAAGTTAAATATAGAACAGAGTTAAATGTTTTAAATTGTCACTTATTTAAAGGTAAATTTTACACAAATACAGATGTGCCAACTCGGTACTTTTTTTTTTTTTTTTTAAATTTGACTTTTTTTTTTGCTTTATTTTGGTGAGACAATTGGGGTTAAGTGACTTACCCAGGGTCACACTGACTCAGTACTTTTTATAGCTACACCATTATATAGCTATACCATCCTCTTTATATTACTTTAAGTACCTCATAGAAAATGAGATAGAAATCTAATTTTTTTTCACTAGCTTCTCAATAAAGGTCCCACTATTCCAACTCTTACCTAATGTGACTTAATCCAAGAGAAGGATGAGGGATGAGCAGATGGTTCAGGAGAACTTAACATTAGAGTTTCCATGTATTTTCACTTGACTGGTTTCTGTCTTGACTGAATACTGGCTTTTTGCTGTGTGCAGCGACTTGTGGGTAATTAATCAGATCCACAGCAAGACACAGGTACAACAGTTTTGTGTAGTTTAAGTGCTATACAAAACAAAAAGATTTTAAAACCCAACAATAATTAGCAATGTAGACATGTGTACAAATAATCATTAATAACTTTAAATAGACTTAAGAAAGATGAGCCTGAAATAATAACTTTTTCATTCCAACTAGTTTTCAGTCACTCCTTCCAAATTTCACTAGGCAATTTTATGCCTGGAATCAAGCCAACAAGTACAATGAATAAGTGTTTTAGGAAAAGTCTGAAGAGCGATCATGAGGATGCCAAGTAGACAGAATACTGATATTATCAATAATCTTTCAAAAAGACTTTTCTACTTAGTAAGGAGGCCTAGCAACTTGAATCTTCTAGTATTGGGCAAACCTGGTGTTGTACCTTATGGCATGTGGATAGAAACTTTGTTTCATTAACAGCAATAAAAGTGACTACTGATAGCATTGAGGAGAAAAAAAAAATCCATGGTGCTCAAAACTCAGGACTGCTCACCTGTCCCTGGATTACCCTGGAATAAATTTCCCAAGAAAAGTCATGAGAAAAGATTACAAAAACATTTTTCAAAGAATATTTTTCCAGGGCAGCAAGGTGCCCCAGTGGTTAGAGCACCAGCCCTGAAGTCAGAAGGACCTGAGTTCAAATCTGGCCTCAGACACATAACACTCACTAGCTGTGTGACCCTAGGCAAATCACTTAACCCCAATTGCCTAACAAAACAAAAAAACAAAAAAAAAAACAAAACAAAAAAACAAAGAATATATTTTCAATGTGTCATGTGGCATTAAAGAGTTTTTTTGGAATGGAAATGAAAAACAACAAAAAGTAATACTGGTTTACAAATGAGCTTCAATACTCATGCTACCAGTAATAGAGCAAACTGAACGGACAAATGCTAAATTCTTCCTAATTTTATAATAGAGGTAATGTCAAGATCAATGCTATAATGAAAATCTCCTTATACTAGTCACTATCAAAGGTGCTACTGGAGGCAGCTAGGTGGCACCATGGATAGAGCCATCTGGAGTCAGGAAGAACTAAGTTGCAATATGACTTCAGATAAACACTAGTGATGTGACCCTAGGCAAGTCATTTAACTCCTCTCATTTTCCTCTTTTGTAGACGAGGTTAACAGTACCTAACTCCTAGGGTTGCTGGGAAGTTCAAATGAAGTAATATTTGCAAAGCATTTAGTATAGTAGCTGGTACACAGTAGGTGCTATAGAAATGTTTGCTATTATTATTAGAAAACAACACATAATACATAAATAACATATATGTTTCAAACTACACAAAACTGTTGCACCTGTGTCTTGCTGTGGATCTGATTAATTACCCACAAGTCACTGCACACAGCAAAAAGCCACTGTTCAGTCAAGACAGAAACCAGTCAAGTGAAAATACTGGGAAACTCAAATGTTAATGTTAAGTTCTCCTGAACCATCTGCTCATCCCTCATCCTTCTCTTGGATTAAGCCACATTAGGTAAGAGTTGGAATAGTGGGACCTTTATTGAGAAGCTGGTGAAAAAAAAAAAAGAAAAGTCATGCTGAATTGTGACACCCTGAAAATTCATGAATTATGAACTACAGAAAATTCAAAAATGACAAGACTTGCAGAAGTGGATAAAAGACAGAAAAAGAAGCTGAAGAGAGAAAGTATGCAGGCTTTCTACTTCCTATTCTAAAGTCACTTTGTAACATCTCATCAACAAACTCACTTTTTTTGTTTTTATAGCAAAGCACTACAAATTGTAGTTGCCATACATGCCAAACACAATATCCACACACATCCCCATCCTTGTCCTGTTGCCACTTGACCTACTGCTGCTCCCTTCTGCCCACCAGCATCTTTCAAACTAAACCTCCAAAGACCCTGCCCTTTTTCCTGGGATGAGTTAATCCACTCAGCTGAGCTGCCTAGGTTGGTAAGTAGCATACCAAATCAACTCATCTAACCCATCTAGCTGACACCAGGCCATCTACCTAAAATACCCTCTCTTCTACCACTTGTGCTACAAACAGTAATTAACCCAATACTACTACCATTTCTAGAAAGGGCATGACTATTGGCTTTCCTATGGCTCCAATCACCACTTCTGTGTCTCCTCAAACCAAAACTCCCTTATTTGGCCATCATTTCTCCATATGTTTAAGCTCCTTGAGGTCATGGACTCACTTTTGTATTTGTATCCCCAGGGTCTAGCACGTATACCTGGCAAAAAGCAAATAAATGCTTTTCCTTTCATTCATTCACACCATTTACACTAAATGTAGAACATATTAAAGTAAAATATGTGCATGTACTAAAGACTCCTAGAGGAAGCCATTGGGAATAATAAATAAAATCTCAAGGAAAAAAAAAGATGAGAATTAAAAAAAAATACAATATAGCCAATAAGAAATACTGAATGTGAATATATACTCTAGGCATCATACCAGGAACATATACCAGAAAGAAAGAGGAAAAAACCAAGGTTAATTCCAAAAGTTACAGTACCTGATTCCTATCCTGTATTCATATCTGTTTCTTCTTTCCCCACTCCCATTCCTTCCACATTAATTTAGGCCCTTATAAATTCCATGCCTGGGTTATTGCAATAGCTGTCTAATCATCTCCATGACTAGATTCTCTCCCTATGATAGACTCTAAATACTGTCATCCCCATTAATCTTTATTTGCTGTATCAAATGTTAAATTGAATAGTCCCAAAATGCTATTTCCATCATGTTCATTACTATAGGGGACTTAAAGTGGTATAGGATCTTAAAATAGTTTTGTAGTTTTTATCCTTTCAAACCTTCAACTTTTCACATTTAATAATGGGATCTGGATATCACAAAACCAATACCTGGATGGCAAATTTCAAAGTAAATTGAGTTTCTTTCTAACAGTTGATAAAAGTTTTTCAATTCTACTTGCCATTGAACAGCTTACTCTTGTTTACAGGAGCAATTTTTCATTTTTTTACTAGATCTGAAATAAGAACAATATATACAATTGTGTAGCTTTAAAATTAACTATATAGCAATCTAAAAGTAAATAGTTTTAAAACTTCATAAAAGTATACGATTGGGGCTGTGCAATTTGAGGATATGTTTCTTCCACCCTCAATGAAATACATGGTTTCTTAAGCCACTAATCAAACTCTACACTTAAGAAATTCCTATCAAACTATATCTGCAATTAGAATGCTAACTATTTAAAGGCAAAATACACAAACACATACTCATGTATAACTGAATATAGTCAGAAAAAAGCAGTAGATTAAAACTACCCAACAAATAAAGAAATATAATTTAGGAAATTTCCTACATAATTAGCTACACATTTTATTGGTAGGCAGGCAAAGTAAAACAACCAGTAGAGGTAGCACACGGTAAAGTGGAAAGAGCCCTGGACTTGAAATCAAAATAGCTGAGGTCAAGGATTGGTTCTGTCTCTTCTCTTGGATTAGTCATTTCATCTTGGTGCCTCAAATTTCCTCACCTGTAAAATGAGAAGCATTGGCCTAGATGATCTTTAAGAGCCCTTCCAACTCTAACATTCTGTGATTCTCTGGTCCCTCTCACAGGCCTAATATCAAGAAGACATCACACACATGTGACTAGCAACTTCTGGTCTCCTATTACTCTTCTGAAAAACACTGGACACAACTGAAAATAAATATTAAAAAGCACATTTAAGTTTATCTGAGATAAAAAGGTCTTGTTCAAAGAGATTACTTCCTCAAATTAATGGAAGCATTTTCTAAATAAATTAGAAACTTCTAGTAAAAATAGTATTAAATAGTCAAATTTAAATCAATTAAATGTGGAGAATATGTAAACTCATCAAGATACTCTCTATATATACTCAGCATGACAAACTGCAGGTAACACACTGCTTTTGTATGCTAAAAAAAAAAAATTACCTCAACAAACACTTATAAAGTGACTATGTGAAAAGTGGGGGGAGATGCAAAGAATAAATAAGATACAGTCTCTACCCTCAATGAGTTTATGCTAGAATCACCATCAGTAGTCATTTTATATACAGTACTTTATGTATCTTCTAGTAATTATCAAGTCACTACTTTGCTTAACATTTTAAAATACTGTTACATTTGGAACTATAAATAGGAGGAAATAACAATGTGTTTTTAATACGTGAAAAATGCCACTGATCAGGAGGGCATACATGCTGAAGTTGGATTTCTGGTAGTGGATGTATCTATAAGATCTAGATGGCCTTGCAACCAAGAAAAGGCATTTATTTGTGAGATGCTTTAACAGGAGTTGCTATGGAAAAAAAAATCTAACTAATTAAGCATGGGGTTCAATTCAAACAACCAGTCACAAATCAGAAGAAATAAAATCTTAAGCAATAGTAAAACACAAAAACAAAAACACAATTGATAATCTGCCAAGTGAGTCAATGACATATATAGCATTAAGCTGGAAAGGAAGCCCCAGGTTTTATTTTGTCTACACAGGGTTCTATTTTTGTTATGGGCCTCTATGGCAGTGAAGCCTACAGACTCTTTCTCAGAATAATGTTCTTAAATATATAAAATACATAGGATTACAAAAGAAACCAATCATATTGAAATAGTTATCATAGAATTCAAACAAACAAAAACACCAGTTCCTAGACACCAAGGTAACATCTACTGGTCTACAAAAACACCATGACTTGGTAGACCATGGTGTTCGCTCCAAATCTTTTTCAAGTATTCTTTCCATTCATTATAGTCCACTATACCACAACATAGTTTGTTATTACATAATAGGTATCATATATAAATGTTGATGCGCTTAGATGCTAGAATCTAGGTACTTTTTATCTATGCCTGGATCAGTTATTAAAGCATGATACTAGTAAGGTAAAAGGCACAGGCTATATAACCTATAAGTTCTGATGGAAAGTGTTGAAAACTTTGTAAAAACTGAAACTATGGTATGTCCAACTTGGGATTTATTTAGTACCATTAACTTTTTTACTTTATAGAACTATGAGATGAAAAAAGTTGTAGGGTGAGTTATATATACTGCATTAAAAGATTTTCTCCCCCCTTATATTGAACCAAGATGTGTTTCTCTGTTTTAACTTCTATCTGATACTCTGATGTGTGTTATCTGGAGTGAGCAAACATAACAGTGTTTCAAATATTTGAAAACAGAAATCATGGCCTCCCTCTAAGTCTTTTCTTCAGTTTAAACACAGGATATGGTTTTGAGTCACTTGACTATTTTGATGCCACTCTCTCCTTTTTGCCAACATCATTCTTAAAATGTGGTGCCTGGAACCAAACACAATACTCTAGATGAAGACTGATTAGGACAAAATACAGTAGAACTATAATACACTTCTTTGTTCAAAATACTGTACATCTATCACATTAGCTTTTTAGGCTGCTTGGTTAATCAGAGTTGACTCATTCTGAGCTGGTAGTCCACTAACTGTCCTAGGCCCTTTTTTCACCCAAACTGCTGTCTTGACACATCTTTTTAAACCCAAGCTGAGCATTTTACATTCATCCCACATCCCCATCTTGAAAGATTTATTTCATTGTTCTAAACTGTCAAAATCTGTTATTAGTCCTCTCTCCCGACTCCATGTCAACAACAAACTTGAAAAGAATACGATTTACACCTTTATATAAGTCACCGATTAAAAATTATGCAACAGAAAAGTATAAGAGCCATGTGACACTCTATTAGAGACCTTCAAAATTAAACATTAATCCATTAATCATTACTCTGTGGATCCAGTCAGCCAGTTTCAAACCCATCTAACTGTACTATCATTTAGTCCACATCTCTCCATCTTGTCCATGAGGACACTGTGAGAGACTTCTGAAATGACTTACAGGAATCCTGGTTTACTATGTTTATGGCATTTCCCTGACTTACCAGTCTAGTAACCCTGTAAAAAATGATGAAATTAAATTAGTCTCGCATAACTTAATATATAGCCCATGCTATAACCTAATCATCATTGCTTCCCTTTCTATGTACTCATAAACTACCCTTTTAATAGTGCATACTAGAATTTTGCTAAACAATCAACAAGTTCACCACTCAGTAGTAATTCAAAGGCTCTACCTTCTTCCTCTTTCTGAAGATCAAAAAAAAAAACTGTCCATCTATAGTACCTCTCCCATTCATTACCATGGAATGAAAAACTCTGAAAAAAGTTACAAGGCACGGATCTACCTTGCTAAAGTAGTAAAAAATTTCATTTTACAGATGCAGATGAATGGAAAAAAAGGAAGATTTAACTTATGTGCTCAGGGTCATGAGTCACGAATAAGACTGTGAAGAAAAACCAGTCTCTCCATTGCAAATCCAGAATTTTACTCCCCATAAAATTTTTTTTAGCACTTTGATGAAACTTTTTTTTTTATTAAATGCTAGCCAAACACTACGTGAGGTATTCAATGGCCACTCAATGTATGTTTAATGTTTAATTCACAAGTAGTGGTGGTAATGGTTTCACCAGATTTTTCTAATCAAGTCACTGACCATCACATGACTTCCTTGTAGTTACTGCCTACAAATCGTTTTATGGCTAAACCAACCTTAATCATAACTTAATTTATGAATGAGACACTGACCTTGTTTTCATTCCCTAAAACTAATAAAAAATTGGATCCTAATTATTTTTCAGCAATCCTCACGGAAGGCTAAGCCTAAAGAATTTTATTGTGTTTATTTGTACCCTGTCTCAATTTTTTGAGGGATCATCATACTCAAAGATGTCTGCATTTCCTATTGAGGTCTATTTGAACAGACTACTCTGGCCACAGCCTCCTTTTTGATGTGACACTTAAAAAGCTCATCAGGTAAGGGGAAGGAAGAGTTGTCAGAAACTATCCCTTCCTGTGGTAGGTCAACAAAATTTTGGCACATCCCAATCTCATATTCAAATCAACTAACTCCCAAATGCTATACTTGCCTCTTTATGACAGATCCTGGATTTGAAGGAGGAATATGACATTAATGAGATTACCACAGTAGTCATGACTTAAGCAGAAGGTACATTATGAATACTCTTTATGGCCCAAAGTACATTCTGGAGTTATTGGGGGGAAAAAATCAAAATCCAAAGGAACAGAAGCACAAGGACATAAGAAGAAAGGGAGAAAAATATTATCAAGGAGAAATAATAGCCAAACAATTACATTGAAGGAATCTAGCAATTAATCTTAGGATTCCAAAGGGATGTGAGCTGAATAATACAGATCAGCCTTAGAATACTCAAAGCATGGTTTGTATGCTTACAATTTGTAGCCAAAAACAAAACCAAAAAAAAAAAAAAAAGGATGTGTGCCATAAATGCCACCTTAATTAGTCAAGGCCACATGGGTTTACCATCAAGAGAAGCTGTCAACTCCATAAGGAGTTTCTCTACTTGAATGTTAACATGTTATTAGCCTTTAGTAAGCATTTCCTAAATTGGATTAACTTAAATAAACAGTCTTTACACAGTCTTTATAACTTAAATAAACAGTCTATATACATTAACAAGTGGTTTTTTTGGCCTTTCCCTTCAACTCAATGGTCTTTTATTCTGCACTCTGACTTGTCAAATCATGTAGCTTTGTTCAATTTTGTCCCCTTGAATTCAACATTTTATCCCTACCTTTACCATTATCTCTCACCACCCTATTGCAACTTCATCCTTGATATACTTACCTTCCCAATTAGCTGCCGGCAGTCTAACCTAAACACCTTTACCAAAGTTGTATTCTCTACCATGCTCTTCTTCTTCCTACTTGAGTTCTATCTTCCCTCCTCCCCCCAATCTATCCCCCTTTCCTTACAACCCTGAAGTGGACTTTTCAGTGCACTTTAGGTTAGGTCCACAATTCTCACTGTTTGTTTCAGAATGTGTAAATCTACCTCATTTCCTTCATTTCTTCTTTGTCTCAAGGTTTGTAATAAATCCCCTTTCCTTAATTATCCCACTCCCAGATCTGAGCTTCTCTCAATGCAGTAATGTACATCAAGTGCTTTCCTTGGTCACTGACACTCCATAAATTATAAAGTTCCTTCTTTCCCCCCAATAAACCCAAGATTTCTCCCATCACTTAAATAATTCTTTAAATCTCACTTTTAGAAAACCTCAGATAACAATAAAAAGCTGACTGCCCTACCATCTATACCAAAATTCCAAATTTATACATTAATTAGACTTTTGTCTTGCACCTCTAGATAGCAGTTATTTTTACTGATATACTTTAATGTCCATTCACATACTGGCTTAATGTTTTATACTTTGCAAAATGGTTTTCTTAATGTATAGCACAAGTAGAATCAAACATGACACAGGGTGACCCTGAAGAGGAAATCACAAAAAGCCTACATGTAGCCTTCATGTTTATATTAACTGTCTGTTCTATACTTCAATACATCATTTACAAGTCTAGTATGGTTCACATTAACTCATACAGAAGTGATAAAATGTTCCCTCTCCCAAATGAATTTACTGACCGGTAGACATTTCTGTATTAAAATGTAAATCTGGAACCTTAATGACTTTAAATATTTAAGGGAAGATAAAAAGAATTGATGGCAAGTTATCAACTACCTTAAAATGTATGTGCCCATTATAAATCCCTATAAACATTAAAGGCAGCCCAGAAGAGTAAAAGAAGTCTTAAAAAGTCAACATGTAGCCTGAGGGCTGTTGCCAGGTTTCTAGTCTTAGGTCTATAAGTACAGAAAGGATTTAAAGATTCACTGTATAGATAAAATCCTCAAGATTTTTTTTTGTTCAGCTGCTAACATCACCCTTCTTAAACCTGTGTTTTAGAGTCACAGTGGAGATCTTCCACCATCTTGCCCCACAATTTTTCTGTGCTCTAAGCTTCACCTCCAATCCAGAGTTCCAAATTCCAGCTCTGGGATTTTTATTGATTCACCAAAAGTAGCCTTTATATCCAGACCTACCTCCCAGCTATCCTTAATTGTATTCACTACCCACCATCCCCTTTCTACTCTAGGTCTGAGAACAGTAATCAAATCAAATCAACACTGCCAAAACATTCTACTCTGGCCACCACCTTATATGTGTTGTCTTCCCAAAAAATAATGTAAACTCCTTGAGAGTTAAGTACAGCCTTGCTTTCTCATATTTCTATCCCTGGCTCTTAGCAAAGTGCCTAGGACATTATAAACACTTCAAAAATGCCTTTCTATTTCATTCCAAAGTATAGGGTCCAAGACAATCACCCCAATTTGTTGTACTATAGGGAGATCTCTTCTTGGTGCCTGGTGAAAACAACTTTATTTCTTTGGCAGTGGCAGTACCACCACCAAGGGGTAATGTCTCAATCTAGAACTGCTGAATGAAAAACAGGGAGAAATATCTAGAAAAACTATTAACTTCAAGGGTTAAAACAGCTTAGAGTTAAGTGCTCTAAAAAGAGAGTGGTGGCAGGAGAACACCTTAAGAGGTTTAAGGCATTAAAGCTGTGCCAAGAGAAATGAGCTATGTTCGATTCCACCTGTGTCTTATACCTCAAGAAAAGCATTTTGTAATGTACAAAGTACTATACAACAGGGGTCTGTCACTAAAGTTGTTCAGATTTAAATGTCAAATCAAATGCTGCACAGCAGTAAGCAGAATGTGAGAATGCGCTATCACTGTAGCCAGGACCCAGTATTTCAACAACATTTAACATTGTAATTATTATCCTTGAGTAGTGGCAGTAAAGCTACCAACAACTGGGGAGGAGGGAGGGATTCATTTTTGATATATGTGTATCTATATCAACAATGTCAACTTTGGATTATAAACTCTTTGTTGACAAGCTCTTAATGTGCATGGACTATAAACCTAGTTCTTAACACTATGGACAAATATCTTTTGATGATGAGGAGAATAGAATAAGGAACTCTAAAGGCTCTTTTCTTTAGGTATCCTTTTTGGTAGTATGTCATCCAGGCATTGTAACACCATTATTTTCTTCTATTAAGCGAGAACAATGGAAAAATAGCAACCCAAAGTTCTATCTCAAAGGTCATTATAGAAGTAATAACTGTATTGACACTTAAACTGATATTCAGTTAACAATAAACATTTCCTAGGGTCAATTCTGGTCATGAAGCAGAGGTAGCAGGAATGAAAGGTACAGAGTTCTAGAGAGAAGCAATGTTACTCCTAAGTTAGAAAGTGTTACTAGAATATCTGGAGTTGACAAGGAAGAGACTCAGAAATTATCAGAAATTGTTTTGGATTTTCCAGTAATGGAACTCCAATCTTTACCAGCAGCAAAATACTCTATTAAACTGCTTCTGGCTTTATTTAACATTGCTAATTTTGGTGAGGGAGAAGTCAGTATATATTCTTTTCTAAAACCCCCATAAGCTTCATTTTTAGCACTACAAGAGTAAAGTGGTCCTGCAGTAATAAGGACAGGCTTTGAGTTTCCTCTTAAACTTCTGGAGAGAGCAGCTTTCAGAGAGCAATGCTTTTAAACTTTGTAAGCTATAAAGTACTATATAAAAGGGAGTTGCTACCATTTAGTCCATACATTTAAATTACCTCACATTCTAATAAAGTTTAGTTGTATGCTTGAATTAAACATCAGACTGCAGTGGACAGGGGAAAGGGAACAAGTATTTATTAAGTACCCACTATATGCCAGGCACTGTACTAAGTGCTTTACAAATATGACTTCACTTGGACAAGATGAAGAAGAGGAATATTGCTGTAGAAAAGAAGGCACTTAGGAGAGGCCAGAATTCAGAGGCACCGTCTTTAACCCAGAAATCTCCTCAGGTGATGAAACATTTATTGCCAGGTCTACAAGTCAACCCTACATAAATAATTATATTAATACTATCCATGTTAGATTGTAAGTTCTAGGCTGGCAGGCTCTTAATGCATAAGAACCAGAAAAACTTTTCTTTTTTAAACATGAAGCTTCTGAATCATCATATATAACTGAGATAGTAAGATTTAACCTAATTTCACCACTGACAGCAAACACAATTAGTTCCATTATAAATTTTATGTGCTGGATTGTTGGCAGTAGAAGAAATCACAGTTCTCAAAGGAATCAAAGTATCAACAAAAGCATGTATCTGACTTAACAGTCCTATGATGTGGGGCAAGTCTAACTTTTCAGATCTTCATTTTCTTCATTTGTAAAATGGGATTAAAACTTACAATTGCCTACATTCAACTCAACAGACATTTATCAAGTGTCTACTTTGTGCAAGGCATTGTGCTAAGCAGCAAAGAAAAAAACATCCCTAACCTCAAGGACCTTACATTCTAAGTAGGGATTTAATAACTACAGATAACTCCAACACCTCACAGGACTACTGTGGGGATCAAGAGATGGTATGTAAAAAACACTTTAAAACTGACAATGCACCATAAAAATTATAGGCTTTTTTGGTTAACAAGCAGAAATTGTACAAAAAAGTTAAATTCACTAACACTATTACAAAGCTATCCCCTTTCTTCTTTTCCACTCTCAATAGCTGCCAAAAAAAAAAAAGAACATGGATATCTGAGGTGCAACTAACATAATTATAATACTTAGTTCATTTTCATATAACCTAAAACACCATCTCCATTCTCCTAAAATCCATCTAGTTTGGCCTATATAAAAAGACATATGAGATAAATGTGTCAAAGTATTACTAATGGATCAGAGGAACAGTTAGCTGTGGCATAAGCAATTTTTAACCTTTCTAATCGAAGATTAAAGTTAGTAACTGATGGCTCCTTCGGGATTCTCAATTGTCTCTGGAATTCCTGGTAGTAGTCAAAGGCATTATTTTCACCTATGCTTAGCACTGATGTTACAACTTTTTCCCTTAATGTAGAAAACAGCAATGCTTCCTTTGTGACTTTTTAGTAGCAACGCCTTACCAGTGTGGCTCAGTGGAAAGAGCATAGGCCTTCAGTCAGAGCACTTGGACTTGAAATACCTATGTGATTTGAGGCAAGTCACTTAACCTCTCCAGGTCTTAGTTTCTTCATCTGTAAAATGAGAAGTTTTGGCTAGATGATCTCTAAGGTCTCTTCCAGCACTCAGTGTTAAGATCCATTCTATGTACATGGAAGTACCATTCTTCCAAGGAATGAGATAAAGGGGCGTGACATCTTATCACATGACATCCTGAGTAGACATAAGCATCTATTACTTTAATTTCATTTTAGGTAATTCAATTTTACCATTCATTCTTCTAAGTCCCTCCTCCCCACAACAAGCTGTATTAAGCCCAGAGGCACCCTCCTCTCCAGTTTAGGACTAGGTTGAATCATTTAAATTCAGGCTTTTATAATGTAACTCTGGTAGCTTTCCCAAGAGGAAGAAAAAAGTCAGGTCTGGAGTCTGTGTCCATGCTGCAAGAGACAACAGTTTTCCTCAACTAATAGAAGCCAGCATTGTAGCAGTGGCTCCCACAATAAAACGATACCTCCACAAAGGTTCTGGACATTCCTATAAAATACCTACACTTCTCAACACTCCCACAAAAACCAGGGGCTACAGATAGTTAGAACTCTCTCCCCCTCAAAATAGAATTAGTCAATGGCTCTGAATAATGAAGCTTTTCATACAGAACCAAAAGTTTTAACAAATGTATAGTTACACAGTTAGAAACACAGAAGCAAATCAATATATGCATTCTGCTTACATTTGGATTTTTAAAAAAATCTAGCTTACAAATGCAAAACGGGGGAGATGTGACTAGACAACAGTTCTACCCCTAAAAAAAGAGGAGTTTTGGCAAACTGCAAGATTATGAAGAAAAAATGTTACAGCAGGCCAAAAAAGCTATTGCTATCTTAGACTGCACAAAGAGGAATTTTGTTGTTGAATCGTTTTTCAGTCATGTCCTACTCTTTGTGATCCCATGTGGGTTTTTCTTGGCAAAAGTACTGCCTTTTTTTGTTAAAAAGGTTTGCCATTTCCTTCTAAAGATGAGTCTTCCTGAATAGGAATAGTGATGACAACTAGAAAGTTGAGAGACCCACTTAACTCTGCCCTGGTTGTACCATATCTGTAGCTGTGTTCCACTCTGGGTACCATGTTTTTGATAAGCAGGGTAGTGTCCAAAGCAAGGCAATTGGTAAATTGGTGGACCTTATGACTGTGCTATTTGAGAATGGATTAAAGGAACTAAAGATTCTGGAGGAAAGAAGACTTACTGTGTACACAATAGCTGCCTTCAAGTATTTGGGGAAGAAGGATTACACTTGATCTTGGCCACAGAGAACACAACTAGGAGCAATGGGTGAGGTTACAGAGTCAGATTTCTGCTCAACATAAGGAAACATTTCCTAACATCTAGAGTTTTCAAAAACTGGAATGACTCTGTAGATTGTGTACTCCCTTTAACTGGAGGACTTCAAATGGAAGGCTGTATCTCCACACGTTGGAAATGTTGTAGAGAGAAGGCCAAGTTAAAAAGGTAGACTAGATGATCTCTGAGGTCTTTTCCAACTCAGATTCTGTGATTCTTTGGGTGACAAAGGAAACCAGGCAAAGAATGGAATTAATAAACAATTTTTCTAAGCACTTTCCTATGACTTATTTATAATCTCCCTCAGCATCTAGTAGGTGTCTTATATACACTGAGTACTAAATGTTTTTTGTTCAGTTGTTTCCAATTCTTCATGACCCTATTTGGGGCTTTCTTGGCAAAGATACTTGGCAAAGATTTTCTTCTCCAGCTCATTTTACAGATGAAGAAACTGAGGCAAAGAAGGTTAAGTGACTTGCCCAGGGTCACACTGCCAGTAAGTATTTCTGAGGGCAGATTTGAACTCATTAAGAGGAGTCTTCTTGACTCCAGGCCTAGCACTCTATCCACTGCACCACTTAGCTGCCCAAATAACTGTCAGTAGAGGTGAATTTTTAAAGTGTCTGGGAAGCAAAATTTGGGAGGGAGTAGCAATTAATTATGCTTCTCTGTCTAACAATCCTAGTTCCAGTTCAGTTCTGGGCCTGATTCTTGAACTCAGATCTACATTGATAGTCCACTCCAAGTGGAATTATAGTTAACTTTAGAACAGACAGTCATGAAGTATCCTAGGGAGTTCAACCGTAGAAATGCTACTAGGATTCTCTTTAAAGTGTTTCTAAGGATCCAAAGCTGAATCATAAGACTAAAAATCCCAAGAATGAGGGATTCATTCATTCAAAAAATGTTTGCTTCAAGCTGTTAAGGGGCTTCATTTTTTTTTGATTAACAAGGCCTATTACATATATAAATGGCAGTGTACTTGTCCCTCACGGTGCTATACTCTAATATAAAATTGACCTAAGAACACAATTGCAAAAAAGGGCAAGTATAATGTACCATAAATTCCTTACGAGTAGTACAAAGAGCCATAGTTGTTCAGAGGAGGGAGAGATCAATTCTGGCTGGGGTAATCTGGCAAAACTTCATGGGAAAGGTTTTGAGTTATGCCTTGAATAAGAATGGGTGAAGACTGGGGATTCAGGTGGAAGAAGCCTCCTTCTTGCACAGCCTATCGGTCACAAACAAGAACATTAAGGACAGTAATGATTTATAAATTTACTGTCATTTTGATTCATTTAAATAGAAAAAGTGTCTGCTCAAATAATTCCATGAAAATTACACAAATATACCTCAAATGTCACCACACAAAACTATGTAAAGAAATTCACTCATGACCATTTATATTTCATTTTAACACATTAAAAGATTTTTACTCAAGTCATCTGAGGATAAAAAAAGCTACTGGTTTATATAAAAGTTAGGTGACTATTTTACTGTACCAAAAAAAGACTTTAAAAATCTTAGTTTTGCTGCCAGTGAACACAAATTTAATCTCAAAGAAACAATGAATGACATCAATAATATTTTCTCCAGAAAGAGTAAATACTGCTTTTGCCTCAAGTAATATACACGTATCCCTTCCCCCAGTAGCTCAGTTAAGAAGCGCCTAAAGCTCTTAGTGGTATGCTTTTGCTTCTCACACACAGGATGACAAAGCTTCCGGTAGCCAAGACAAATGACCAGAAATAATGAAAAAGAAAATCAGTAACTATGGAGGGTCGAGTAATACATTATCACACAAAAACTCTGCTTTTAGGACTAAGACAATGATTTAGAGGCTCTATCACTACATATGTGACGTGTATCATAATTCTGGTCATAGTGAAAAGAAAAAAGGAGGCATCTACAGAAGCCAGCTACAGTTCTTCCTAACCCGGGACGCATGCTTTAACCAGGGTTTTTTTTTTTCCCCTCTTCAGTACTTTCCCTTCACCTCCTCCTCACAACGCTAATAAAACGGTCTATTTTCTCCAAAGCAGGGCTAAAGATAGAGAAATATCTAAATCTAATAATTAGATAATAATGACACTCAATTCCCCTTAAATTGGTCTCCCTTGATCCTTTAAGGGGATTAAAAGCATTAAGACCACCCCACTTACCATCACCTTCCCAAGACTACCTCTTCATATTTTAATTATTATTCATCCTTTCCTCCGTCCTGCTCCAAAGGTCTCACCTCCGAGGAACACATCTGAAACTCCTCCACCCATGTCTCTCTCTCACCCCCGTTAGTGGACAACATCATGAAATTCTCCACATCTTACTCTCAAGAAAAGGCTTAGCCAAAGGGGAAAAAACGCCCGAGAAAAAGGAAAGGAGGCAGGAAGGCCTGTGAACCAGAGAGTACCTAAATATCTATTGGACTTTTTAAAAATAAACAAACCCCAACAGCAAAGCTCGAAGCTACTTCTCCAAATACTCAAGTCACCCCCCTCCCCCACTTCCAGAGAAGATAAGGATGGCAGGGAGGCCCCAGAAAGGATGGTGGGTCTCCCGTTTGACATCCTAGGTCACCCCAAGAGCAGCAGGCATCCTCAGGCTTGGAGTCCGGGGGAGGGGTTAATTATGGGGAGAGCAGGCTGCTTCCTCCCGCCGCCCCCCGCCCCAGCCCGGACCCCACCCCAGCTGCATCTGTCTCAGTCCCTCTTTCTCTCGTTTCCCCGCACTTCCTGATGACCCCACCTCCCCCAGCCCGGGTCCCGCTTCCGCCACGCCTCGAAGCGCGCCCCCCACCCCAAACTCTTCCCCCTCCCCGATCTTCCTCTCCTCACCCCCCCCACCGCTTACGCCCCCTCCCCTAAAAGCCAGGCCGGGCTCCCCGCCCCTAGTACTGCAGCAGCGTCGGCCCTCGGCTCAGCTACACACAGACACACAGACACAGACACACATACACACACTCGTGCACACGAGCCCCGCTACCCACGAACACACAAAAGCTCCCACAACCTCCCCGCCCTCCCCCCCCGCCGGGCCCAACGAATCAATGAAGCCGCGGCTCCGGGCGGGTGGGCCCTCCCGGCTCTCTCCTCTCCCCCTCGGGCTGGGCCCGCGCTCACCATCGCTGCGCTTGATCTCCACGTAAATCCCGATCTGGATCTTGCCGAAGTTGGCCGCTGCCATCACCTCATCGAGAGAAGAGGCTGAGGACGAGGCGGCTGGAGCGAGGCTGGGGAGGGCGGGGGAGGAAGGGGCGCGGGAGGGGCGGGGGCGGAGGAGAGGGGACGGAGGATGGGGAGCGGGGAACGCCGGGACGGTTACCGGCTGAAGCGTGGAGGGAGAGCGAGGGAGACGGGGCAGGGCTACACCCGCCGGGGCTGCTGCAGCGTCAGGAGGCCAAGGCGGAGTGGGGCCGGGTCCGGGGCCGGGGCCGCGGCGGGGAGCTCAGGGGGAGGGCCCGAGTTGCCAGCCTCGTCTGGGATAAAGCCGACGCGAGCAAGGCCACCAGCAATGCGCCTGCGCGGAAGGCCTCTTCCATCACCCTCTCTTCCCTCCTCCCCCTCACGCCTTCGACCGGCCCCGCCCAGCTCCGCGGAGTGTAGAGTCATTGCGCCCCGCGGAGTAGAGGAGACTGGCTGGCGGGCTGAGAGGGGGAGGGAGGCTCGTGCGCCCGGGGAGCTGGGGTCCTGGGGTCTCGCGCGCGCGCGCGATTTTGGTTGGCAGGCGTGGTCTGGAAGAGGCGGGAGGAGAGCCCGGGAGCGAGGGGCTCGGATTCCTTGGGTTGGCCGTCTTCCCTCCTAGGTTGGTGCAGCGACTGCTAGGAGACGGCGGCCAAAGCAGCTGCAGAGACTTTTTAGAGTCCCCACCCGTTCGGCGCCTGGGGAAGGGGGTGGGGCTGGCTTCGGAGTCGGGGGACGTGAACTTGGTTACTGGGCTGGGGTTAGGTCGGACCCCGTGAGGATGATGCTCCACTGCCCCAGTACAAGGCTGGTCCTGGTAACCCTACCCTGAGGCACCACCAGGTTGAGTCTCTAGTTCAAACATCTTGCTGTTCAGTGGAGTGAAGACCCTCTGTAGGTCTCACGGTTCTGCCTGCCTACCATGATGCCTGCCTGCAGTGGAAAGAAGCTCTGCAGGGAGATGTGACTTGTTCGGTAGATGATGCAAAAAGCTCAATGGCTTTCATCCTGCTACCTGGCTCTGCGGAGCTGACTGGGGCCAAGGCTTCTCCAGGTCCGTAATGCAAACAGCTGTGAGCGAAATACGCAGCCTAGACACCTTAGATTTTACCTACAGTCTCTTAATTTGTGGTACCACAAGAGTAATGTAACTACTGACGATCCGGGCATAGTTGGGCAAGTGGGTGGAGCATTTAGGGAAGGAGGCATGGAGTCAGGAAGACCTGAGTTCAAATTTGATTAGACTATGAACCTTGTCATGTCACTTATCTTCAGTTGAACTCGTTCGCATCTAAGGTACTTTCCAATTCTAAATCTATGATCCTTTGATTTTTACAAAAATATTATGATAGGTGTAACATAAAATCCTCACACCAAGCTTGGGTTCAGAAGGTCGCTCCTAAAGGTTATTCTTTGCTCCTTGGGATATCAATGCTTCAAGCTGTTAAAACCTGGATTCTCGCTCAGATTCCTAGGGCTGGTTCTTTTAAACTCCCAGACTTGGAGATTTCACTCCCTGCACTTAGATCAGAAAAGAATGAAGAAAAAGGCCAACCACCTTCGCTTGTTTCTCAGGGGGTTGACCATATGACCTCAGAAAGGGAAGAAGGTCCTGAGGCTTTCCTCATTACAGCATAGTTTCTCATGGATCTCCTTGAGAGGAAGAGTTACTGAGGTACCCAAGGTGATAACGAAAGAAAGACACAGCCTAGGCTGACTCAGGATTTTTGGAAGATCCTTACAGCTCTGGCTACTCTATCAGTAGAAGAAGACTCCTCCCAACTACTTATAGAACAGTTTCTCAAAGGCACTTTCCCCACATGTCATCATGATTCTTCTGGAAGCAGCTCCACTGACTGCCCATGCTCCTAACCTCCATTACAGATTTTTAAAAACAATTGTTTCAGGTGTTGGATGCAATGTGGGGGGAAAGGCTACTCTTGTGTGCTATATTTAAAGGTTAATATACTTTTTTATTGGAGAAATATATATTGCTCATGGATAGGTCACACCAATATAATTAAAATGACAATACTTAAATTATTTTACTTGTTTGGTGCCATACCAAACTGCCAGAGGACCACTTTGTAGAACTAGAAAATATAGCACATTTCATCTGGAAAATAAAATGTCAAGAATCCCAAGGGAAGTAAGGGAAAAAATAGGAAGGAGGCCCAGCAATCTCAGATCTCAAACTATACTGTAATGCCATAATAAAGCAATTTGGTACTGGTTAAAAGATAGAAGTTGGTCAGCAGAATAGATTAGGTATACATAATATACAGAAACAAACAAATACAGAAGCATAGTGTTTAGTAAATCCTAGAACCACAGTTTCTGGAGTAAGAACTCACTATTTAACAAAAACTGTTGGAAAAACAGGAAAACCATCTGGCAGAAACTAAATATAGACCAACTAAATATAGACCATATACCAAGACAAACTCCAGATGCATACATGATTTGGACATAAAGAATGATATCATAAGCAAACTAGAGGAGAAAGGAAAAAATTACCTTTCAGATCTTTGGCAAGGGGAAGAGTTACTTTTTAAAAATCTTTCCAAAAATCCATGGCATTCCTATACAATATTTTTCAAATTCACAAAGCAAAAAACTATAAGCATTATACCAACATAAAACAATGTCATGAACTTAAAACATGAAATACAAAACAAAAACTTATTGCCAATGAGATAACATTATCTAATTGAGTTATCGTCTTACATGGAAAGATCATTCCATTCATCTACCAATTTCCACAATCTCTTTTAGTTCCACTCAGAAACCAGTATAGAATAGCTATAACTTTTCCTCTCATAGATTCAAAAATACAACTATAACCAGCCATTTTTTAGATATTATTTTTCCCAATTATGTGTCAAGACAATTTTCAGTATTCATTTTTACAAGATTTTGAGTTCCAAATTTTATCCATTCCTTCATCCCCTCCCGTCTTCCTAAAATGATAGGCAATTTGATATAGGTTATACAGGTGCTATCATGTAAAACATATTTCCATATTAGTTACAGTTGTGGAAGAAGAAACAGATCAAAAGGGGAAAAAAACACAAAAAAGAATAAAGTAAGTGGGAAAAGTATGCTTCAATTTGCATTGCATAAGTTTTTATCTGGTTATGGATAGCATTTTCCTTCAGGAGTCCATTGTACTTATCTTAGATCATTGTGTTGCTGAGAAGAGCTGAGTCATTCATAATTGATCGTCACATGATATTGCTGATGCTGTGTACAATGTTTTCCTGGTTCTGCTCATTTCACTTTGCATCAAACTTGTACAAATCTTTCCAGGTTTTTCTGAAGTCTGCCTGTTCATCATGTCTTATTGCACTGTAGTATTCCATTACTTTCACATATGACTTGTTCAGCCATTCCACAATTGGTAGGCATCTCCTCAATTTCCAATATTTTGCCACCATGAAAAGGGCAGCTATAAATATTTTTTGCACATGTAGGTCCTTTTCCCACTTTTATGATCTCTTTGGGATACAGACCTAGGAATGGTATTGCTGGATCAAAGGGTATGCACAGTTTTATGGCCCTTTGGGCATAGTTCCAAATTGCTCTCCAGAATGGTCACATCAGTTCACAACTCCACCAATAGTGTCCCATCAGTGTCCCAATTTTCTCACATCCTCTCCAACATTTATAATTTTCCTTTTTTGTCATATTAACCAATCTGATATGTGTGAAATGGTACCTCAGAGTTGTTTTAATTTGCATTTTTCCAATCAAATTTAGATTTAGATTTACAGTACTTCTTCATATGCCTGTAGATAGTTTTGGTTTCTTCATTTGAAAACTTTGTATCCTTTGACCATTTATCATTTGGGGAATGGCTTTTGTTATAAATTTGACTCAGTTCTCTATATATTTGAGAAATGAGGCCTTTATCAGAGACACTGTAAAGATTGTTTCCCACCTTTTCGCTTTCATTCTAATCTTGGTTGCATTGGTTTTGTTTGTGCAAAAGCCTTTTAATTTAATATAATCAAAATAATATCTTTTGCATTTTCTAATGCTCTTCATCTCTTGCTTGGTCATGACTTCTTCCCTTCTCCATAGATCTGAGAAGTAGAGTATTTTAACATTGATATCACTTCATTGTCTATGATGCCTTTTAGCAAGATGTAGTTTACTTCCTTATCTCTTTTAATTAGATCTGTTTTTTGTTTTTGCTTGGTCTGAGATCAAGATTGCTATCTCTACTTTTTTAAAATTTCAGTGAAGCATAATAGATTCTGCTTCAGTCCCTTACCTTTACTCTGTGTGTGTCTCTTTGCTTCAAGTGTGTTTCTTGTAAACAACATATTGTAGGATTCTGGTTTTTGATCCACTCTGCTATCAATTTAATGTTATATGGGAGAATTCATCCCATACACATTCAGTTATGGTTACCATGTACTTCCCTCCATCCTATTTTTCCTCCTGCTCGTCCTCTCTCTTTTTTCACCCATTCCCTTCTCAACAGTGTTTTACTGTCTACCTCCTCCTCAGTCTGCCCTTTCTTCGGTCAATCCCCTCCTCCCCCTTTACTTACTCTTCCCCTTCTTTCCTGCTGGGTAAAAAGGCAATATTCTTTTAACATTGCCTACAACCTTTAAATACATATTTTAAAAATTGAACAAAGACGTTATATGAAAAAACATATATAAGCACACCCACAGACCTGAATTTTTAAACTGTTAAAGAGAGACAGCCTGGCTTTGTAGATAAATAACTTGGCCTTGGAGTCAGAAAAACCTGGGTATAAGTACTGCATATGGGTAGGTTTCTTAACTTTCAGTGACTCAGGCAACTCTCTGATGCTGTAAGTTCTATACTGGTTGCTGATATGCCTTGGTGGAGGTAGTGTCTACCCCAGAAGCCCCTCACATGTATAAAAAGTTCTCCAAACCAATGAAATCACAGGTCTAGCAGGGACTAATTTTAAACTACCAAGCAAGCTTGACATATAATTTTTTATATATTTTTAAATAAATTTTAGCCATTTCTTGTTCTCACATCATCTGCATTTTTCAATGTATCCTTCCTTCCACTCTTCTTATAGAACTATCCCTCATAAAAAGAAAAACTAGCCAGATCTTTGAAAAAGTCTGACATCTGTCCACACCAGCAGTTCCCTACCTATGCAAAGAGGGGAGGGAGCTGACTTTTATTTGAGGCCAACCTTAGTTGTAGTCTCAAAGCCTTCAGGTTTAATTGTTTTCTTTTTCATTCCATTTTCATTGTTGTAGTCAATATGTATCTTATTTTTTTCTAGTTGTTTCATTTTGTATTAGTTCATATCAATTCATAATCTTCCCATGCTTCTCTGCATTCATTATATTCATTGTTTCACATATCACAGTAATATTCCGTTGATTTCACATACCACAACTTGTTTAGCCATTTCCCAGTCAATGGTACCTACTTTGTTTCCACTTTTTTGCTACTATGAAAAAGTGTAGCTATAAATACTTTGGTGTATATAGGAATTTACTTTGTATAACTGATCTCCTTGTAGTACATGACTCGTGGAATCTCTAGGTCAGAGGGTATGGACATTTTAGTAGTTTTCTTTGCATAATTCCAAATTGTTTTCCAAAATGGCTGGACTAATTCACAGTTTCATCAAAGGAAATTAGTGTGCTTTTTTTGTTCAACCCTTCTAACATTGACTATTGCCTACTTTTGTTATTTTTGCCAATGTGTATAAGGTGAGACCTAAAAATTATTTTTGACTTGTATTTCTCTTATTAGTGATTTGGAGCACTCTTTTGTATAGTTGTTAATAGTATGCACTTCTTGTAAGAACTGTTTGTTCATATTCTTTGACTATATCTATTGGGGAGTGAATTGACCTCAAAACTTTTGATCCATTTTTGCTAAATGATTACTAGAAAATTATAGGAGATGTTGAATTGAAAAAATGTAAACCACATTTTAGAAATTATTTAATGAACTAAGATACTTAGCTAATATAATATATATTATTTAGACAATATACAAAATAACTTCTACTTTTAAAATTTTGTTAAGATTGACAATTTCACTTAGCTGTACTGCATAGTAAATAATATAAAAAAATAAATTGCTTTAACGTTGATAATGTTTGTTTGAATAATCAAACAAATAAATGCTTGGAGCCTTCCTAGGACTTTATTTTCACACAAGTGTTTGACCCAGTCAGAATATAATCACTTTCCCCTATAATATCAAAGGAAAAATAACTCTTGAAATCCTGTGAGAATCTACTAGATAAAAACCCTCAATTTTATAATTGTTACATAAATCATCCATTGATCTTATTTTCAGTTAGAATAGGAATGGTAAGCCTGACCTGGAAATCTTTTATGTATGCAAAAGAAACCCAGTTATTGATGAATATTATTAGTGTGGTATCATGGTAAATGTGCTTTACTTAGGTTAGAATTTGGTTTTGGTGCTTACCTTCAGTGTGACTTTGAGTTTGTCACTTAACCTCTTTAAGCCTCAGTTTTCTCATCTGTAAAATGGGGATAATGATACTTTTACCCCCACTTCATTGGCTTGTTTTAAGGATCAAATGAGATAATGTGTATAAAGCGCTATATAAATGTAAACTTATTATTATAATTGCCTCCCTAAAGTCTTCTGCACCATTCATTAAAGTTGACACATTCTTTGTAGCCTTTGTGTTGTATAATTAAAAGGTTTTAACAACTCTCATCCATGTACCATCTGAAAAATATACCATTAAAAAGTATCTGCATCTACTTATCCCATTAAAATATGACACATATCCTTATGGACGTATTGCATAAACTTTTAAATTATACATCAGAACCAGAAGGTCCTAGTTCAGTGCCTCACCATAATGTGGTAGCAACTCAGGGTTCTTGAAGGCTATTCTAGTACAATGCAAGAAGTTTTTAATATGCTGAAAAGGCATTGAATATGGTCCCAGACATGTTTGCTTTCCAAAGACTACCTAGCTAAGGATAGAGAGTTTTATCATCAGGAGGTTGGCCACTTGGCTGAGATGCTAATATTCACTTTTTTTTTTAAGGACGTGTATTAATATTAACTTAACTTTCTGTGCTCTATGCATAAGAGTCTTGTCTAGTGACCAAAGAGTAAACATTGGAAGAATTTAATAAAGTGTGGTTCACAGGTTCTCTTTGGAGAGAAAAACACAAGAGTTTTAATATGTGTACAAGAGCAATAGGAGGTATCATTTCATAGGACATTTGGCCATCTCATGTTGAAGTGCTTAGGATAAACATTTGAAGATCATTATGAAGATATTTGTAGCTTAAGTGCTAATTAATATGTTGGAAAGGATGATGCAGGAAAAAAATTTTGTGAAGATGTTGATAATACAGGCCAAGTTAAATGAACATATACTTCAATATACTTCTTTCTGGAATGCACTGTGCTGATTATGTCAAGTGTCAGAAATTTTCAGAGCCTGTTAAATGAGATCTATTATCATTCAAGAACATTCAGCCAGACTGTCCACAAAGGAAAATCCAAGTTTTACAGAACAAATCCTTTTTATTAAGGGGATTTGTTCTGTGAAGTTTGGATTCAGTGAAAGGGCCACACTTGAGGACTGAGAGGGCCACATATGGCCTCGACAGGTTCCCCACCCCGGTCTAGGCTATGATATGCATTATAGTTAGTTCATATGTATTTGACAGGTCCTGCAAATGGTTAATCAGCTAATTTCAAAGAACAGGAGATTTGAATTCTAGTCCTGATGCTGACACTACTTTAATGAATAAAGTTGCAGGATAGCAACACCTATTCTTACTAATATCACTGAGTTGTTATAGGATCCAAATAAGCCAACACTATTAAAAATGCTCTGAAATGTATAACACATTATCCAAAAACATGCTAGAAGTAAATATTAAAATCCTTAAAAGAAATCATTCTAGTCATTATACTTACATAGGGGCATTGTGGTTTAGTGAATAGAGAGCCACACTTGGAGTCAGAAAGATCTCTGCTTTTCACGCATACTGCAGTTGTGTGATCTTGGGCAAGTCATTTAAACTCAGTACCCTCAGGCAACTCACTAATACTATGAAGGGCAAAGCAAGTGCTGATCTGTATAGGAAGAGGGAATTTCATCACTGGAGGTTCTCTTAATCAGTAAAATCATAGGTTTGGATCCCTCCAAAACTGCATTTATAATTATGAAACCAAAGATAAATATTTCAAACCTCTATGGTCATCATTATATTTATTATATTTGTTATATTTCCATACTTATCAATGAATAAGTAAAAAAGCATATATTAATGATTGACAAAGCATTTATTAAACAGTATATACCAAGGACTGTGTTAAGTGTTGGAGATTCAAATAGGAAAGGAGTAGTTCCTGATCTCATTCGTGGAGCTCACATTCTAAATGAGGGAGACATATATGTCTCTATCAGAATGGGAGGGGAGAGTCTTTTTGTCAGAAATAGTTATGTCTTTTATTTTACTAAAAATCTATTTTTTCTCTTCTATAATTATACTCACTTTTGCTAAGTAAGTTCTTCTTGGTTACACACCTGTATCCTTTGCCTTCTAGAATATTGTAGTCCAAGGTCTCCGCTCCTTTATAATTATGGCTGCTAAATTATATTTGATCCTGAGTGTGTCTCCTTGGTACTTGAATTCTTTCTTTCTGGTTGATTGCTGTATTTTTTATTTGACCTAATGGCTCTGGATTTTGGTTATAATGTTCCTGAGAGTCTTCGTTTTGAGATTTCATTCAAGAGGTGACCATTAGATTCTATGTCTACTTTTTGTTCTGATTGTAAGAGATTTAAGCAGTTTTGTTTCATCATTTCCTGAAGCCTGATGTCTAGGCTCTTTTTCTGTTCATGATTTTCAGGTATACTAATGGTTCTTAAGTTTTTTCTCCTTTTCCAAATCTTTCTTCCATAAATCTCATTTCTTTTCCATTTTTTTTCACTCACCTGCACTCATTTAATTTATAAAAAAAGTTTTAGTTGTTTTTTTTTAACTCTGTCTATAAGTTATGGCAGATACGTGATGCCATTATCAGAAATGAGGGTGGTGCCATTATTGGAAACTAGAAAGTGAGAAAAAAAGATGACTTTTTAGAAGTAAAAGAAAATGAAAAGTTGTATTTTGGAGAGTGAGTTTGAGGTGCTGGTAGAACTTCCATGTAGGCACTAGGCATTTGGAGATTCAGTTCTAGAACCCAAGAGAGGTAAAGGCTGTTCATGTCTTTTCTGTGTTCCAAATCTTCCAATAGTTCCTTATTGTCACTCATATCAGAGCTAAACTCTAGTCGATCATTCAAGGTCCTCCATATTCTAGCCCTCTCTGTCCAACCTAATTTCCCAGTACTCCCTGACTGGCACCTTCTGCTAGAGCTAGAGCACTCTGCTCAAGATTCTGTAAACTGTACGTGAACATGTTTATTCCCACCTCCGTGCTTCTACTCATGATGTTCTTCTTATATAAAATTCCCTTCTCCTGCATTCTATTTGAATCTTACCTATCCTTCAAGGCCCAGTTCAAGTCTTATCTGCTTCAAAAAAGTCTTCCTTGACTATTCCCACCCTGATTCTACTTCACTGACCTTCAGCACTTGCATGACATCAGTAAGCATCAAGGAGTCTTTTACTGAAAAGCCTCTGCTGATTCCTCTCTCCTTTTGCACTTTTAATCAGTACCGTAGTGTGGCTGGATTTAGAGTGGATAGAGGGAAGTAAAGTATAAGAAAACTAGAAAGGTAGTAAAAGGCTTTAAATGCTAAACAGAGGACTTTATATTTGATCTTGGAAGTAATGGGTAACCAAATAGGCATCAAATAGATAGAGAGCATGCTGAACGTCAAGGCAAGGAGACTAGTTTTCAAGTCCTGCCTCAGACCCTGGACAAGTCACTTAACTTCTCAAGGCCTCAGTTTCCTCATCTGTAAAATTAAGGTGTTGGACTGAATAACCTGTATAGTCTTTTCCAACTTCAAATCTATAGCCTATGATCTAGGTAATAATAACAGTAATAGGGATAGGGACTAGACTTGTGATTTCAGTGATACAGAGAAGGCAACTCCCTCTACCAATGTGACTCAGTGCCTCTGTAACCTATCTTCTTAGAAGGTTGCCTAGAGCACTGAGAGAAGTGACTTTCTCATTAACAGCACACATTTATACAGGGTGTCCCAAAAGTCCTAGTACAGTTTTCAGCTATTAAATCTTATTAGATTAATACAGGGTATCCGAAAAGTCTTAGTAATGTTTTAAGCTATTATTGTTTTGTTTTGGTTTTTTGTTTTTTTTAATGGAGGCAATCTGAGTTAAGTGACTTGCCTGGATTTTAAGTATCTGAGTTAAGTATCTGAGCCCGGATTTGAACTCAGGTCCTCTTGACTCCAAGACCAATGCCACCTAGATGCTCCTATTATATCTTTATTATTAAATTTATATAGAGTATCCTAAAAGTCTTAGTGCAGTTAAAAGCTTTAATATCTATAGTAAAGCTTTAGTAGCTTAAAACTGCACTAAGACTTTTGGAACATATCCTATATACCCCTTAGAGTTTAAAACTGTTTTTCTTTCTTTTTTTTGGTGAGGCAATGGGGGTTAAGTAGCTTGCCTAGAGTCACACAGCTAGTAAGTATTATGTGTCTGAGGCCAGATTTGAACTCAGATCCTCCTGACTTTAGGGCTGGTGCTCAACCACTGCGCCACCTAGCTGCCCCTAAAAACTACTTTTTTTAGGACAAGCCTATGAAGTAGAAAGTACAGGAATTATTATCCCCATTTTAGAGTGGTGAAATCCAGGCCTAGAAAGGTTTAAAGACTTGCTCAAGGTCACATGGTATGAGGGAAAAGGCCTCGAAATTGGGAGACTTGCACCATTCCCCACTCCATAGCTCATCTGCTATTTCTCTTATTGTGGAGACTGTGAAGTTTTTCTGGAGCTCCTATACTCTTGTTTTGACAAGGACTTCTATGAACATTCTTGTCTAAAGGACATGGCTTCCAAATGCATCCCAGTTATATCAAGGGAAGCATCTCTGGCTCTATCACAGCAACTGTGCATTACTAACAGTACCTCTGCCCCACCTCTTGTATCTATTCCATCCCCTCCTGACTAGTCCTGCTACCACCACATTAATTCAGGGATAGGTGGGGCTAGGGCCTGGATCTGTGATTTCATTAATACAGTAAACTCTGAGGAATACAGTGAGGAAATTCTCTCTACCAAGGCAGGTCAGCGCCTTCTGCAACTTACAGTATTAGAGTTACCTAGAATATCGAGAGGTTAAATGACATGCACAGGGTCTCACAGTCAGTATGTATCAAGGCAGGACTTGAATCCAGGTTATCTGGGCTTTGAGGTTGGCTCCCCTGCACTATGCTGCCTCTATGTTAATTCAGGTACTGCACTATTGCAATTGCTTTAACTGGCCTTCCTACCCCAATTTCCTGCTGTTTAATCCATCACATCCAGTGGCCAAAATAACATCACTCCACTGCTCAAAAATCTTCAATGGCTCTCTAGTTCCTATGGAATAAACAAAAAACTTAAGGACTTAATCTGGCATTTAAGGTCTTCAATATCAGTCTCTAATCTACCTTTGCAGTCTTAGATTGCTTATATATTCTTTTCTCCTAGAATATTAGAATATTTTTTCACCCAACTTGTCTCATATTCTCTTCTCTCTATGCTTTACTGAACATTATATTCTATGTTTAAAGTTCTATGATACTTTCTCCATTACTACTAATGAAAAGGGTTTAATTAAGTTCTCCATTTCCTCAGTGGTGAATGCTGTGAAAGTGTTCAGATAAGAAAAAAGTACAGATTATAGCTTCAACATTATTATTTTGCTGTGGTGAAACATCTGTTAAAGGATCTTGATTGCATTCCTATTTTTCCATCAACACCTACCTCCTCAGATCTTGATGACAATAGCAATAGACTTATAGACTTACTAATAACTGATTTCAACAGTTTTTCTGGGAATTTAAAATCTGTTTTCAAACCCAATTGTTCATTTATGTTACCTCCTTTTTCTTCCCTCCTATTTAACAATGTGGAAAAAAGAAAATTGTCCCAAAGAGTAGAAGGACTTCATTTACAGATGGTAAAATTGGACACATAAGACAAACACTTAATAAGAGTGTGGCAGAAATGAGATCCATATTACTTAGATTTTTAAATGAAATTATGATATGATATAATTTTCAGCATACATGAATGAATGATCAGAAAGGTAGAGTTCCTTTTCATGTCTCCACAGCCTACCTATCCTAATAAGTTTCATCTCTATGACTTTCAAACAGGCTGCCCAATTCTAGATGCAAGAAAAAGTGGTCTTCAATGTCAGCTCTGCTCACTCGCTTCTGCCTTGATGTGTATGGTGAGAGGGATATATGCAAAGCGTCTTCAGGCAAACATGGCAATAGATCTGATGCCATGATGTCCTGCTCCATTTCTTTTCCTTTTCCCAGCTTTGGGTTCTTTTACATTTCTGGGGCTGTTGGTAACTGGCTCTTCTGCTGATCTCTCATCATCCTTCATCCAAAATCTTGTCATCCTTTCATCTACCTTACTCCTAACTGTAAGTTCAGTTTTATCCAACCATTCCAGCGTTATCCATTACTCCCCATTTATGATGTTTCTAGTTCTTCCAGTTGAGAGGTATACTCCATAAGAATGGACTATGTGAATTATGGTAGATTTTTATTTTCCATCATCCCCCCCCTTTAGTCATTTCATAGTCACAAAGTGCAATATGCTTTGAGAAAATGTATGTATTTTCTTCAGTGTCAGTTGTTATTAATTTCTGTTGGCAATGAGTAGTAGGAAAGGAACCAGGTTGGGAGTCAGGAGACCCAGGTTGTAGTCCCAGCTCATTGTATGACCAATTCTTTTCATCTCCCTGGGAGTCATTTTCCTGATATGATAAAAAAAAAAAAAAAGAGGTTCAAGGTGACCTCTATGGTCCCTTCCAGATCAGAGACTCTTTGATTCCATCAATTGTGTTCATTTATTTTAGAGACATCTAGTCACTGTCAGCAGCTAGACAAATTAAGCAGCTAACCTAAATTTCACTGGACAAAAGCATAGCAGGACTAAAGTGAGGCAGTAATTTCCAAACCAATACTTTGCATCAGAAGCAAGCAGGATCCAGACACACTTATTATGCTAATGATCACTGTTATACTCTAATCTTTCTCACTAAGAAAACAGTTAAAAGAAGCTTAAGGTTATTTGCAGCATTTGTCAGGGTACCATCAGCCTTGTATTATACAGACCAGAGCCATTTGTTAAGAAAATTATATGATCCTGATATATAGCCATGGCTACAAATTCTTCTTTGGAGCCTGTATAACAACAGCACAGCCAAAATCAGAGTTGGCAGCAACTGTCTTTTGACAGATGCAAACCCAGCCATAGATAGTATCAAACGGGTATATCCTAGCTCCCAGGCACTACAGCTGGGTAGTTGGAACCAATCTTCTTTACTGAATCTTCTTCCAGGTCATGCCACTAACCTGGACATTCCCCAATACTCTGTCTTGAGCCCACTTCTCTTTTTCCACTGTTCTTGGTTTTTGGTGATCTCATCGGCTCCCATGGATTCAATAATTATCTCTAATTCTCAGATCTTTTTCCAGCCCTAACTTCTCTCCTGACCTTTAGTTTCACACCTTTAATTGCCTATTGGATATCTTTAATTCAGTGTCCCATATTCATTTTAAATTCAACATGTCCAGAACCAAACTCATATCTCCTGTAAATCCTTCCCTCTTCCTAATTTCCCTATTACTGTAGAAGGCACCATCATTCTCTCAGCCATCCAGGTTTAGAATCTAAGTATGATCCTCAACTCCTCACTCTCTCACCTCCCAAATCCAATTTGTTGCCAAGTAACATCAATGCTAACTTCACATCTCTTCTATACCTCCCCTTCTCTCCTCTGACACTGCCACAACCCAAGCATAGGCCCTCATCACCTCATGCCTGGGATATTGCAATAGTTTTCTTGGTCTCTCTGCCTCAAGTCTCTCTCCACTCTAGTCCAAGCCCAGGTCTGACCCTGTCATTCACCTGTTTGATAAATTCCAGCCACTCCCTATTGCCTTCTGGATCAAACATAAAGTCTTCTATTTTGCATTCAAAGATCTTCATAACCTGAGCCCCTCTGACCTTTCCAGTCTAATTGTGCCTTATTCCCCTCCAAGTACTGTATGTTCCAGTGACATTGGTCTCCTTCCTGTTCCTCAAACAAGACATTCCATCTACTGACTCCATGCATTTTCTCTAGCTACCCTCCATGCCTGGAATTCTCTCTCTCTTTGTCTCTCTTTGTCTTGTGATTTTCTTCAGGTCTCAGCTAAAATCTCAGTCTCTGCAAGAAGTCTTTCCTAGTCCTCCTTAGAAGGCTAGTGCCTTCTCTCTTTTGATTATCTTCAATTTAACCTGTATCTATAATGTTTGTACATAGTTCTTTGCAGGCTTTCTCTCCCATTAGAAAGACAACTCCTTAAGGACAGGAACTGTTTTTTTTGTTTGTTTGTTTGTTTGTTTTTGCCTTTCTTTGTATCCCCAGTGCCTGGTATATGTTAGGTGCTTACTTATGCTTGTCTTGACTTGAATAGGAAAAAGAGGGTGGGCTGATTTTTATTTGTGAAATTGCACAGCACTTTTAGCAATCATGAATTCTTCCCTGACTTAATATTAGTCTTTTGAAGACCGGATTCCTCTAGTATTGCTATATGATTGGAAGTCAATTACCAAATTACAATTACCAAAGAATCCAAACTGCATGTGACTCAGAGAAGAGCAAAGAGACACATAGTATGAGCAAGTAATTTGCAACATATTACCAACAATTTCACAAGAAATGATGTAATAGGCATCATCCAAGAAAGGTATGGGGTTAGATATGGTAAAGGAGGTAGGGTTAGATTTGGTAAAAGTAAGGAAAGAAGATGGCAGAGAAAAGACAGGAAGTTGCCTGAGCTCTCCCCAAGTTCCCTCAAAACAGCTTTAAGATCACTCCTCAAAACAAATTTTGGAGTGGGAGAATACACAAAAGGATGGGGTGCAACAATTTTTTAGCCCAAGATAACTTAGAAGGACTACAGGAAAGGTCTGTCTCACTTGAGTTAAAGGGGAGCACAACCAATGCAGGTGGTATCTGGGCAAGCCGATGGGAGGCCCCTAGTCCCAGCACAGTTCAACCCTGAGATCCAGGCTCAACAGACTAGTCACACAAAGGGCCAGCTGTGAGGCCTCCAGCCCCAATGCAGAAGGAAAGTGGTGAAGCCTGGCAAGCCTGGGCAGCCAGCTAGACTAGGCTGGTCCACTTCAGTGCAGCAAGCAAGCTGCCAGCCCTAAAGGCCCCAGTGCAGAAAACTAGTGACTAGCTCCAGGGCCCCCAGTGCAAGAAGCTTGGGACAGTGCCCCTGTGTCTTGGGAGCAGAGCTCAACTTTAAAAGTCACAAAATAGTCTGGAAAAATGAGTGGGAAAGCAAACAAAGAAAAAAGCCCTGACCACAGAAAGCTACCATGGTGACAAGGAAGATGGAAACACAAACTCAGAAAAGTCCAACAATGTCAAAATATCTACATGAAAAGCCTCAAAGAGAAATATGAATCAGTTTCAGGCCCAAAAAATCCTCCTAGAAGAGTTCAAAAAGGATTTTAAAAATCAAGTAAGAGAGAGAAAAGAAAGACTGGGAAAAGAGAGTTATGCAAGAGAATCATAAAAAAGAGTTAACTGCTTGGAAAAGGAATCACAAAAAATAGAAAAAGAAAACTTCTTAAAAAGCAGAATTGGCCAAATGGAAGAAGGAGGTACAAAAATCCACTGACAAAAACAACTCCTTAAAAAGCAGAATTGGGCAAATGGAAAAGGAGGTACAAAAACTAACTGTAGAAAATAATTCCCTAAGTGGAAGCTAACAACTCTATGAGACATCAAGAGTCAAACAAAATCAAAAGAATGAAAAAAACAGAAGAAAATGTAAAATACCTCATTGGAAGAGCAAGTGACCTGGAAAACAGACCCAGGAGAGATAATTTAAGAACTACTGGATTACCTGAAAGCCATGATCAAAAAAAAGAGCCTGGACAGCATCTTTCAAGAAATTATCAAGGAAAACTGCCCTGATATCCTAGAACCAGAAGGTAAAATAGTAATTGAAAGAATCCACCAATTCACCAATTACCTTCTGAAAGAGATCCCCAAATGAAACTCCCAGAAATATTATAGCTAAATTCCAAAACTCTCAGGTCAAGAAGAAAATTGTTGTTGTTACTGTTGTTTGTCCTTTGTTCTCAAAGAGAACCATGATATCAAGAAAGTGGTGCCATGACTTGCAGGTGAATTGGATTTAAGTGAAGGAGGGTTAGGCAAAGTCACCAGCCTGACTCTCTCCTCTGGAGCCATCTAGGTCCAGTGGCAAGATATAGATCAGGACAACTGGACATGGCCTGGGATGCAGTGGGAGATCTTGGTCTTTTTAAGTTAAGGTCTTTAACAGGCCTCAGTTTGAGGCAATGTTCATTCAGTGATTAGGAACAGGTAAAAAATGAGGCAAAAAATGGCCTTTTTTACCTAGTCAATAAATAAATAAATAAATATGGAAGGAGAAAACCCTCAGGATTTTTGGCCAAAACAGAAACAATTGCTATTTATACTCACTCTGAGCCAATCAGAGCCCAAACAATGACCTGCTGAGGCTTGGTCTGGGACCTATTGTTGACCAGTTAATTAGAGCCAGAGTGATTTGGGTTTGAGGCATGGTCCTTAGGAAAGAAATCTAGCCTGTAAACCCCCAGATATTTTTTGAGGTTTCAGTGAACAAAATTTATATTCCTTTGGGTAGAATACCCTTAGGTAAGGGATTGATTCCCTATGTGGACAGAGGGAGAGGAAGGAGGAAGAGAAGAAGGAAGGAGGGAAGGAAAGAAGGAAGGTAGGAAGGAAGGAACATTGCTCAATGGGAAATGGCCTTTCTTAATGAAAATAGCAAAGAGAAAATACTACAGAAAGAAACAAATCAAATATTGAGGAGTCACAGTCAGGATTACATGAGATTTAGCAGCTTCTACATTAAAGTATCAGTAGATTTGGAATATGATATTCTGGAAGGCAAAGGAGTTTGGATTACAACCAAGAATCAACTACTCAGAAAAACTAAGCATAATCTTTCAGGAACAAAAATGGATATTCAATGAAATAGGGGATTTTCAAACATTCCTGATGAAAAGACCAGAGCCAAAAAGAAAATTTAGTTTTCCAATACAAGACTAAAGAAGCTTTAAAAAGTAAATGGCAAAGAAAAAACATGTTATCCAATAAGGTTAAACCACTTACATCCCTACACAGGAACATGAGACTTGTAACTACTAAGAGTTGTTGGATGGAGCATACATAGACAGAGGGTGCGATTATGAGTTGACTTTGATAGGATGATACAAAAAAGGGGTGAGAAAGAGGATTGCACTGGGAGAAGAGGGAAAGGAGAGGCAGAATGGAGTAAATTATATTGTATGAAGAGGCATGAAAGGACCTAATACAGTAAAGGAAAAAAAGAGAGAGGGTGAGCATTATTTGAACCTTACTCTCATTGGATTTGGCTCAAAGAGGGAATAACATGTGGATAGAGCACTGGCCCTGTAATCAGGAGGACCAGAGTTAAAATCCAGCCTCAGACACTTGACATTCACTAGCTGTGTGACTCTGGGCAAGTTACTTAACCCCAATTGCCTCACCAAAAAAAAGAGGGAATAACATGCACACTTAGTTGAGTACAGAAATCTACCCTACCCTTACCCTAAAGGAAAGTAGGAGGGGAAGGGGACAATAAAATGGAGGGGGGTGGCAATAGAAGGGAGAGCAGATTGAGGGAGGTGGTTGTCAGAAGCAAACAATGGTGAGGAGGGACAGGGTGAAAGGAAAAAGAGAGAAAAAATATGAACAGGGGAAAAATAGGATGGAGGGGAATACAAAATTAGTATTTTAACTGTGAATGTGAATGGGATGAACTCACCCTTAAAATGGAAGTGGATAGCAGAGTGGATTAAAAACCAGAATCTTATAATATATTGTTTACAAGAAATACATTTAAAACAGAGAGACAAACAGAATAAAGGTAAAAGGTTGGAGCACAATATATTATGCTTCAGCTGACATAAAAAAAAAAGCAGGGGTACCAATCATGATCTCAGACAAAGCAAAAGCAAAAATAGATCTAATTATTTTGTTTATTTATTTATTTATTTATTTTGGTTAGGCAATGGGGTTATAAGCGAATTGCCCAGGGTCACACAGCTAGTAAGTGTTATGTGGCTGAGGCCAGATTTGAACTCATTCCCTCCTGAATCTAGGGCTGGTGCTCTATCCATTGTGCCACCTAGCTGCCCCCCAAATAGATCTAATTAAAATAGACAAAGAAGGAAGGAAACTCCATCTTTCTAGAAGGTACCATAGATGATTAAGTAATGTTAATACTAAATATATATGTACCAAATGGTATAGCATTCACATTTCTTTTTTTTGTTTGTTTTTGTTGCTAGGCAATAGGGGGATACAGGGTAACACAGCTAGTAAGTGTTATGTGTCTGGAGTCGGATTTGGACTCAGGTCCTCCTAGTGCTCTATCTACTGCACCATCTAGCTGCCCTAGCATTCATATTTCTAAAGGAGAAATTAAATGAGTTACAGGAAGAAATAAACAGTAGAACTAGACTAGTGGGGGACTACAATTTTCTCCTCTCAAAACTAGATAAATCTAACCACAAAATAAATAAGAAAAGTTAAGGAGGTAAATAGAATTTGTGAAGAGTTAGATATGATAGACCTCTGGAGAAAATTCAATGAGGATAGAAAGGAATAGACCTACACAAAAATTGACCATGTTTCAAGGTATAAAAATCTCACATTTAAATGCAGAAAGGCAGAAATATTAAATGTATCCATTTCAGATCATGATGCAATAAAAATTACATTTAATAAAAAGCCATGAAAGATAGATTAAAGATTAATTGGAAACTAAATAATCTAATCCTAAAGAATGAGTGGGTCAAAGAACAAATCCTAATGTAGATTGAAGCATGCTATTTTCTCTTTTTTTTCTTTCTCATGGTTTTTCCCTTTTATTCTGGTTCTTTTTTTACAACATGACTAATGAGGAAATATGTTTAATATGACTGTATATGTACAGCATATATCAGATTGCTTGCCATCTTAGGAAGGAGGAGGGGAGAGAAGGAGAAAAAATTTGGAGCTCAAAATCTTATAAAAGTGAATGTTGAAAACTATCTTTACATGTAATTAGAAAAAAATAAAATACTATTAAGTGGGGAAAAAAGAACAAACCATAGAAACAATAAATAATTTCATTAAAGAGAATGACAATAATGAGATAACATACTGAAATTTATGTGATGCAGCCAAGCAGTACTTGGGGGAAAATTTATATCTCTAAGTGCTCACATCAACAAAATAGAGAAAGAGCAGATCAGTTAATTTGGCATGCAACTAAAACAAAAGCTAGACAAAGAACAAATAAAAAATTACCAATTAAATACCAAATTGGAAATCTTGAAAATCAAAGGAGAGATTAATAAAATTAAAAGAAAACCCTTGAACTAATAAATAAAACTAAGAGCTGGTTTTATTAAAAAAAAATGAACCATTGGTTAATTTAATTAAAAACAAAAAAAACCCCAAATCACCAGTGTAAAAAATGAAAAGGGTGAATTCACCACCAATGAAAGGAAATTAAAGCAATAATTAGGAGCTATTTTCCCAATTATATTCTAATAAATCTGACAATCTAAGTGAAATGGATGAATATTTATAACAATATAAATTTCCCAGATTAACAGAAAAGGAAAAAGAATATTTAAATAACCCCATTTTAGAAGAAGAAATTGAATAAGCCATCAATGAACTCCCTAAGAAAAAATCCCCAGGGTCAGATGGATTTACAAGTGAATTCTACCAAATATTTAAAGAACAATTAAGTCCAATACTATATAAACTATTTGGGAAAATAAGTGGAGTCCCACCAAATTCCTTTTAATGCACAAACATAGTGTTGATACCTAAATCAGGATGAGCCAAAACAGAGAAAGAAAGCTACAGAACAATTTCCCTATTTAGTATTGATGCAAAAGTTTTAAATAAAACACTAGTAAGGAGATTATAGCAATGTATCACAAGAATCATACACTATGACCAGATGGGATTTATACCAGGAATGCAGGGATGGTTCAATATTAGGGAAACTATCAGCATAATTGATCATATTAATAACAAAATGAACAGAAATCATATGATTATCTTAATAGATGTAGAAAAAGCTTTTGACAAAATATAGCACCCATTCCTATTAAAAATACTAGAGAAGATAGGAATAAATGGAGCTTTCCTTAAAATGATAAGTATCTAAAACCATCAGCAAGCATTATCTGTAATGGGGATAAGCTAGAAGCTTTCCCAATAAGATCAGGGGTGAAGCAAGGATGCCCATTATCACCACCATTATTCAACAGTGTACCAGAAATGTTAGCTAAAGCATTAGGAGAAGAAAAAGAAATTGAAGGAATTAGAATAAGCAACGAAGAAACAAAATTATCACTCTGCAGATGACATGATGATATATTTAGAGAATTCTAGAGAATCAACTAAAAACTACTTGAAATAATCAACAATTTCAGCAGTTTCAGGCTATAAAACAAACCCATAGAAATCATCAGCATTTATATCTATTACCATCAAACCCCAGCAGCAATAGATAGAAAGAGAAATTCCATTTAAAACAACCGTAGTCAATGTAAAATACTTGGAAATCTATTTGCCAAGGCAAACTCAGGAACTCTATGAACACAATTACAAAACACTTTTCACACAAATAAAATAAAATTTAAACAATTGGAAAATTATCAATTGCTCATGGGTAGACTGAGCCAATATAATAAAAATGACAATTATACCTAAATTAGTTTACCTATTGAGTGCCATACCAATCAAACTACCAAAAACTATTTTATAGAGCTAGAAAAAAGTAATAACAAAATTCATCTGGAAGAACAAAAGGTCAAGAATATCAAGGGAATTAATGAAAAAAATGCAAAGGAGTGTGGCCTACCCATACCAGATTTTAAACTATATTATAAAGTGTCAATCATCAAAACTATCAGGCTAAGAAATAGAGTGGTGGATCACTGTAATAGTTTAGGTGCACAAGACACAGTAGTAATAATCTAGTGTTTGATAAACCCAAAGATCTTAACTTCTGGGATAAGAACTCTAGCTGATAAAAACTGCTGGGAAAATTGGAAAACAGAAACTAGGTGCAGACCAACATTTTGTACTGTATACCAATTGGTTATTGGTTGTTGTCCTTCATTTTTGAAGAGGACCAAAATGACATCACTATGCCAGAATCAAGTTTCGGTGTGTCCAAATGTGGCTGATCAGACCAATATAAGCTCAGAATGTTCTACAACAGGTTGGGCACAAATAGTCCCATGTGAATATTTGAGGTGGATTCTATAAATTTGAGCATAAGGTCAAAATGGGTATATGATTTAGACTTAAAGGGTCATACCATAAGCAAATTAGGAGAGCAAGGAATAGTTTCCCTGTCAGATCTATGGAGAAGGGAAAAAAATTTGACCAAATAAGAGATAGAGAGCATTACAAAATGCAAAATAGATAATTTTGATTATATTAAATTTAAAAGGTTTTGCATAAACAAAACCAGTGCAACCAAGATGAGAAGGAAAGTAGAAAGCTGGGAAACAATTTTAAAGCAAGGGTCTCTAATAAAGGCCCCATTTCTCAAATATATAGAGAACTGAGTCAAATTTATAAGGATACAAGTCATTCCCTAATTGGTAAGTTATCAAAGAATATGAACAGGCAATTTTCAGATGAAGAAATCAAAGCTATCTATGGCCATGAAAATATACTCTAAATCACTATTGATTAGAGAAATGTGAATTAAAACAACTCTGAGGTACCATATCATACCTATCAGATTGGTTAAAATGACAGAAAAGGAAAATGATAAATGTTGGAGAGGATTTAGGAAAATTAGGACACTAATGCACTATTGATGGAGTTGTGAACTGATCCAACCATTATGGAGAGCAATTTAAAACTATGCCCAACAGGTAATCAAACTGTGCATCCCCTTTGATCCAGCAGTACCACTAGTAGGTCTGTATCCCAAAGAGATCATAAAAAAGGGAAAAGGACCCATATGTACAAAAATATTTATAGCAGCTCTTTTTGTGGTGTCAAAGAATTGGAAGTTGGGGGGATGCTCATCAATTGAGGAATGGCTGAACAAGTTGTGATACATGAATGTAATGGAGTACTATTGTGCTATAAGAAATGATGAACAGGTGGACTTCAAAAAAACCTGGAAGGATGCTGAGTGCAGTGAGCAGAACCAGGAGAACATTGTATACAGTAACAGCAACACTGTATGATGATCAACTATGAATGATTTAGCTCTTCTCAGCAATACAATGATCTAATACAATTCCAAAGGACTCATGATAGGAAATGCTATCCACATCCAGAGAAAGAATTGATGGGGTCTAAATACAGATTGAAGCATGCTATTTGCACTTTATTTTTTTCATAGTTTTTTTTTCCTTTTGGTCTGTTTCTTCTTTCACACCAGGACTAATATGGAAATATGTTTTATGTGATTGCACATATATAACCTATATCAAATTGCTTACCATTTTAGGGAGCAAGGAGGGAAGGGAAGGAGGGAGAAAAATTTGGAACTCAAAATTTTTTTTAGAAATTCAATAAAAATTGTCTTTAGGTGTAATTGGAAAAAATGAATTATTATTTTAAAAAAAGAGTAAGGGATAACAGATGGGCAGCCCAAACATTACAGTGGTACATGCTAAATATCAAAAGATCTACAATAAAAGGAAAAAACAGTAAGAGATACAGAGGAAGACCTCTAGCCTATTGAATATATCCTCTTCAGAGAATTTAAGGGAGAATATGGACCTGGATGCACATCCTCTACTAAAGACCATAGGGAAAGAAGCATCAGTCTTTATGATGATAACATGGCCTTATTGTCTTTGACTTGGAATGATCTTAATAAAACATCATTCTAGATGAGGAGTTAACATACTCCCTGCTTCCTACTGTTATTTCCAGTCTCTGCCACTGTTGCCATCAATCTCTCTTCTCTTTGAGATTTAGTCTATCCTATATCCTATATCCCTGTTCAGATCCTTATTGCTTTTATTTATGAGGCAGCTATGGTGCAGAGGATAGAGCATTAAACATTCAGTCAGGAAGTCCTGAGTTCAAACCCTGCCTCAAACACTAGCCATTTGATCCTGGATAAATCACATAATCTCTGTTTGCCTCAGTTTCTCCATCTGCAAAAATTGGAATAATAATAGTACTCTTAAATAAATACTCTCAGGGCTGTTATGGTAATCAAATGAGATAATATTTGTAAAGTACTTTGCAAATCTTAAAGTATTATGTATAAATGTAAGCTATTATTATTATTATTATTATTGACTATACACTAAGTCACTATACAGTTTTTCTTAAGGAGTTTAGTACTTGACTCTCAGTGTTCCTTCCTAGCCCTAAAACCACTCATATTTGGAGACTTCAATATTCTCACTGACACCTCTTCAAACCTCCCAGCCTTCCACTTCGATCAGTTGTCAGTCAACTTTCATGACCAACATCTCTACACTTTACCTTATTTAACTTTAGTTGTTGGTGGTCATACCTGGTACCTCACCATCACCTCAAATTATTATATCTCCATGACCTTGAACTTTGAACTTTTGATCAAGATCTCTTGTCCTTCCCTGTCTCTCTCTGTGTCTCATTCCTCCTAAACCTTTTTTGTATCCTTATCACAACCTCCAATTCCTTGTGTGCATTCCTTCCCTGTTTCCCCAGCCCCTACATTACCATGAATTTGATCTCACTTTCACTCCTTCATAGTCTTGACTCTATAATGAACCAGTTTAATTATTAATGTTTCTCTACCCTTGAATCCTTTGCTCCCTTGTCCTTCCATTGTTCAAGGTTTGCCAAGCTTCATCCTTAGATTGAGACTAGTCCAAAGCTGCTGAACAACTCAGAGGAAGTTACACAACCATATAGAATGGGTCTACTAGAAGTTCATACTCTCTCCTCAACTGGAGCCTTACTTGCTCCTTGGCCATTCTCTTTTTCCAAGATTGACTCTTTACCATACTCCATAGAAAGCTATTCCAAAGCTTCCACTCTCTCCCTAAGGCCCCAGTACCATTCTCAATTCCTTTCTTTTCCAACAAATGATCTTGCCTCCTAATTTACAAAGAAAATTAAAGCCACTTATCATGATCTAACTCAGAGCTTCTTAAACTTTTTCCACTTGAGGACCCTTTTCACTTCTGTAGAGTACATTGCATTATATGGCCTGAGGGCACGCACAGTGCAAAGTATACATGCTTTGTGTTCAGAACCAAGGCTGCAGTGAAGTTGTGTGATACAACACAGGCAAGTGCTGCCAGAAACACCTCAGATTCATTATGCATTTGATTTTTAATTAATTTTTGGTTGTTACAGAAACCTTTTGCTGTTGCCAAATTTTTTGCTACCCTTATGTGGTCATGACCCACAGTTTAAGAAATGCCGAAATTTATCTCTCCGACTCCACTCCTCAAAACATCTGGCTACATCTTTATCCATCATCTTCTCTTTTGCTTCAGTCTCTGAGAAAGAGGTAGTCCTTTTTTGACAAGGCTAACACCTATATTTGTGATACTGATCCTGTCTTCCCTTTTGGGAGCCTGTCCTCTATACAATTATTTTTTTCTCTCTTTCTCATCTTCAATATCTCCTGATATACGGACTCCTTTTTTTTTGTAACTACAAACATATTCATGTCTTCTTCATCCTTAAAAGATTTTTATTCACTCTTGCCATCTCACCATCCCATTTCCCTCTTTCCTTCCAAATGAGATATTTCTACTTGCTACCTCCACTTTTACTTCCTATTCTTATTTCTTGAAGTTCCACTTTTGTTCTCCCCACTTGACTGAAACTGCTCTTTCAAAGGTTTCCAGTAAGCTCTTACAACGCTGCTAAATCTGATGGCCTTTTCTCAGTCCTTTTTCTTCTTAGTCTTTCTGCAGCTTTTGGCACAACTAACCTTTCCTCCTCTTGGATATGTTTTCCTACTCATTTAGCTGCTCTTTTTCCATCTCCTTTACTAATTCATCATCTGCCTCTCTTGTTAAGTGTAGGTGTCCCTCGGAGCTCTGTTCTGAACACTCTTATTTCCTTTCTTCTTCTATCCTCTCTTCTTCTCTCTCTAGGTGCTTTTACCTGATCACATAGTTTCATTTATCTTCTCTTCACAGATAGCTCCCAAATCTATATATACAGTTAATTTTTTTTTTATCAGAGTTGTGTAGAAAGCCCCTGGAGGTGAAGAACTTCCTCTATCTGTGCTGATAGGCACCTTCCATATAATTTATCCTTTTAGAGAATTGCCTGGGGCACTGAGAAGTTAACCAGGTTCCCCTGGGTCATGCAACCAGTATATGTCAGAGATAGAACTTGAACCCAGGTCTTCTTAATCCCTAAACTAGTTTTTTTTATCCACCATACACACTATCTCTCTACATTTTTAGATTTAATTTCCCTCCTGAAATCCAATCTCACATCGTGAGCTGCCATCTGGACAACTCCAACTGAATGTTTGTACCATCAGCTTCTCAAACTCAACACATAAAATTATAACTCATCTTCCCCATCCCCTAAACATTACTTATTCAAACTTTTATAATCTATAGACAAAAATTATCATATTTCTAATCACCTAGGTTTATAACCTCAAAATCAGTCTAATATCTTGCCACCCCTTCTCTGACCTCTTCCCCGCCACACCCCCTCATCTGATGGAAAGTTCTGTCCCTTATTATCATAATCATATAATAGCTAATGTTTATATAGCACTTCCTTTGCTCCAAGCACCATGCTAAGTGTTTATCTCATTATCTCATTACCACAATCCTGTAGGTGCTATTATTATCCCTATTTTATAGATGAAAAAACTAAGGCAAATAGAGGTTAAGTGACTTGTCCAGGGTCACACAGCTACTAAGTATGGGGCTATATTTGAACTCAGATCTTTATGACTATGGGCTCAGCGCTGTTTACTGCATCTCCTAGCTGCCTACTTCCATAACATCTCATGCACCATCTTTCTTTCTATTCATATAGCTACCACCATAGTATGGACCTTCATCTCCTCTCACATGCATGACTGTGATAGCCTCCTAATGTTCTGCTTATTTGTAGTGTCTCCTCTCTCTAGTTTATCCTCCAAAGAGCTGCCAACATTTTCTTCTGAAGGCCCAGATCTGACCATGTTGCTATCTCACTCAAAAACTGTCAGTGGCACCTATCACATCCAAGATCAATGACTTACTCCCTCTAGGATAAAATACAAATTCCTCAATCTGGCATTAAGGCCATGATCTGGCTCCCATGGACCTTTTCTTTTCAATCTTATCTCACCCTTTCCCTTCTCACATTTTACGTTTAGTCAAACTCGAATTCTACATTCCAGCTCTTCTCCATCTCAGCTTCCCCTGCACATTTACACAGGCCTGCAGTAACTTCTCTTTTCAACTCCTCCATCCTTATCTTCAGTCAGTCAGTCAATCAATAAGCATTTTGTAAGTGCCAGACACTGTTCTAAGTGCTGGGTTACAAAGAAAGGTAACAGACAGTACCTGGGAGAAAGCATTAAAACAATTATGTACAAACAAGATATATACAGGATAATCAAGAGATAATCAATAGAGGGAAGGCACTGGCATTAAGAATAATCAGTAGAAGGTGGCATTTTGGTTAAAATGTGAAGGAAGTCAGGAGGTGGAGACAAGGAAGGGAAAGCATTCCAGATATGGGAGACAGTGAAAATGTCCAGAGCTGGGAGATGGAGATGGAGAGTTTTGTATGAACAGCAAGGAAGCCAATGTCATGGGGTCACAGAGTACTGAGGAGAGAGAGGGAGTAAGGGGTAAGAGGATATGAAAGCATAGAAGGTTCTGCTTAGATACTGCCTACTATGGGAAGGCTTCCTTTTCTCCCTGGTAGTTAGTGCTCTCTCTCCTTAAATAACCTTGTTTTTGCTGAGATTTGTCTAAATTGTGTCTCCTCTCCATCAGTAGAATGTAAGCTCCTTGAGGTGGGGACTATTTTGTTTTTGCCCTTGACAAAGAGAGCAGAGTGTCATGCCTAGCTTCAAGAAGACTCATTTTCCTAAATTCAAATCTGGCCTCAGACACTTACCAGCTGTGTGAACCTGGAACCCTGTTTACCTCAGTTTCCTCATCTGTAAAATGACCTAGAGATGGAAATGGCAAACTATTCCAGTACTCTGCCAGAAAAAAAAAAAACTTCAAATGGGGTGAAGAAGAGTAGACACCACAGAAAAATGACTGAACTGAACATCTCTGGCACCTATTAAACTGTCTCTTTACTAGGTGCTTAAATGTTGTTTACAATTGAATAGAATTGGAACTGGATACTTACTGTCTTGAGGAGTCCATAATCAATGACAACAAAATTAAAATGCTTTAGGAATTCATTAGTATTTAAATGGATAATTTAAAATCCATCTAAGAACTCTATTCAATTTCTACACTTTTTTTTTACATTTTATTTATCTTGCCAGTCCCATCAGTATGTAGCTCTTATAAAACCTACTGATAGTCTTTCATTAACAAATGGGATAGTTATCAACTTTTGAACCTTTGCCCCAAAGTACTTGAGAATATTATAGTTTCTCCAACCTTTATAGATCAGAACTCCAGTCACAACTAAGTTGGTCAAATAAAAGTGTTTGAATCAACTTTTTTTTTTTCCTTTATTGCCTTACATAACAGGAAACAGTCAAGTTCAGTGTCTAACAATAATAATTAGCTAATCTCAGATTGCTATTAACATATACTCCCCCTTCTTTAAGATGATCTTTGTTCCTTTTTGCCCTTAATTGTCCCATATTATCTTGTGCTGATTTTTATAAACTGCTTCATATATAGGCAAGTATAAATCAGAAGTAAGAATAGCTTAAGATGATTCTTTGAGAAGAACAGAAACTATTCTACTTTTTAAAGGCTTAGTCCCCAGCTATCCATTTTGATTGGTTGGATTGTGCTTATTTTTAAAAAATGAACAAATGTTTTTATTTTTAAAATTGTTGTTAGTATCTTTTGTTTTTACACTGGCTAAATTTGCCTTATATAACTCCCCCATCCCCTTCCCAGAAAGCCATTGCTTATAACAAAGATTTTTTTCTTAAAAAAGAGAAAAGAGAAAAATCAGTAAAATTAACCAACACATTGAAAAAATATGAAAACATATGTGATGCTCCACATTCATAGACCTTCCATTTCTGTAAAGGAGTAGAGGGAGTGGTCGTCTCACATCTATTCTAGAACAAACATTTACTAATCACTTTTTCCTTTTTCATTACTGTCATTTTCCGTTGACTCCTCATTGCACTATACTCCCCTGTCCTTCCACTCCCTTTCCCCAGAACTCTCCTTTGTTACAAAGAAGTATGACTAAACAAAACAAACCAACATCTTGTCCATGGGTGATAAATGTATGCCTTATTTTGTAGCTTTAATCTACTATTTCTCTGTTAAGAAGAGGGAGGCGTTCTTTACTGTCAATTAGCTATAGTCAGGAATTTTAATCTCTTTTTTCTTTCTTTCTTTTCTTTTTTTTTTTTTTGCTGAGGCAATCAGGGTTAAGTGACTTGTCCAAGGTCACACAGTTAGTGAATGTAATGTGTCTGAGGCCAAATTTGAACTCAGGTCCTCGTAACTCCAAGGCTGGTGCTCTATCCACTGCGCCACCTAGCTGCCCCAATTTTAATCTCTTTCAATGTTGTTTTCCTTACATTATCGTGATCATTGCGTAGACTGTTCTGGTTCTACTTAATTTTCTCTGTATCTGTTCATACAAGTCTTCCCTGGTTTGTTTGACTTCTTCATATTCCTTGTTTCTTATGGCACGATAATATTCTATTCCATTCATATAACAACAACAATATAATTTATTAAATTATTCTCCAATCAATGGACACTTATTTTGTTTTCAGTTCTTTGCTACTACAAAAAGTGTTTTAATATTTTTATATATAAGCATATAGAAGTAAATTAAGTACATTTTCTTAGGACCTTTCCTTCTATCTTTGCCACATATTGGGTATGTGCCCAGTAGTAGTATCACTGAGTCAAAGTGATATTGTTCAGTGACTTTTCTTCTCATAGTCTACATTTACCAGTTAGTTACATCTTTTGCCATCTCCACCAGATGTTTATCTACTCAGATATTGTTTGTTGTATATAGTTTCTCAATACTATTAAGGGTCATTATGTTTCTTTTTAAAAAATATACATATATATTTTAATAATGTGTGAAGTTATTACATCCTTTTGTATATTTTAGTAGTCTCTGCACCAGACTAGAGGATTTGAGGATTCTTCAGGAATTAAAAAAATTAAGCTTTAGTTATTCAGTAAAACAGTAGCAATAACAAGACTATAACAATTTAGAATTTGAATTAGACCCATTATCTATATTAATTAAATTCACCAGATAATTGCTGTGTCTCCTTTCTTTCCTTCTATAGTTTGTGTCTATATGATTTTAAAATAGCTGATTGATTTAGTCAATTCGGTAAAAAAAAATTCAGTCCAAATAGTAAAAATTTCAGTGAAACTTTAAAAAAATCATTTACAAAAGCAATTGGCTGATTAGAGTTTTCTTTTTTAATTTTTCAATCAAGTATGTTGACATATTATTGGGACTAACTACTTTGAATGTGTCCATTTTCCAGATTTATAAATTTGTAAATCTTCTAATTGAAAGATAAAGTATAAATGTAAATCACCACTAATTAGACTACTATTACTTCAATGAAGCATGCCTGTTGTTCAAACTACAATTAAAGTTAGATGAGTAGCCCATAGAGTTGATCCATCAGTATGTATATATTAATAAGACATTGTAGATGGATTATAAATTGAGGTCAGAAGTGAATAGAAGAAAGAAAGCAGTCTGGATTGCAGATGTAAACTGAGAAGTGCTTTCAATAATACCAAAGGTTTCCCTGAAAAAAACAAAAAAACCAAAACACCAACCTGCCTTTTCAATAGCAATATTTTTCCTATGATGCTCTATGTGACTGTGAATCATAGAACAACACAGTCTCCCCACGGAATTAAAATTGTAGATCATTGAAGGGGCGATAGAGTAGTACATAGTGATGGGCTGCATTTTATTCCTAATGGTGATTTGTAGACAAAAAGTCAGGCAAAAGATACCATTAAAGAGGTGCATGACCAAAAAGAAGAGGGAGGAGAAGGAGGAGGAGGGGGAGCAGAAGGAGGAGAGGAGGAGGAGGAGGAGGAGAAGAAGAAGAAGTGGATTTGGTTATATAGAAAGACTGAGGAATTTCATAAGAACTGACTGTGTGAAGCATTTGTACCCACTCAATGTCAAGAGATCAAGAAGATCCTTAGTTCATTGGCAGGATCCCCATGAAAGATGGTTGCAATATTTACCATTAATGGGAACAGCCATGTTGATAAGATCATGGCTCCATTGAATTATTAAAATATGAATTATATATAATACATGTATACATGTCCATTAGAGAAGGTGTATAGATGTGTGTATATATGGAAACAACTGATGCCAGCCTTACTGGAATTACTAAAATTTCCCCAAGGATTATAGATTTAGAACTGGAAGAAACCTTTTAAGGGCCATTCAATCTAACCCTCTCATTTTCCAGATAAGAAAACTAAGAGGTTAAGTGACTTGCCCAGGGTCACACAGATAGTAAATGTCTAAGGAATGATTTGAACTCAGTATTTCTTGATTCCAAATGCACTGCACCATTTAATTACCTCAAATTGAGTCTGAAAGAATTTAAATGACTTAATTAGGGTCACACAGCTAGTGAATGCTAGAGGCAATATTTGAATTCAGATCTTTTGGACTTCAATTTTGGAGCTCTATTCACTATGCTATCCTTCTGCCTTCAATTTAAAAGTTACTCCAGAAGTATAATTTTACATGTCCATCCTTTAAGTACAGTATGAATCTCCAATCAACTATCAAATGTTTAACCTCGAGAGCCTTGAAATATAAAGAAAAGATAAATATAGATTCTGGGAAAATATTCTTTTCAATATTGTTTTGTCTCTTGAAAAAATTTAATGGAGAGTTACAAGATATATCTATATGTAGACTGGAAGACATTACCAATGATGATTTAGGTAGAAGAATTTATATAAATTACATCATTAAGGTCATGTCTAAGCAGAACAGAAGGTGGACTAGTCATGTATCAAGAAAGAGAAAGAACAGATGGGATAGTGCAAGTACTATCTTGTTGTTCCCTAGATAGTAAAAGAACTAAAAGAAGGCATGGTGGGTTTATCTTTTTTGTAAGGTTTTATGGAAAAACATGGATAAGAATTGCACAGGATGGGAAGGTATGGAGGGCTTGCTGTCTTCACTGTGGAAGGGCCCCACAGAGAAAAAAAATCACAAATCCATTGAAATATCTAAATATTCATGTATGACCAGAAACTATGACTTAATTTGACAATTTGATTTAGTTTAATGACTGAATTACCTAGATTTAAGAATCTGGTTTTTAACATTTCTTTTTCAACTGTTTAATCACTGATTTGGCTTTATACTTACTGAAGGTGAATTTTATGAAATTAATATATTTACTTTCATCCCCAGCCTCCAAAATCCCATATTCCTGATGGTTGAATCATAGATGTAGAGCTGAAAGGGATCTTAGAGGACATCTGTTCTAACTCTCATTTTCCAGATGAGGAAACTGAGACCCAAGAACTTACCTCACTTGCTTGAGGTCACGCAGTTAATCAATCAATAAACATTTATTGAGCGCATACTATGTGCCAGGCACCATGCTAAGCATAGGGGAAATGTAAGGGGCATGATTTTAATCCAGGTACCCAAAGTCCAGAACAAGTACTCTTGCATTGTGCCACGAGGTTTCCCACATCCAATTCAAGAAGAAAATGTGGCCTTTTCTCTTTGCACAATATTTTCCTTTGAGGTACTTCTTTGGTCATTGGCAGAGTCACTTTTGAAGTTTTAGTTGGAGCAGTTTAATAGGCATGAATATTTACTAGAAATAAAAGGGAGAGTACTTTGGGAAATATTACACCTACATGAGTCTGTGATTTCATCAACATGGCTCAAAACTGCAACCCATCTAACCTTGTCATCTCCTGTGAGTCTTTCCCATGTAAACAGTGAGTAAGTGCTTGAACTAAGCCTTTACAAGTTCTGCCAATGGAGACTTTTGTTTTGAACTTCATTGACTATTGTCTCTGTCTGCTGACCCCATCAAAAAGTAGCCAGGAGCATAGTTCTACCATCACTTATTTTAGCAGTAAACATTATTTTTTTTTAAAAAGAGCAATTTGATTAAAGGACTATGAGGCAAAACCAAAATAAAACCAGCAAGTTTAGCTTAAAGTATTTTTCCATTTTAAGATATCTTTGGGATTTAACATTTTTAATACTATGATTAAAAAAGCTGTGCTTACTGAAACTTATTACTTGAAGACAATACAGTTCTATGAATGATATTTTGTTACTTTTTAGTAACACAGAGCTATTTCTCAGTAGTATAATAAAAAATACCACATATAAAAACTTAATTCTCTTATTTTACACTAACAAAATTACTTGCTTACTAGAAGAGTTTTTGAAGACTGAGTTAAAATATTGTCCTGAAGCTTGGAGTGATACAAATGAAATTTTAATGCTGAACATTATGATACCATCATTGATTCAGGAAAAGAAATTTTTTCTTGTATAAGAAGAAAAATCTGTCATCAGCTGGATATTGAAATGTGCTCTAAATATGCTTGAGTCTTAGATTCTCTTTCAACACCAGCACATGCTTTTTACTATCTTGTTTTTATTGTCCTATGAATTCATCTTTGAGATTAAAATATTCTCTTATAATGTGACTGCCATGTTTGAAACTGTCTCACCAAACTCTCATGTATGAAACTCAGAACCTGGAGAATCTTCAAAAAGAGAAGAAGAAAAAAGTCATATACTTTCTGTTCTTAGGTTGTCATTTTTATGAACTGAAATTTGGGGTGTTGGTTTTTCTTTTATGGCATTTATTCAAAGGTAGCATAAATATCCAAGCACTAGTGATGATTTCTTAGAAATCTTTGCCCAAATTTTATGGTAAGAAAGAATACTTCCAATGAAAGTTTACAATCTAGATAAAGTATAAGCTTCTCTTTTTATATGTGAAAAATCAAGCTAATTGGTCATTCCAGAGATATTTATAGTGCTTGTCTGTACATATTGCGCATGTCCTATTGTGAAGTTTCATTTTAAAAAAGCTGTGATATCAACAATGCAAATTTATGATAAAATTGAATCTGCTAAAGGTGTCAGTTGAAGTTCAGCACAGTAAACACTTATTAATCTATGTGAAGCCTTCTTAGTCTAGTGGAAAAAAAATAAGTAATTGATAATCTTATTTAGTGTCAACTTTCTAGTGCAGCTTCATAGCCTCTTGTATTTGAGAGATTAATGAGGATGGTTATCTTGAATGTCTGCATGGATCATTCTCTCTTACTTTTTGCATTCCAGTTCCAATACGGGAAAATGCATTCATTTTAAAGATTCAGGGAAAATTTGAATTTGGAAAGTACTTTTTGCTAAAGCTAAAAGTCCTCATATGCATTGTCATAGGCAATAAAATAAGCTTTAAGTAATTAATATATGCCTTAAAATCCAGAAAAACAAAAATGGCAACAGAGGTTGACCAGCAGCAATTAATTCCAGATACATCTTCTGATCTCTGAGGGCAGACTTCATCTCATACTAGGTATCAGGGTAGGGTATGAGGGAATAGATCAAGAAGCAATTAGCAGCTACAAATAGGCTTACTGCTGATGGTAGGCACCATCTTCCTTTCAGGCCTCCAGGCTTGAGATTTCTATTATTCTGGACTCTTACCTCTATTTCCCTCTCCATATATAATCAATTGCCAAGTCCTGTCAATTCAACCTCCATGTTGTCTTTTGTGGTATATAACTTCGGGTGGATCTTCTACTCTATCCTAATCTGGTGCTTAATTGAATGCTTGTCAACTGACTGACTATACCAAAATTTTTTTTTCTTTCCTCTTGATCCATTGACATTGCCAGCTTTCACTGTTACGGCAGATAACATATTCTTTTTTCTTCACTGAGGAGACTAAAGTTATTTGAAATGAGCTTCTTCAGCCCTCCTCTTGCATTCCTAAAACTTCTCAGAATCATTATCCACTCTCTTTTCCTTTTCTCTGGACACAGAAGTATTCCGACTCTTTTCCTATGGCTAATTTCTCTACCTGTATCCTTAATGCCATTCTGGCCTCCTTCCTCCAGGACCTTATTTCTGTGAGTCATTTTCTCACCTGCATCTTCTATTTCCCCATATGCCTACATGCTCTCCCCAATCCTAAAAAATGCCTTCTTTTGCCCTTATATTCCTTTAGACTGCCACCTCATGCTCTCTTCAATTTCACTGCTTAAATTATTCTAAAACTTGTTTTTTAACATTTACTTTTTAAAATTTTGAGTTTCAAATTCTTTTCCTTCCTCCTGAACCCACTAATTGAGAAGGCAAGCAATATAATATCAACTATACATGTGAAGTCACATAAAACATGTTCACTGCTAAAATTCTTGAAACATTTGTCTACATACAGTGCCTCAACTTCAAAGCAATTCAATTGAATAAGCATTTATTAAGCAGCCTTTGCCAAAAGACAAAATAAAACAGTCCCTGCCCTTACTGAGCTTACATTCTACTTTTTCCTACTTTCCTGTCAACCCCTGGCAATTTGGTTTCTATATATGCCAGTGTATTGGAATTGCCCTGTCAAATGTCACCTATGACCTCCTAAACACTGGATCCATTTTTTTTACAAGTCCTCATATTCTTTGATCTCTCAACAATATTTAACACTCTTGTCTAAGCCTTCCTATTGGATAGTCTACTGACTTCAAAGACATTATAATCTTTTGGCTCTTTTCCTATCTTTCTAACTACACTCTCTGTCCTTTGTTATTATATTCCTTAATATCTTCTCCTCAGCTTTCTTCTCTTGAAGCAGAATTGTTATAGAAAGAGACCTGGACTGAACTCAGGAGACTATGAATTTGCTAGATCACTTTGAACAAGGCATTCCCTCTTTGGGCTTCAATTTCTTCATTCATAAAACAAAGGGGTTGGTCTAGATGATCTGTAAGGGGTGTGCTGGTAAATGTTTAACAGCCAGCTCTTGGAAAAATTGTTTGGATGATACACTTTTAAGTTCAATCTACATTATTACCATTTTCTCCATCACTTTCTTAAGTCTAGAAAATCAACAAACCATAAAGCAAGCCTTGAGTAGTAGTTGCAATTTTCAAGGCATACATGCTCACACTGATAATTTAAGAATTGGTTTGCTGCTTTGAGTGGGCTCTAGCACATCCCTGGAACCTTCTAGCTTTTATAGTCTCTTTTATAGTCTTCTCTTTCTCTTTCAACATCCTTTTCTTTGTTAATGAATCCATTCCTATAACTTTAACTACACTTCCATGTAATTTGTTTTTTTAGTAGTGACCTGTTTTTTGGTCTATAGACCTATATCTTTAACTGCCTATGGGACATCTACCCCTTGGATATTCTTTGGGCATCTGATTCTAAATTGTGATGATCATCTTTCCCTCTTAATCTGCTCCTTTTTCTGACTTCATTATTTCTGTCTGTGTATTGCCATTTACCATGTCTCCTGTGTTTGAAAACCTGGAATTATTTTTGAATATTCACTCTCTCTCACCTCTTATAACCTAATAGTTTACCAAGTCCTGGTGATTTTACCTTAGCATTTTCTCTCATATCTGTCTGTTCTTCTCTATTCTTATTTTCACCAAACTAATACAGACCCTTATTACCCTGCTCTCACCAGACTATCACAACAAGCCTGGCAGGAAAGGTGGAAGAGAAAGAGAACATCTTTTTCTTCTCCTACCTGGCAGAGGCAATTTCTTCTCAGGAGTCCTTTCCAACTGGATTTGACCACTACTCAATTGAATGACTCTGAATTGGCTTGCTATTTTTTATATATTATCTCTGTGGGGCATGAATAATTCTCTTTAACCAATTACAAGGTATTTCCTGTGTGATATCATCTGCTTTCATCTGGTGATCCAAAACCCCTACCATCAAGGACTTATTTATACTTAGTTTATCTTTGATTTATTTAATTGAGATGTCTGAGTCTTTTCTGATTAGTTACACTAACATAGATTTTTTTTAAAGGCCCTTTTTTGTTGTTGTTCTTAGCATTACAATCTGCATCATCTGGTCTTTAGCACTTTTGACATTAGTTTTCTAGCATCATGCCCCTCTTTTGTTTTTATCTCCCTTTACCTGACCTTGCTTCTCAAATCTGCTTTTCTCATCTGAAAGCCCTGCCTTTAATAAGGTTTTCAGTTTCTTGTCTGGAATTGCATAATCTCTAGCAATGTTTTCTGGGTGCTTTCTGGCAGTATCATTTATCTCTACATGAATCACCAGGAGTGGGTAGTGGTTTGCAGTTTTGACAAGTCTTTGGAGACTGTAGATTTGTTGGATATGCGCCCTGGGAAGACACCTGAGCTCTCTATTGTTCTAGTCAACTTGATACTTGGCTACCTTGATGTTCCTCAACAAAGAGTTACCAACTAATCATGTCTTCTTTCTATGATCATTACTGGATAGGCTTTCTCCTAGTAGCACTTGGGAATCCAAAGCATCATTCCTTGGAACACAAGAAGCTACTTCTTTCTCAGAGGGAACTACTTTCCCCTAAAGAAGAGCTTCATGACTATTACAATAGCTCTAAACATTGCCTCTCCTTTCTCTGTTACACTCTTCCTGCTTTGATTTTTTTTATTTAGTATTTTATTTTTTCCCCAATTACATGTAAACCTCTTCAATTTTTCAATCTCTCTTATGTGAATTTTATCATTCCATTGTTAATAGAACCAGAGGAATAGAAGATACTTCATCATTTCTGGCCCCTTGCCACCCTGTAGGACCATATCTTACCAAGATATTGCTATCTACAAAAATCTAGGAGGAAGGAGTCTCTGTTATCTCCTTTGTCAGTCTTTTTTTAGAGTTGGCAATCCACACCAGAAAAATCTTTCTTTATATTTCTCTGAAAACTTTTTTGAAAATATTGAGTAATGAAAAACTTGTTCCTTTGCAGGAGGAAAAGATAATAGAACATGTGGATACAGAACAGAAGGTGGATGACACCATAGCTTATTATTTCATGACCAGGTTTACAACAGTGGTGAAGAAACTTCTACAGGTGAATTACTGGGTTGGAAGGAAAATTGAGTCATCTATTCCATCTCTCTAACTAAATTATCAAAGGCGATGAATTCTGACCAGTGTGAATACCAGATTTTGTCCTCTCCCTAGTGGATTGAACTAAAGGATTTAGACTAAAGGTATCATTTGCAGATTAAGATGAGCACACTTAACAAATAATGAGCCATTGTATTATTGAGACTGAGAAGTGGGCCAATTCAGAGCCAACATCTTCCTTTGGGAATTGAGGGAGGAAAGAGGCACCCAATGACAGATTTGAAAATCTGGGGTAAAAAGAAAGAAGACTAACATGGAAGAGATCAAATTGAATTTAATAGGAGAAAAATCACTCTCTGTATTTGTACTTTTGTAACCTAAGCTGTGTATATACACCTTTGTCTTCTTCTGTTTACTTTTGCCCTATATTTTCAGTGAAAAGTTCTGCTCAACAATACCTTGTCTCCTATGATTAGATCTGAGTAGAAAGATAGGAAGAAGGAAAGGGAATAAGCATTTATATAGTGCTTACTATGTGCCAGGCATTGTACTAAGCTTTATTTATTAATATTATCTCATTTGATCCTCACAATAACCCTGGGAGATATGTGTTATATATCTTTATTTTACATCAGAGGAAACTGAGGCAGACAGAAGTTAAGTGACTTCCCCAAGGTCACATGGCTATTCAGTGTCTGAGGCTGGATTTGAACTCAGGTTTTCCTGACTCCAGGCCCAGTGCTCTCTCCACTGTGCCACCAGCTGTCTTTAAAAGGTAGAAAAACACAGTGCTTAAATTGGGCCCAAGAATCTGGGAAATGCCAGATACTAGAGGATGCAGATGTCATCTGACTAGGTGATGCCTCACCTTTAAAGTACATAAATTTGGGAATTTATTAGTGTAGAGAAAGGAGGTCTGGGAACATCAGCTATAGCAGAATTCAATTCTAGATGCATTTGGGGCTTAATTTTTTACTACCTATTTTTTACTGGCTTTATCAGGCACAATTAATGCACAAATGTTATTCTATAGCTAGAGAACTATTAACACCAAGAGCTTACAATTTTTTTCATTTATTTAATTTTACTTAGTTTTGTGGTTATGTATTATCTCCTCTCTAGATTGTAGGCTCCTTGAGAACAAGGACCTGCTATGACTCATCTTTGCAACTTATTCAGTCTTTAGCATAGTAGGCATTTAATAAACACTCTCTAATTTAATTGAAGACCAACCATGTGTATCTAACCCTTATTGTAGAGGTTTTCTCGTTGTTTGTCCTTCGTTCTCAGAGGACCATGACACCAGCAAGGTAATGCCATGACTTGCAGGGGAATTGGATTTAAGTGAGGGAGGGCTGTGCAAAGTTACCAGCCTCACTCTCTCCTCTGGAGCCATCTGGGTCCAGTGGCAAGATATAGATCAGGACAACCGGAGATGGCCTGGGTTGCTGTGGGAGATGCCGGCCTTTTTAAGCTAAGGTCTTTAACAGGTCTCAGTTTGACTGAGGCAATACCAATTCAATGATTAAGGCTAGGTAAGAAACAAGGCAAAGAATGGCCTTTTTTACCCGGTCAAAAAAAAAATTAATCTGGGCGGGGAAGACCCTCAGGGTTTCTGGCCAAAACAGAAACAATTGCTATTTACATTTACTCTGAGCCATCAGGGCTCAAACAATAACCCACTGAGGCTTGGACTGGGACATATTATTGGCCAATCAATGAGAGCCACAGTGATTTGAGTTTAAGGCATGATCCTTAAGAAAGAAATGTAAACCCCCAGATATCTTGGGAGGTTTCAGCAATCAAAATTTATATTCCTTTGGGCAGAGCATCTGAAGATAAGGGTATGATACAGACACCTTTAGGGACCACCACCTATCTGTCTGGCTTCCCCTATTCATATGCAACCTGGGAATTTCAATATCTGTCACTCCTCCAGGGGTAGCATCATCCTAGTTGTTTCCCCTTACAAGAACTCAGGCACATGCAGCTTCAGATATAGCATAGATTTTATTTACTTAGAAAAGAAGACAGAAAGTTGCTCTGGCTCCCTACCTCCTTATGCTAATTAATCCCTCTTCTGGTACTAGTCCTTTTATTTGCCTGTGGGTTGCACTGTCCCCTATCTTTTCTTCCAGGGTTTACTGCTCAAAGAATTCCTGAGTTCACTGGGGGCAAGGAGTGGAATCAGTTTTTCTCCCAACAACAACAACACCTCTGCCCAAGAAGCTGGTCTGAAACTAGGGAAAAGGGTCCTTTGAAGTCCCCATTACATGTGTAACAAGTTGGTGGTTCTAAATGTGAAGAAGAGCTTTTGTAATTGTTATGCTTTTGTAGTTTTTGGTTGTAAAAATCAGTTAATATTTTACTTTATTGCTCTGTTTATTTGGTCTAACTACATTTCATATATTTTGACTGTTTAAAATAGTCTGACCTCTTAAAAAACAATTGGGTTGCTGAGTCATTTTCTTAGACAGCTGGGTGAGGACTGACGTCTAGTATATGCACAAATAGTTCTGAGTGTGAAGGAGAAAGAATTTTCAACAACATATGCTTTATTGTCTTTTTTTTTTTAACTATCATAGTCATTGGTTCTATTTTTTTTCTGGGAGGAGGGAGACATTATACATAGGGAAAGGAAAGTGAAAACACGTTGGGCCTCAGCTTTTCCATTTGTAAAATGAGGCAGCTGGTTTAGATCTCTTCTACCTCTATGTACTATGAAACTGAAGGAAATGTATTAGCCATTTTCCAAAGCATTGATTGTGAAGTTTTCCTTTACGAACACAGAGAAAACTTCAAGAAACTCTCTTCCTAGTTATGCAAACAGGAGGGCAGAGACAGTTACACAATAAATGAAAGAAGCCAGACTCTGGCACTAATTTTAAGGCAAGTCACAGATGCCTTTGTTTTTATTACAAAGTGAGATCATAGTCAGTGATCAGACAGCTATTGGCGGCCTTCATTAAACATAGAGAATATTAAAGATGTCATATCTAAGAACCCATCTGAAGCTGGCACCCAGGGAATTTCTCAGACTCCTCTGTTTGGCATTTAAAGCTCCTTACAACCTGGCCCCTCCCTGTCTTCTGACACATTAATCCCCTTCCTCTTTACAATCCAGCACAGGGATGGGGAACCTGTGGACTCGAGACCACATGGCCCTTTAGGTCCTTAAGTGCAGCCCTTTGACTGAATCTGAACTTCATAGACCAAATCCCTTTAATAAAAGAATTTGTTCTGTAAAACTTAGATTCAGTCAAAAAGCTGTACCCAAGGACCTAGAAGGCCACATGTGGCACCAAGACTGCATCCCCCCAGCTCTGGTCTAGCCATATTGACCTATATACAATGCTCTATACATAATACTCATTCTCCCATATCCATGTCTTTGCACTGGCTGTCCCTAGTACCTGGAATACTCTCATCCTCATCCCCACCTGCTAGAATCTTTGGCTTCTTTCAAGACTCAGGTCAAACCTGACATTCTCCTCTGGATAGGAGGCTTTTGCTGTTCTCCTCCAACTACTAGAACCTTCCCTTCTAAGGCTATGTTGTGTCTACTCCGTAGTATCTTACATATGCCTATTTATGTATGTATCAGCTGTCCCATTAGAATATAAGCTGCTTGAGGACAAGGATGGTTTTCACTTTTTCCTTGTGTCCCCAGCATTAACACAGTGCCTGGCACATAGTAAGCACTTAATAAATGGTTGTTGATTGTTATTAATTTGGTTGAGTTTAAAGTAGGTGTTCTTAACCTGTTTTTTTTTCAGCATATTTATATATTTATTTTATACTACCTCAAATTAGAAAGGTCATTAGAATCTATCTAAAGTCATATATGATCAAGAATCCTCTATAATATATCCAACAAGTTCCCTTCCTTTGAAGACCTCTATTGTGAAGAGGCACCCAGTAAATCCCAAGATAGCCTATTTACATAACTGAAAGTTTGCCACCAAAACCATCACCACCACCACCACCACTACCACTACCAATTGTTCCTAGTCCCATCCTCTGGAGTCAAGCAGGGGAAATCTAATCCCCTTTTCATGTAGCAATTCTTAACCTGTTTATTGTCATGAACCTCTTTGACAGTCTGGTGAAGTATATGGACCCTTTCTCAGAATGTTTTTAAATAACTGAAGGAAATGATAAATTTCAGTTAGAGTTAAATGAAAATAAAGATGTAATTTCTCCTCCATCCAGGTTCATGGAACCTCTGAAATCTAACCATATATATCAGGTTAAGAACCCCTGTATTAGCGGGAAAGCTTCAGGAAAGGATAAGCATAATTTACATACTAATCTGATTGCCTAATATGAGCCCAGCTTGCCTAGATTCCCTACTTTAAGCATTTACTGGGAGTTAAAAGGATTCTCCATCTATTTATACTCAGGAAATGATAAGTAAGAATTAAATTTTGATTTGTGTCCCTGAAACAGCTCCACTGATTTGCTATTTTCAGTGAAAATTTTGCTTATTTTTCTTGAGCTGCATTTTCATTTGGCATCTCCCGTGCCTAATGTCAACAGCAAATAAGACTTCAACACTGATGGCAGGCAGTTCCTGCCCTTACACCCACAGAGTGATTCTGAGAGCATTATCACTTAGTTCTAATTCAGCCTGAGGCTTAATGTCTCTTCATGGACCAGTCATAAGTCTCAAAGTTGACTTGCTTAAAATTACAGTGAAGTTTGACTTTAGAAAATAATAAGATTTAAAGCCAGAAAGACTTTAGAGATGACTTGATCCAACTCCTTTTATTTTACTTTTAGGCAATTGGGGTTAAGCGACTTGCCCAGGGTCACACAGCTAGTAAGTGTCAAGTGTTTGGTCTGAGGCTGGATTTGAACTCAGGTCCTCCTGACTTCAGGGCCGGTGCTCTATCCATTATGCCACCTAGCTGCCCCTTTTATTTTTTTTTATTTTAATTTTTTACAGAGGAGGAAACTGAGTTCCAGAGGGGTAAATTGGTTGGTCAGTGATCACACATAGTTAAGTATACGATGCGGGGTTCTGGTGAAAGAACTTACAGCAAATTTCTTAGTTGTTCATTGATCTAGCTAGATAGTGTAGTGAATCGAGTTCCAGGCTGAGTCAGGAAGACTCTTCTTCCTGAGTTCAAATCTGGCCTCAGACACTTACTAGCTGTGGGACCCTGGGCAAGTCACTTCACCCTGTTTGCCTCAGTTTCCTCATATGTGAAATGAGCTGGAGAAGGAAATGGCAAACCACTCCAGTATTTCTGCCAAGAAAACCCCAAATGGGGTCATGAAGAGTCAGACATAACTGAAGAATGACTCAACAAATCAATTGTGTTTAGTTGCATTTCTTTTCCTTTTTAAAAGAATCTTTATTATTGATTTTGTTTTTCACACCAGTCATTCATCCTTACCTCTCCAAGCTACACCCAAATGAATCTTTTTTGAGACTATGAATTCAAGCAGAGCTAAATAACACAAAAGCCACATCTGATTGTATAGAATAGTATAGAATGCATTCTTGTTCTGTGGTCTATACAGCTCTAGTGAGATGAATAAGGCATATTTCCTTATTAGTACTTTAAGATGGAGATTATTCATTGTGGAATTATATTTCAAGGCACACGCTTCACAAAAGTAGTTCTAATTATATTTTTATTTATTCATCATTGGATAGTAAACTATAGAGGTAAAGAAAATCCAGTGACCCTTTATTCTAGTAGCCTAAGGGAGAATTTACATTACTTGTAAACCAGTCACTAACATTTTGTGGACATACTTTCATGTTCATGGGAAAAATACAAGTTGTGAGAAGATGCAATTACTTTTCAGAGTAGCAACTATTGTAATAGGCATAGGGACTAGGGTGAATTTTCATTGATGTAGGGAGTTCCCAGTGAGGAACTTCCTCTTCCAACACAAGTCTACTATCTTCTTCGCAATTAATAATAGTATTAGAAATTGCCTGGGGCAATGAGAGGTTAAGTGACTTGTCCAGTGTTGCACAACCAGTATTATGTTTCTAAGGAAGAATTGAACCTGGTTCTTTTTGGTTATAAAGCCAGCTGTAATAAATGTATAAATCCATTGTGTCACACTACCTCTCATTGCTGTGGGAACTTCTGTTGGAAATTTCCTCCACCTATGTAAACTGTCAACTTGTTGGTATATTGAAGTCTAAAAAAAGTATGGAGTATTGAGAGTTTAAGTGATGCTCATAGTCATTCAGTGAGTGGTATCACAGGAAGAATTTGAACCCAGATCTTCCTGACCCCAAGGGTAGCCCTCTATCTACTACATTATTCTGCCTCTCATTGGAGTGGATATTTTAATCAAAATTTTCAAATTTTTCTTTTTTTAACATAGCCAGAATATGTTTTAAAAAGATTTTTGTGGACATTGTGCTATTTGAAGCTGACATCTTGAAGAGGCAAAAGTGAATCATAGGGGGAGACTCTTTTGAAGATTTTTTGACTGGGTGTAGAGTTTTCCTGTATAGGCTTGCATAATTTCAGCCTTCTCCAAAACAGACTGTCAACATATTTAAATAACATTCTGCTGACTTTGAAAAATTCGGTTTAACCAATTTCTTATTTGTGGATAAAGCACTGTAAGTGAAAGTACATAATTAAGGATTAGTTTTTTACCTTAAGAGCATTTAAAATAAACAACAGAGGATTGATAGAGTGTTACATTAGGAATATTGTTATCAGGGAGTTTCCTGTATTCTCCTGAGGAGCATATCTATAAGGAGAGGAGACATTTACTCTAGCCATCAACATAGCAGCAGGAAATCGTTCCTAGTGATAAGGAAAGCCCATGTTTGAAAGTGGAGAATAAGAAATCTTGTGTAAAATGGAATCATTCTCTTGGGCCACTTCTAGTTTCTTTGCTATTAAAAGGGCACAGAAACCTTTTTCTTCTTCATATCTATACTATGTTTTTTTTTTTTTTATCACTGAAACAGTATCAAGGAGTGTCTGGAATCTAGCCCAAGAATCAGGAAAAAATAGGTTCTGATCCTACTTCTGACACATACTGACTGTGGGGCTCTCTGAAAATCACTTAACCTCTCACTGGCCCAATCAACTCTCAAATGCTGAAAGTTGTGGCAGCAGGTGATCTCCACTGGTAGAGGAAAATTACTCATGAAGAGTTCCCTGTCCCAGGGAAAACACGTTTGGTCCCACTGATGTACTCTTGTTGCTTCCCTCAGACCTCAATGAGTTGGCATATATGAAGAGCTTTTCTGTATCGTTGTATGGTGTCTCCTCACCAACTTTTTGCTCCAACTTGCCTCTTATATCTCTTCTGTCATTTCTCCCTCTTTTCCCCTTACCCTTTATCACCTCCTTCCACTGTTAAATTTTGTGGCTTGCTGCTCCTATCTTGTATTCTTTCTTTATTTCCTAAATTTGAGCCAACTCTTTCTATGGACCTATGTATATTTTGGGAAGATATACCATAGGTTTTTGGGAAGAATGTTTTGTATCAACTGTCATACCATCTTGTTATTCTAACTTAGTAGATACCTTTGCTAAAAACTAAGTATACTGGCTGATTGTTAATGGGAAGCACCCTGATGAGAGGGCTCAGTACCTATAGTATTAGCAACATAGTCCTACAAGTTTACCCCTAGAACTCTGAGAGTAGTCAGTAACCCTCTGGGGTGCCTAATTGGCAAATCTGAGTGCAAGTTGGGAGAGTAGTCCAAGAGAGGGTGCTACACTGAGAAAGTTGCTTTATTACCCCAAGCTTCAGGTTCTTCACCTATAAAAAGAACATGATTCTTATACTACTGATCCCAGGAGGTTGTTGTGAGGAAATAGATATAATTAAAATCATTTTAAGCTTTAAAAAGTACTTTCTTTAAAAGAATCCTATCACTTAGGTACTAGGTAGTACAAGTGTTATTATCTTATTTTACAGAGGATGGAACTAAGGCTCAGAGAGAAAGAGTGAGTAGCATTGATACCACAGCTTTATCATATAAATGTATTTAGGCCTTTTAAGGATTAAATTACTACTTCCCTGCTAGCTCACCAGCAACATGGTGTATTGGAAAGAAGGTTGGATTTGGGATCAAAGGAGCTAGGTTTGAATCCCAGCTCTACCATTTGCTTGCTGTGCCAGCTTCCTCATATAGAAGAGAAAAGGGTTAGACCAAATGGACTCTCCTGTCTGTCCCTTCTAGCTTTAAAGTTAAGACTCCATGAGCAGCCATGAGGTAGAGAGGGACTTGACTTGCAGTTTTTATAGGGAACTGACAGGCAAGGAAACACTCTGGAAGCATTTCTCTGCATCTTACAGTTTTACAGAGTTCCCTTGGGCCCTAAGAGGCTGTGACTTGCCTAGAGTCACAAAGCTAGTGTGTATCGGGGAAGGACTTGAATCCAGATCTTCTTTGCTTTGAAGCTATCTCTAACTACTGCCCCACAATGCCTCTGTCTGAAGTGAGTAGTGTATATATATATATATACATTCATAAATATATACTTTATAATATGGTATATATACTATATATGATATAATATACTGTAACAGCACAATTAGTATTATTGATATATAATAAATCATAACATAAAATAATTATATGTTATAATATAATATTGATATTATAATAATATGACATTATTATGACATTAATATGTCTTTATGCACTAACATATACTAAATATATAATTTATATATTTATATGTGTATATATGTACATATATATTTGTTGTTATTGAGTCGTTTCAGTCAGACATGACTTCAGTCATGTCTGACTCTTCAAGGCCCCATTTGGGGTTTTCTTGGCAAAGATCCTAGGGTGGTTTGCCATTTCCTTCTCCAGCTCATTTTATGGATGAAGAAACTGAGGCAGACAGGGGTAAGTGACTTGCCCAGGATCATACAGCTAGTAAGAATCTGAGGCTGGATTTGAACTCAGATTTTCCTCTGGACCCTTGCTCTATCCACTGTGCTAATTAGTTCCCCCACCCCCATTTTACATATAGGGAAACTCAAGTTTGGAGAGCTTAAGTGACTTGCCCATGGACACAAAACTATAGTAGAATGCTTTAAGGATGACACAGCAATTTAGGAACTTCTGCAGCCATTTCATTGAACCCAAGCTATTCCCTGGCACAAAGATCCACTGAGAAACACTAGTATTAATAATACTAGCTGGCATTTATATAATACTTTAAGGTTTGCAAAGTACTCAAAAATATCACTTAATTTTATTCTCACAACAGCCCTGGAAGGTAGGTGCTATTATTACCCCCATTTTGCAGATGTGAAAACTGAGACAGAGGTCAGGTGGTTTGCCCAATGACAGGCTGCTAGTAAATAGAAGAACTGTGATACAAACTTGGGGCTTCTGACTCCAAGTAGGGTACTTTCCTCAATACCACAGAGTCTCCCAGGCACAATGTCCTGAGCTCTGGGAATTTTGTTAATTATTCTTTTTTGGATGCAATTCATGAATAAAGAAAAAATTCACGAAGTGGTTTGGCACCAAGGTACAGATAACTCAATACAAGAACTATGATTCATTAGTGATTTGCTAAAAGTATTCTGTCCTTACAGTGTGATTAGGAGTCTTCTAATCATAATATCATTGGCTGGCCTAGGAGTGGAGTGATAACTGTAGTTTGAGCTAGCTAGGGCAGAGCCCTAAACAGGTTAAAGGTGTTTATTAATTAATTAATTTGGGAGGTAGAAGCAAACTGAGAGGCCCTTGCCATTACTACTTGTCTTTTTTAGTTACTTATTAGTCACAACAATGGTGTCAGCAAAAATGCTTCATTAGTTTTCAAAATAAGATTATAATCAATTTTTAACTATTCATGCAAATGGAACTAATTAGTGGTTTAGAAATCATACACACCAGCTAATCCAAAATCTATTATACCTAATTTTGGAGTTCATTATTTGCTTTCTACCTCAGCTCCAGCCCTAGCCGCATTCCATGGGATTGTTTTGCTCTGGGTCATATTAAAATAAGAATGCTGTCCCCAAGCATAGATTAGCTGAGAATTTGTTGCAAAATATTCACAGGTGAATTATCCAGAGGTGGCTGTTCTTCAGATACTATTTAGCTTTTTTTTAAAATCCATGTATAAGAATTCTCTAGATATAAGAATTCTTTGCATTAAACTTAACTTTTAGGGGGTAGGACATCTGGTCTTCTATAGTGATGCTTGTTTTTACCATGCATTTGATTTTTATTTTATGCTGTCTTGTATTGCTGTTTTGTTGATTAAAAAAATTCATCATCACTTTCATATTAAACATCAATGCAACCAATTAAAGTTGCTTCATCAAGCAGTAACATTTAAATAAATTAATTTCAACATGCAAAATGTCATAACAACTTATCAGTCACTCCCTCTAAGTCACTTTCAGGTTTCTTTGACCATTCTCATTTCCTCTTATTTGGTTTCAGTCAGTGTGTGTTGTTTTTCTGGTTCTGCATTTTATTTTAGTTTGTACATTTTTATAAAGGTCACTTCAGATTTCTATATACTCTTTATGCTTGTCAACCTTAATTATGGTACTATATTCCATAACATCAATGTGCTGCAATTAAAAATATTATTTTTTTTTAATCTCTTGCCTAGGCTAGAAGTGCAGTGGCCTCTCACCAACCTGATTCCACTATTGATGGGCATGGAAGCTTTGGCCTACTCTGTTTCTGACCTGGGCTGCTTTGCCCCTCCTTAGGCAATCTGGTGGCCTCCCACTCCTGAAGGCTCACCATATTAATGCTGAACACAGTGGGGATACCCAGTTAGGTTAGCTCACTATAGCTCAGAACTCCCCAGTTCAAGAGACCTGCTAGCTTCAGCCCCTCCAGTTAGCTAGGATTACAGGTGTATTCCAACACCCTTGGGCACCGCAATTTTTTTAAACCATTTCAGTTGCTTCTAATTTTTTTGTTTTTGCTTTTTCAATTGCAATAAATACCATCATTAATATCTTTGAATAGCTCTTTTGTTTATAGCTGTCTTACGTCTCTACATCCCTAATAATTATCTTTGACAGGTTTAAAAATCAACACAGTATTTGCCACATAAAAGATATTGGGTACTATGATACAATATGTTAGCATTCATTTAATGCTAAAGTGAATTGAACAACTATTCTGTCATCTTTTTAAGGTTATACTTAGTTTTGTAACTTATGCTGCATACTGATATGATGCTTTCCAAAATATTCCACTGCCTTGTAGATCCATTTCTCTGCAACCCTGTCAATATTGAATTTTATTGCTTTCAATTATATTTTACCAATTTGATGAATGTAAGATGAGACCTCAAAGTTGTTTCAATTTGTATCTCTTAGATTTGTATTGATCTGGAACATTTAAAAAAAGTCTATTATTAACGATTTCTGTTTCCACCTTCCTCTTCTAGGTAGAGAGATGGAATACTCTGGCTGCCAAATGTTTTATACATTGTCTCAGGCCATCACTATGTTGATTAGTTTTGACTAATAGGGTTTTTTTTTGTGAGAAAGGAAGTTTCTATGGGCTGATGTAGGTGAAATGGGAGTGGATATTTTTGACATTAATAAAGCTTTATAAAAATTTGTTTCCCGTAGCCTTTGACTGTTTATTCCTTGGAGAATGGGAACTGATTTTGTTTAATGGTTCTTTGTGCATATATATATATATATAATATCAGCATGTATAATATACTGAGAGTGCATATATATATAAAATATCAAGTTTATCCACTTCATATTGATAACTCTTTGAGAGAATTATTTTTGATTATGTTTTTGTCATACATGTTTATTATTCTGTTATCAAGCATCTCTGTCTTGCTCTAATAGCATCCCTTCCACATTTGAGATAAACATAGTATTTTATTTATTCTGTTTTTTTTTTAGTTCTTTGTTATGTTTAAGTCTATGATTCAGTTAGAATTTACTGAGGTATATGGCATGAGATATGGGCCTAAATCCATTTGCCACCCCATTGCTAGTTAATTTTCCCAAGTATACTTACTAAAGGATCAATCCTTTTATTTTCTATAGCTCTACTAGATAAGCAATCTGTTATGTCTATTCTGTTCCATTGAGCTTCTATTCTATATATTTTTGGTCTAATACTAATAAGTTTTCATAAATAACTGCTTCATAATACATTTTAAAGTCTGGGGGCACAAGACTACCTTCATCTACTTTGTTTCCTCATTGTACTATTTCATAGTCCCATCAATCCAATCTAATAAATATTTGTCACGTGCCTACTATGTGTCAGGCATGTCCTAAGGTTTGGAGATGATTAATAAAAAGAAAGACAGTCCCTGCTTTCAATGAGCTTACAATCTTAAGGGTGAGACAACATAAAAAAAGAGGCAAGAAAGTGGAATGGGGTACATCAGGGGGCACCTTATTCCATGGAGTTGAAACCAGGAAGAGCAGCAGATGCAAAGTGAGGTGAGCTGAGAGCCCAGTTTCTGCCCTCTATGAAGGAAGGCACTTGAAGGAGTTTGTTACCCCACCCTTCTGTCGTCCAATCAGAGGGGAGAGGAGGTTGAGGGAGGTAATATATAAATTGAGGCTTCATGGTGAAGTTTTGAAGTGATGAGCTTATACTGAGAAAGTCATCTTTTTCCAGAGTTGAAACTAGGTAGAGCAGCAGATCCATAGTCTTGTCCATGTTTTTTTCCCACAAAAATTTTGTTATGATTTTATCTAGTTCTATGAAGAAATGCTTTGGTCTTTTGATGGGCATTACACATGTAAATGAAAGAACATTGTCATTTTTATTTTATTGATCTGACCCATTCACAAAAGCCCAAAGTCTTTCCAACTGTTTAGGTCTTCCTTTATTCATTACCATTCTCTCTGTCTCCCTCTTCCTCTTCCTTCTTTCTCTCCCTAGACCTATCATTTTACCCATGTGTGCCATGTCTGTGGAAACTCTCTTTACCAAAGCATATAGGCAGTTTATCTATAATGTGTGTGGCACTAAGGTTAAATGATTTGCCTGTGGTCACATAATTCATATGTGTAGGACTTGAATTCAGGTCTTCCTGACTCCAAGGCTGGCCCTATGACATGCTGCCTCCGCACAGTTTTGTATTTGTATTTATAAAGGTCATATATATTTAGGGAAATTATTTCTCGAATAACTTTGCTAGGTTTGTTTGATTATGATGAACAATTATTTAAATATACTACTATATTATCTATATAAATTATCTATCATTTATTTATCTTATCTCTCTGTCTATTGCTGTCTATCTATCTATCTACTATCTATCTTCCATCCATCCCTAGGCTGGGACCAGTTGGGTAGGACTGGCTAGAGCTTGTGCTCTATAGGCTTAATCTTCAAGACCCAAAGGCTACCTATACAAAATATTCTAAGATGAAGCATTTTAGTGGCCCTGAACATCATCATTAAATAAAGTTTTAAAAATATGCACAAAAAGATAAGAAGTGTCCTATATTCCATATGTGTCATATATTCCAGGAATCAATAAATCAACAAGGACCTATTAAGTACCTTCTCTGTGCCAATAGGAGGCAGTTAGGTGGCTCAGTGGATAGAGCACTGGGCCTGGAGTCAGGAAGATCCGAGTTCAAATGAGGCCTCAGACACTTCCTAGTTGTGTGACCCTGGGCAAGTCACTTAATCTCTATTTGCCTCAATAAACTGGAGAAGAAAATGGCAAACCACTCCAGTATCTTTGCCAAGAAAACCCAATGGACAGTATTGGCATGCTCTGCTCCATGGGGTCATAAAGAATCAGATATGAATGAACAACAACTGTGCCAGGTACTGTACAAAAATAATAAATGAAAGAATTTTTACTCATAAGGAGCTTATATTCAAAGAAGGTAAAAAAGACATATAGCTAAAATTTATTTAGCACTTACTATATGCCAGGTACTACATTAAGTGCTTTACAATTTTATTTCATTTGATCCTCATAATAACACTGGGAAGTAGGTGCTGTTATTATCACCATTTTACAGAGAAAGAAACTGAGGCAAACAGAGGTTAAGTAACTTGCCCAGTTGCACAGCTAGTGAATGTCTGAGGCTGAATCTGAACTCAGGTCCTCGACTCCAGGCCCAGCATTTTATCCACAGTAAGTACAAAGTAGTTAAACACAAGGTAGTTTGAAAGGGAAGGCATTAGAAGTTGAGGGGGCCAGAAAAGGTTTCAGGAGCTGTGTCTGGAAGGAAGGGAGGGATTCTATGAGGTGGAGGTGAGGAGGCAGTGGATTGCAGGAGTGGAGGAAGTCAGTGCAATGGGCAGAAGTTTGAAACTGGAACATTGTCTCTGAGGATCAGAGAGAAGGCCAGCTTGGCTGGATCTCAGGGTGCAGGCAAGGGAGTAATGTCCAATGAGACTGGAAAGATAGATTGGATCCAGATTATAAAGTGCTCTAAAAGCACAACAGAAGAATTTATATTTGATTCTAGAAGCAATAGGAAGTTATTAGAGTTTATTGAATAGCAAAGTGACATGGTCAGATCTATATTTAAGTAAAATCACATTGGTAGCAATGGGTAGTATGGATTGTAGTGGGGAGGTACAAGATCAATTAAGAGGCTATTGCAATAATGTAAGTGATGGGTGACGGAGGCTTGAACTAAAAGCAGTAACTGTGTGAGTGGAGAGAAGAGGTCAGATGGGAGAGATATTCTGAAAGTAGAAATGACAAGATTTCCCAACTGATTGGATATGTGAAAGGTGTCTATGATAATGATGAATTTATGAACCTGGATACACTGGAAGTATGGTGGTGCCTTTGATTGAAATAAAAAAGAGGGGAAAGGTAATGAGTATGATTTTGGACATTCTGAGTTTGAGGTGTGTCTGGGACATGAAGTTTGAAATGTCCAATAGGCAATTGATAGTGTAAGGTTGAAGGTTGATAGACTAGGGCTGAAAATATAGATCTCTGAGACATATGCTTAGAGATGATAATTAAACCTGTGGGTCCCCATTTGAGAGAGAGAAAGAGAGCATAGATGTGCATAGAAGTGCAGGTATGGGAGGCTTAAAGAGGGAAGACAAGGCTTAGAAAATATTTTGTGGAGACTCAGTTACTTTCATTAGGCCTTAGTGTCCCATAGGACTATCAATAACCTGTTCACAGAGGAGCAGCCTTCCTCACCCCTCTGCACTCCATCCTAACTGAAGTTGCATTATGAACGGATATCTGGACTTTTCCTCATGCCATTAACTTGTCTATTCTCCTTCTTGGACTTCTCCAGGATATCCCAGGAAACTCTTGATTGGAAAAACCACATCATCCTGCAGGATCAAATCAGCTTTGGTATTCCACCTCACCTCCACCCTCTGTCCCTGTGATTGGTGGGGCTATGTACTCTAATACCTCCACTTAAGGAGGGAGCTCAGCTTCAGAATATTTCCCTTCTCACCTGGCTGCACTGCTCTGGGACTTCTCTGATTTCTCTGCTATGCTCCTGAGTCTAGTACTGGCCCCCCACCCATCATCTCTCACCTCTTTTCAGCTTCCTTTTGTGTATTGTTTCCCCCCATTAAATTGTAAGCTCCTCAAGGCAAGGAATGTCTTTCTTTTTCTTATTTGTATCCCCAGCACTTAGCACAGTGCCTTCCACATAGTAGGTGCTTACTAAATGTTTATTGACAGTCCCACATCTCCTATCTCCATGCCTTTTCCCGGGCTATCTCTCATATCTGGAATGCACTACCTCTTCACTGTCACCTCTTAAAATACCTAGCTTCCTTGAAAGTTCAGTTCAAATAAGATCTTTCATGCCCCTGTGGTGCCTCACATATTTGCCTGTTTCTCTGATAGAATGTAAACTGTTTGAAGTCAGGGACAACTTTATTTTTGTCTCTGTATTGCCAGTGCCCTGGCACAGTGCCTGGCACTTAATACTGAACATGTCACTTAAACTCCCAGGGCCTTAATTCCTTCATCAATAAAATCGGGGGGTTGGAATAGGGTGATTTCTGATGTTCCATTCAGTACATGAAGTCCTGCCAATTCTCCCAAGACCAAGGTTAGTCTTTGACCGGAGGCTGAAAGACACATAGACTAGAATGTAGGTTTAGGGCCAGTGAGGAAAAGGAAGTGATAACAGCTGAAAGGGATAATTAGTATTTTAAACCTATTCTAGGAGGACTAAATAACATGGATTGTGCTTATGATTTGCCTCAGCTATATATAGTTTGTAACACTCCTCCCTCCTCCCTCCCCCACATACCCGTACACATTTTCTTCACAATATAGTAAAATGTACTTGAGCTCTGGAATCACAAATACCAGACTACTTTGGACAGAAAATATCTGTTCAATGTAATTCAATCTATCCCCATCTTTCCCCTGAACTCATCCATTTTATTCATTCATTCAACAAACATTTTTCCAGCTACTTCATAGACATTTTCACCTGAATGTCCCACAGGCACCTTAAACCTAACATTTCCAAATCAGAACTCATTCTGTTTTTCCTTAAATCCATTCTTCTGAACTTCTTTTTTTGTGTTGAGGGTATTACCAACTTTTCAGTTATACATGTTCAAAGCCTTGGAGGTATTTTTTACTCATCTTCCTCGATCCCATAGCCAATCAGTTTCCATCCTGATGATTCCATTTCCACACTATCTCTCACATCTATCACCTTCTATCCATGTGAGTAGAAATTCACATGGGTCACCACACTAGTTCTAATTATTATCACCTATCACTTGAACTACCAGGGCAGGTAGGTGGCACAGTGGATAGAGCACTGTCCCTGAAGTCAGGAAGGCCTGAGTTCATATCTCACCTCATATTTGTGTTGTGTGACCCTGGGTAAGTCACTTTAACCCCATTTGCCTCAGTTTCTTCATCTGTAAAATGATCTGGAGAAGGAAATGGCAAACTACTAGTATCTTTGCCAAGAAAACCTCAAATGGGGTCATGAAAAGTCAGACACAACTGAAGTGATTGAACAATACTTGGACTGCTGCAGTAGCGTCCTAATTGGTATCTCAACTTCTACTCTCTTCCCCTAAAATCCATATTCCCACAGAGCTGCCAAATCAATATTCTTAAAATCTATGACTGACTGCATCATGCTCCCATGATCAAGAAGCTTAATTGGCCTTTGGTTGCCTCTAGAATAAAATATCAACTCTTCAGTTTGTCATTTAAGACCTGTCACATTTTGGTCCCAACCTCTTTTTTACAGTCTGATTTCACATTAATTGGCCTCATTGACTCTGCCATTTCAGTCAAATTGGCTTACTTGCTATATGACTATATGCTATATGACCTTCCATCTCTGCATCTGTGCAGATGCACAAGCTGGTCCCTGCCTAGACTGCATTCCCTCCTCACCTCTGCCTCTTAGAATCCAAAGGTTCCTTCAAGGCCCAACTCAAGTGCCACTTTCTATATGAAAAGGAAATCGATGAGTTATTGATTACTTTGATTTATTTTTAATTTGATTTTAAGATTCAACTCCTTACTTTAGGAAAAGTTAGCCATAAATCTGAGCCAGATTAACATAGATAGTCTCTTAAGTCTAGGTTACCTATGGATTTAGTGAATAGATAGATTGAGAAGAGTTTGTCATTTAGTACCAGATAATTTAGTCTAAGACATAATAAAACAATCATAGGGTTACTCTTTTTAAAGGCTATTTCCCTTTCTAGTAAAAAAGAGGGTTGAACAGAGGCTAAGTTCCCCTTTCTGGCAACTGGACAGAGGTTAGCCAGAGGTTAAATTCCTATTTCCAGTCTTAGCAGATAAGCTTGAGCTAGAGCCTAAATTGAATAAAAGAATCTTCTAAGGAAGATGGGGGGTGGTGACTGCTAACTATTGACCACAAGTTCTTCTTTCCCAGTACTCTTTCTGGTTACAAAAGGCACCACCTGTAAGACAAGAACTTCTGGGGTAGGATTAAGAAAGCCTGGGAGAAGCTAACTAGTCAGGTGACCTGCCTTGTCCAATTTAATTGTGTTCAAAATAAGTTTTTGTATTTTTTTTAGTCCTTATTTTCTGTTATAAAAATCAGCTCCATAAATCACTCCTGGTTTCTGACATCTCGCCCATAAACTCCAAGATATGTTGTGAGATTTCAGCAGTCAATATTTATATTCCTTTGGGCAGAGTACCTGCAGAATCAGGACCTGAATCAGTATCTTCATCCGGGCGGCCCATCAAATAATTTCTCAAATCCAATTCATCATTTTCCTCCTCCTCCAAACTTTTCTAGTGTTGTTGGGACCACTATCTTCCCAGGCATCTAGATTTGAAGTCTTGGAGTCATCTTTGGCTCTTTTCTCCCCTACCCCCACACTCCACATTTAATCAATTGCTGTATCTGGGCAGTTCTACCTCCATGGAATTTCTTATCTGTTCCCTTCTCTCCATCACCCAAATCTAGAACTTAACTCTAGCCTAAGCTATTATAATGTCCTCCTAACCAAAGAAGGACTCAGAGTTGTGGGTTTTGTTGGAGAAATCTCAATGCTCATTTTGATTCTGGGCACATTGAAAGGACTTTAGGGTCATATGAAGCACCTAAAAGATTAACTTGCTTGAGGCAAGTGACAGTGACAATGACTTACTCAGATTCAAGGAGGAAGAGTCAATTCCTGATATATAACCGAAGTAAGCATAGCTCAGTGTATTTATAATGACCAAGCTTAGCCCGAGAGAGAGAGACAGAGACAGAGACAGAGACAGAGACAGAAACAGAGAGGCAGAGAGAGATGGGGACTAGACCTGTGATTCTGTTGCTATCAGAAACTCCCAAGGTAAGGATATAGCTTCAACCAACTCACCTCCATACTTCTTTTGCAACTTAAAGATTTAGGGAGTTCCCTAGAGGGCTGAGACTTACCTATGGTTACACAACCAGTGTGTGTCAGAAGCAAGACTTGAACTCAGGTCTTTCTGGTTTCCAGGTTTTTCTGGGGGAAAAATGGGGGGGAAAGTACCCCCTTCTAACTTCATTATAGGGGTAGAAGATTATGAGTAGGAAACACTATATTTACTGTTAGACTCAGCTGAGTTTTTTTTCCTTCTCTTTCTTATTTTTTGTTACAAGAGCTGACTTGCTGGGTAGGGATGATAAAGGAATATGTTTGGAAATAAAAGTGATATGAAAACAAATGATAACAATAAAAATCTGACAGCAGGGAGGAACACCAAGGAGGCCAGGATCACTGGATCCTAAGGTATGTGAAGAGGAGTGAAGTATAAGAAGACTGAAAAGGGAGGAAGGGGTCAGGTTGTGAAGGGCTTTAAAAGATAGAGGATTTTATATTCGATCCTGGAGGTAGTAGGGAGTCATTGGAATTTATTAATGGGGTGGGGGAAGTGACATGGTCAAATCTGCACTTTAGGAAGACCAATTTGACAGTTGATTGGAGTGGAGATCAACTTGAGGCAGGGAAACCAGCCAGAAAACCAGAAGGCTATTTCAATGGTCCAGGCATGAAGTGATAACAGCCTGCATCAGGTTGGTGGTAGTATCAGAAGAAAAAAATGAGCATGTATGAGAGATTTTATGAAGGTAGAAATGACAAGTCTTGGCAATTGATTCATTATGGGGGGAGGGAGTAGGTGGTGGTAATACAGAATAAGGAGTCAAAGATGACACCTCAGTAGCAATTTTTAAAAAATTGTGATTATTTCCAAAGCAGAGGATTATATCAATGTATAGAAACATAAAGAACCTTCTAGTTATCCTCCTCTCTGGCTGTGGGCTGCATATTCAGCAATTATTAAATTTGCAGTCCAAGGGGACAGCCTGAAGAGGAGGCTCTGGTGGCTTAGCATAAAGGACAAAGCTTTGCTAAAAGTGCTGAATGAGGACAGTTCCCTTACCCCCTTGTAAATACCAAGAATTGTCTGTGGAGTGTTGCAAATACCATATGCTGTCCTGTAGACCTTATTGGACCAAGAAGGTAGGACTGTAGCCAAGGAGAAAGCAACTGTGGGCCATGGTAGTGAACTGGATATTTCAGAATAATTAACTCCTGGATTATGGATAATCTAGCTTCTACATGCCTTCTCAGGAATGCAGGCATTAAATAATCCACAAAGGGGACTTGTGCCAGCAGACCATAGGCTATCTGCATGGCTGCCCCAGCTCTACCTCTCAGGATCCAGGTCAGAAACAGGCAGTAAGGTGGATTTGAGACTCAAAAGCAAAAGGTTATGCTTTGAAAACTAATAGTCGAGGTACCCAGATTTTTATCCTTTTATCCCATCTGTCTATGTCATCAGTTTAATATAACCTCAGAAAAAAAACATTGTTAATAGCAAGGGAATAACATCTTTCCTTTCCATTTTTTTTTTACAAAAAAAAAAAAAAAGAAATAGTAGTTCAGTTCCTAAATTGTGCAATTAAACAATCAATTCTCTAAAATGCAATTAAAACTACAAAGTCAAGTTTGAGCAAGCTTTGTTTTTATTATGTATGTATGAAAATTAAATATAGGTACTTTCCCTAAATTAAAAAATTAATGTGCTCTTAAAAATTCTTAGCCTAGCCATTACACAAAAAGACATCAAGTTAGTCAATAATAATGAACCCTTATAAATGTATATTGGATGAAAATACTTATAAAGGAAATAGCCTAAACTACAAGAAAGGAAGTAAGATAATTTTTTGTTATGGTGAGTCATTCTCTATTTTCAGTATGGTCATATACCACATCTTCTAATGGAATTCCAGTAGACTAGTGACATTTCTCAATATCTCCCCAGGGGGCATAGAAAATGTGATCAGCTTTTCAAAATGAGTCTATTGCTTGATGAGTTTCCTTGAAAATGCAATTGTAGCTAAATTCAATGAACTTCTTGATGACACAGCAAAATGAGTCTTATATAAATACACAGAAGTAGCATGTCATAATAAATACTAGAAAGATATGGGTTGAAGTATAACCTTTGACAGATACTGGTTATGTGACTATGGACAAGTCACTTAGGCACTCAGTGCTCTAAGCAATGCTCTAAAACTATAGGTCGCCAAGAAGGGTCCAACTTATACTGGTAGAGGAAATTTCCTCATTCAAGAATTCCCTATAAGAATGAAATCACAGATCTAGTCTTTATTTCAATACATACATTTATTTCTATTTCTACACTATCTCTCTATCTTTATCAATCTATTTATCCATCCACCTATTTCTGTCTATCTCACTATCTCTCTATTTCTATCTTCCTATCTACCCATGTATCTGTCTACCCATCTATTTCTCTCTCTCTTTCTCTCTTTCTTTCTCTTTCTCTCTCTCTCTCTCTCTCTCTCTCTCACTATCTCTCTCTCCTCCTCTTCTCTCCCTTTCTTCTCTCCATTCTCAAAGCCAAGTCAAAGTTGGGAACAAACTATGGGAAAAATCAAATAGTTTATTCAGTGTTCCCTTTTCCTACATTTATGCCTCTGAGTGTATGCTGTTAGGGACTATACTCAATGTTAGGATTACCTCTTCTGTCTGCTTGTTGAGATGTCTCTTTTCTTCTACTTAAGGAAGAAACTCATAAGATCACTATATCTCCACAAAGATTTCTCTGATAAATGATAAAGCTAGTGAGATCAGTCATTTATCTCCTATTCTGCCTAATTCTTTAACTTCCAGTATTACCCTACCATTCCACAAAATTCAGTTCTTTTGTACATAATATTTATACTTTATAATGCTCAGTGTTAGCTCCTTTGTGTATATGTGTGTATACATACATGCATGCATACATATATACATACATGCACACACACACATACATCTCCTTTGGTCTGTCCACGTCTATGTTTGCCTTAACTCATAACTCCCCAGAGGGGAGGAATTATTTGTATTTAATTTATCTTATGATGTTGTTGTTGTTCATCCTACATTTTTGAAGAGGACCAATGACATCATAAATTATGTCTTGACTTGCATGTGAACACCTACTATAATGATATGCACAAGAAAATGCATTGTAAATGCTTTTGAAGGATGACGAAATATAAACTTGAATACATCATTGAAATGGATATTAAAAATGCAAAGCTGGATCTGCAAATACAGGTATACCTAATTTTATTTAATACATGTGTTCGTGAGAAGTTATGTAAAATCTGGATTATTTGGGATTCAGGAATCAGTCACTCCAAGATCCAGCCCTGTAGCAAGCTCAGAAGGTACATAGCCAGTACCACCTAAGAGAGTGAGAGTACTTAGCCTTTTTGGTATCTTGGACCCCTTTGGCAATCTGGTGAAACCTATGGATCTCTTCTCAGAAGAATGTTTTTAAATGCATATAATATAATACATAGGATTAAAAAGAGAATAAACCATGTTGAAATAGTTATCAAAATATTTTTAAAAGTCAAGTTCACAGACCTCAGGTTAAGAACCCCATAGAACCTATGCTGCATGAAGTTCTATTTGTTCCTGAATTTGAGAAAGGGCTGCCTAGCTTTAATAGACTTTAATGACAATATTCATTAGTGATATTTTCTTATGATAGACGAGAATGTTATAATTCAAATGAATTGTAACATTTCCTACTTTTCACTAATGCTGAGATAAAAAATATTCTCTTAGAAGCAGTTCAAAAATCAACAGATGTTGAGCCACAAAGTTTTTGTTCAGCTGTTTCAGTCATGTCTGACTCTTTGTGACCCCATTTGGGATTTTCTTAGCAAAGATACTGGAGTGGTTTGCCATTTCCTTCTCCAGCTCATTTTGAAGATGAGGAAGCTGAGGCAGACAGGGTTAAGTGATTTGCCCAGGGTCACACAGCTAGTCAGTGTCTCAGGCCAGATTTGGACTCAGGTCTTCTGACTCCGAGCCTGTTGCTCTAGCCTCCGCACCACCTAGCTGCTAAATCTTGCCTTTGTTTCTGAGTTGTTGAACCACGGGCTTGCCACTTTGGGGTCAATGACCTTCAATTCCCAAAATGTGACATGGGGATAAAAATATAATAAGGGCTACAACAGAGTTATTTTGTGGCTCAAATGAGATAGTATTTGTAAAGTACTTCATAAACTTGAAAGTGCTATATTAATGTTAGCATCATTATACACAGAATAAAGGTGTTTTTTTTTTAATGATCACAAAACAGCTTAGGAGAAAGGTTCCTTAACCTTTAATTCAAACATTAAGAGGAAAATCATACAGTTTCTCATTCTACATTCCACTTTATTGAATAAAAGGTAAATTGAACACATGCATACATACATGGACATGAAAAGGCCCAAAGTGATAGGGACTTTCTCATGAATACGAGTTTCAGGATAGCATATCCTGTGCCCTGTACACATTTAACCTGATGTTCAATATCACTCATGGCAGTAACTGGGAAAAATGGACAGCATTTCTCTCCCTAAGACTTCCTGCAAATGGAATATGATCTTCAATTCATTTCCTATCTGTTGCATATTAACATAAGAGAACTTTAGTCTTTCAGTACAATAGTGGTTCTTTCAAACCTGTACTCTTTCCTTGTGACTATCTTCTCTTTTTGAGTCATTGTCTATTAGGGTCCCTTTATAGTTATCCTACTTTTTACTTCATTCTTTTACAGGACCTTGCTGTCTCATTGCAAGTAACTTATTCAGGTAAGTAAAGAGCCCCTGACCTCTGAAAAGCCCAGCTTATACCAATTTGTGAGGGAGCCTCTAGGCCTGAAATATCATATTGATGTCTCACCATCTGCCAAGTAACTGAGGCAGCAGTTGGGTTGAAAATAAGGTTTATTCTGGAAGTGGCTGAGGTGATTTAGTGATCAGGCACAACCTGTGTCTTTAGTTTTGGCCAAGTACATTGCTCAAGTCAAGTTATGCATAGAGGTGAAAACTTGCAAGGGTTTAGAGCTGTTTGGGGTTTTGCCAAAATTCTAAGCTTGAGCCATTTTTCATCCCATCCTGCCATCCACTAGAACTCCAGGGCCTAATCAGCATGGGAATCTTGTCATCTTCTCTGCCCTTAAGCGCTTTTCTTCAGGGAAAAAGAAATCAATATTACCATTATTATTGGAAAGGGTATTATGATCTACCACCTTGCTGTTCTATTCTTATTCCCTGTGATTGCCTAGAATGAAACCCCTTTCCTTGGTCACTACCAAGGTGACCTTGTTTTATATCTGATCCTTAGCAGGGGCATGTAAGCTCCTTGATGGTAGGAGCTATTTCATTTCTATCTTTGTATCTGCAGAATCTAGCAGAGTACCTGGAATACAGTAGGTATCTAAGGAAAAAAAAACATGTATGTTGATACCACTATTTTGAGAATATAAACCTGCAGGCAAATAGTAGTCACAATAAATTCTTATTCGCTGACTGACTGAAAATAATTCTTCTGCATAGATTTGTTTATGTTGCTCCTCAATAAAGGAACCTTTACTGATTTCCTATTAACTAGTTCACCAGGTAATCTTCATTTTGCTTTGCCTGGCATTCAAAGGTCTCCCTAAGGTAGTTAGAACTTACCTTTCCTGTCTTATCTCTTAAGCACATAGCACTCCCTCCCACATGCTCCATCTTTTGGCCAAATTCAATTATTCTCTGCAGAGCTATAACTAGGAAGTTTTTTCACTAGGGTCAGGCAGCATTGATGCTGTGCCTGGCATATGGCAGGAAAGACATCCTAAATTGAGATGGGAGGTGGACACTGTTCCATGGAAGCAGACAGAGATCCAGGAACACTAGGGTGCCACAGCTAGGGGCCAACCCCTATGAGAGGAAACATGCTGTCTAGTAGCCTCCTATTTTAAGAAATTATTCTTGATGACTACAGGCTTCCTAACTTATATAGACTGTTCTAAGTTTTCTTCATGATATGTTCTAGAAACTCAAATCATAAGAAGGTTTATCTCCAAGATTACATTTTTCCATAGGAACAATGTTGTAACCAGGATTTGTATTCCAAATACACAGTAACAGTGACCGATAAAATGTTACAAAAGCCAAGACACAAGGACTCTGAGCCTCTAGCATGTAAAATAGTAACAGATACACAGGGAGACAATGTAACATAGTGAAAAGTGTTTCATTAGAGATCTGGATTGGAACTCAGTCCTTTGATGCTTTGACACTTACTAACTGTTTTACCTTGGTGAAATCATGATGCCTCAGTTTCCTCACCTGTAAACTGGAGCTGCAAAATGTACAGACTTCTGTACCATGTAACTGCATTAGATGAGAGGCAGGGTTGCGTAGTGGATAAAGAGCCAGGTCTGGAGTCAGGATGACCTGGGCTCAAGTCCTGCCTTTGACACACAGTGCCTATATGACCCTGGGGAAATCATTTAACCTCTCAGTGCCTCAGATAAGTCCCCACTTCAGCAGGTCCTGCTGTTGTTACATGAAGTTTCCTCACTTGGAGTTCCCTTCACCAATGATAACACATTTGGGTGGCTGAGAGGTCCCTTTACCATTTCCGCTTTCTCACTAATCTTCAGCTTTTCCCTGTTTACTGGTCCTTCCCTACTGAGGGAGATCCTCTCACTTGATCCATTCATCTTCACTAGCCATAGTTACATATTTCTCCTCCCTTTTGTGGCTAAACTCCTTGAATCTACAATTGATGTCCTCATTTCCTTTCTTCTTACTATCATCTTAATTTTCTGCAGACTGGCTTTGAACATCATTATTCAACCAAAGTTATCATTTTATCTTCTAATCATCAAATGCAATGGTCTTTTCTCAATCCTGATTCTTCTTGCCCTCTCTGTAGCCATTGACACTGCTGATGACCCTCTTCTCTTTGATAACCTCTTCCCTCTAGGTTTCCCTCTAGGAAAAAACACTGCTTTTTCTTGGTTCTTCTACCTGTCCAATTGCTTCTTCTCAGTCTCCTTTGCTGGATCTTCACCCTGGTCATGCCCACTAAAGGCAGGTCTCACCCAGGGCTCTATCTATTCTTCTCTTCTCCCCTTATACTATTTCACTTGATGGATTTCATTTCCATGGTTTCTTCTCTGTGCTGATGATCCTCAGATCTATTTATCCAGCTCTAAACTCTCTTCTGACCTCTAGTCTTGCATTTTTAGCTGCCTGTTAGATCTCAAATGGGATATCTCATAGACATTTTAAATTCAATATGTTCAAAACTAAAGTCATTATCTTCCTCCCCCCAACTCCCAAGCCCTCACCTCTCCCTAATTTCGTTAATATTCTTAAGGATACAACCATCCTCAGTCACCCAGGCTGCCAAGTTATGTGTCATCTTCAACTCCTTACTCTCTCTCTCTATCACCCCCTCCCATATCCAGTCTTTTGCCAAGTCCTCTCAATTATATCTTTCCAAATCATTCATGTACTTCCAAATAAACAAATCAGTCAAGAAGCCATTAACTCTGAAACAGAAGACTTTACTAAACAAAAGGCAAAGAAAGAATAATCAAAACTTAACATTCCAACCATAAATCTGGAACATGCTCTCCTATCAATGAACATAGGGTCTGTGGGGGAGAATTGGTACAAATTTATAAAATTGGAGCAGGGAGGCACAAGAGTAATAATAATACCTAACATCAATGCACCCCCCACCCCCATTTTATCCTTTGACACGGTTAACACCTTATCACTGTATACCTGGACTATTGCAATAAATAGCCTTCTGATTTGGCTCTCTGCCTCAAGTCTCTCCTGACTCCAGTCCATCTTCTACTTAGCTGTCAAATTGATCTTCCAAAGTGAAGGTCTGATCATGTCACCACTTTTATTTAATAAATTCAATAAAATACAGTAGTGGGTTCTTAATATATGCATGTTTGTTTGGCTTAATTGCACTTTTACTACCTGCTTCATAGGGCTTCTATGTGAAAGGAGTTTTTATAAACCTTAAAGCACTACATAATTGTGAATTATTATTATTATTTAACCTGCTCCCCCAACTTGAATATTAAAATACTAGCAATGATACATTAAACACTCAAAGTGTAATAATTAGATTTTGAAAGGGTTTTTGCCTCCATAGGAAAAACAAAAACGAAACACAGAAGTTGCCATTTACCAGGTGCTAGCTCAGGGTCTGAATCTCTGGCTGGGTATTGGAAGCCATCCATTTATAGCCAGTTTGATTGGGGAACATGGGATGTAAATGTTCTACCTGGCAGCTATGCAGGATACACACACACACACACACACACACACACAAGTGTATATATATATATCCATATATGCATTGTGAAATGTTTTTCCAATGAAAAACCACCCAAGAAAAATCATTAATTTTAAAAGACATATGAAGAGGAAGGTTCTATTAATGACTTTTTTTTCTTTACAAATTTCCCTATAGCATTTACAAATTTCCCTGAGCTCTTTACAAGCATTCTATGACCTCAGAGCTGCCCTTTTCAAGAAATTTCTAGGAGTTCCCTTCTTTCACTTCTAGATGCCTGGTCAAAATGTCAAATGAGTAAGTACAGGAGGTAAAACTGAAAGGGAGATCTAAATTAAGCAGTCAAATGAGCCAATAGCTAAATCTAAAATAAGAGAACATGGAGAGAATGGTAGCTTATAGGAGAGCTCCTGTTTAAGTCTTCATAACTATGTAAATCATCCCCTAGATAAACTTTCTGGGTTTATATGTACTGACTGTAGTATTGGAGGCCTTTCAATAATTATCTTTTTAGCTGATGCCTCCCCCAGAGTTTTCCCTTGAAACACCTGAATTTGGCTCTGGGGTAGGAGAATTTTTCTGCATTGGTTTTATGATGTCCATTTCCTTAAGACATCTAGTCACATTACTAGCTATGGCTTGCAGAGTTTAGCTGAGACATCAATTTTTAGTTCAAGTGATTAACTGATTAGTGATAGAAGAACGTCTGGTTTATCTTTATTACCTCTATCTATTTATGATGAACATTTTCTGTCACTAGCTATAGCTCTGGTGTTAATGGTTGGTCTACAAATTTCAGTTAGATCCCCTAATGTTTGCTGATCAGTTTATTATTTTATCTGATATAGATCTCCTCCTTCTGCTATCTGTTCTTTGATGTGTAAGTCTTTACCTACTCCTGCCCTCTGTAAAATTCCATGGTATCATTCTGTTGATATAACTGAAGACTATATGAGGTTTCTGAAAATGGTTGGTCAGGGTCCATTGGTTTTTTGTGTACCTTAAGACTGTGCTCAGGGCATATAATAAACCAGTCATTAAAATATCTTTGTGTTGATAAATGTAACTGGCAGTAGTACCTATCAACAAATTCTTGGACAATTTTTATGTCAGCTTATTTCTAGTTCTGTTTTTGTTTTCATTTAGGTATCCTCAATACCCTTGAAACTACCAAGCTTAGAACAAGGCATAGAACTTATAAAAAGTTTATTGCACATGTAGTGTCGGGGTTATGTATGGCCCCAACCCCTTTCTTTTCTCTCTTTTCTCTCTCTGGGCTGGCTCAGTTACCCAGCCTATACTTATTCTGGCAAGTAAGTCATGGGTTCATAGAGGAGGTGGCTGTGTTTCCACTGGTTACTTTCTGGGTCTTAGGAGTAACTCTGGTTTGAGGAAACTATATTTCTACTACTTAAAACTATAGTTCTTGATCCTCCTATTGGTATGCTTCTAAATAAACAAATCAGCTGAGAAGCCATTAACTCTCAGTCAGAAGCATTTACTAAACAGAAGTAAAGAAAGAATAATTAAAACTAAACATTCCAACCATAATCCTGGAACATACTCTCTCATCAATGCACACAGGGTCTATAGGAGAGAGTAGGTACAAGTTATGGAATCATAGCAGGGTGGCCCAACAGTAATTATGTTGCCTAACATTTATACGGTACTTTGAAGTTTGCAAAAAACTCTTTACATACACATATACACATACATACCACACATGAATTTTTCTGATTCCAGAAACTCTATTCACTGTGCCCCCTAGTGCCTGTGTATATATAAGTATGTATGTGTGTACATACATATGTATATATGTGTATGTATGTATATATGTGTATATGTGTGCACATATATAATCATATATAACCTCATCCAATCCTCACAACCACATGAAGTAAATGCTTTATTAACTTAATTTTACATATGAGGAAATTGAGCATTAAGAGATGTGAAGTGAATTGTCCAGGGTCACACAACTATTAAGTATCCAAAGCAGGATTTGTATTCAAATCTTCCTTACTCCAAGTCCAGTACTCTATTTATTATCCCACCTGTGACACATGCCCAGGGCAAATCATGGTACTAGACTACAGGCCTTGATTTCTTTGGTCCCCTGCAGAAGCAGTCTGAGCAACAATACACTGATGGGCAAGGCCACTGTTCTTCTGGGCCTCTCCATTCCCTTGGTATACTTGGACCAGTCATCTTCTGGGCTGTCAAAGCAATATTAAGTTCTTTCAGCAAAATAGAAACTTCAACCTGGGAACTTCAGTACCTTTGAGAATACTAGGAGTCATGTGGAGATAGGGGTGTACTACATAGAGACTCCAAGTCATGTCTTTTTGGTCTGCCTAGATTCTTGCTTGTAGCAACCTCATCCTAGTCTTTTCTTCCCACCCACTCCACCACCTGCCCTCTTACTTGTCATTCATTCATTCAATCAATTAACACTTATTATATGAATATAATATTATATATAATATTCAGAGACCCATATGTCATTGGTATGGGTACTTGCTCTGCTGGTGCATATTATAACCTATCCATACCTTCTCATCCTATGTGATTCTTATCCATGTCCTTCCATAAATCCTCCACAAAAGATCCACCTAATATACTGGATGCCTTCCTCTGGAAAGTAGATGACAAATGCATATTAACCAGCTTTTGACATGGAGTTGAATGGGCATCCTTCAGTACATTAGCCAGGTATTGCAGATGGACAATGATCTAGGCCAAGAACTGGGCTAGATTGTGTTTGGGAAAGTGAGCAGCATTTATTTTCCATGATTCCTTCAAGCTGTTCCCTGCAACTGGAATATATCCTTTTAATGCTAACATTCTATGGCAGCTGATCCTGGAACACCAGAGTCTCAGAAGAATAATAAACACAGATGACCCAAAGGGCAATGGGAAGTATCAGCAGGCTGCAGCCTGGAGTGTAAAAGAAAGAAAAGTCCTTTCCTATTTTAATCCAAAAGATTCTTAAATTAATAATGCTTTTATTTTCATTAAATAAAAATTAAACCAAAGTCTCTTTTATAATTTTTTTCATCTAAGAAGACAAAAGATCTTATCATTGCTGAAGGCCATGAATAGAACTTTAAACTTCCCCTACCATCTCATTTTCCATTTTGAGATGAATATTCTCTGACTTTCGATTCCAAAAACTCTTCATTCTTCTTTTAGACTGTCAGAGGGAGGCGTTCATTACAGCTGGGCCCAGCCACATTCCCCTCATGTCTGGATTCTCTTTCTAGCCCAGCTTCCTGAGTAGGACTGCAGGAAGGGCAGCTGTGTTGGCTCCTCTTTTTAGGGAGTGCTTAGCCCTCCTCTTTGATCTTTAAATAGAGTATGCATTCCCTCATCTTGGACATGTACTAACTCCATGGAAAGTCCACTGGATACTTCCTTTTTTCAAACATTTTTGGTTACTCTCTTGAACCAAACCTCTGCATGGCGTTAAGACATTTGACATCTTAATATTTGAAAGGGTTTTGGAAACTAACCGCAGCTATTAAATTTTATATATTTTTCTAAACATTCACACCTAGCCATACTCATATATATCCAAGAAATCTTCTTTTGCATATGTCAGTTTTTTTCTCCATTTTCAAATATCATATGGGTTTGCAAAACAACTCTAATTTAAAGGATAATTTACTACCAGGGCACTAATTACAAGCTGTTTCAGCCTACATGTTCAGATAATGTGTGGGAGGCAGGCAGAAAACAAGCTTGCTTTCTTCCCTTATTTCCAGTCTCATTTCTCTATTTGTAGCCTCACCACACTAGTGTTTCCAGGGGAAAATACTGAGAAAAGATCAGGTTCTGGAGTTAAACCCAAGATGTTATTTAGACTTCGGGAGGGCTGGGATTCAGAGCTTACCCTATAGGCTTTACTTGCTCCTCATTGCCACTCTCTTTACCATCATTGCTCAGCAACCTCTCCTTTGAGATTCATTCCATCCATATCTATCATCTCATTCAGATTCTTGTAGTGGCTACCAGCATTGACTAACAGCAGCATTTGATTATGCTATGTAACTTAAGTGACAATATTGGGTACTATTCCATGGGAGGCACCACACAGTTCAGAAGATAGTCCGGACCATCCATACATGGCTATCTACCAGTGATGCTACAAGTTCTGTCCCATTTCTCACTCCCTTCCCAAAATTGCCATAGCAGAGTGCCTGAAGTTCTCATCACTAACCAAAAACCAATGCTTTTTAGTTAAGACAGGGTTTGGCAAACTTTTTCCATAAAGGGTCAGATAGCAAATATTTTAGGCTTTGAGGGCCACATGGCAAAATCAAGGATATTATGTAGGTACTTTTATAACAAGAGAGAAAAAAAATTTCCGTAAATTATTTTACTGGTGAAATTCAAAACATAGTTATTAATGGTAATAATTGAGTACATTTTTTTCTAATACAGGCCTACTAATGAGAAGAATGGAATTCTTTTTCTTTTGGAAGGGAGGGGTATAATTTTGTTTAATTGGAATCCAGAGTTAGTATTCCTTATTATCAAAATTGATTGCAAATGTTCATTTGTTAATGCTGATCTATGATGAGGTTTAATGTATTTCATCTTTGAAAATGTCTTTTCACAAAGCTAGGTAATGCCAAATACTAATATCAATCCACAATCATATGACTTTAATTGAGCATATTCTTCATTTGGAAGGCATTTAAAGAATTCTATTAGATTCTTCTTCTGATATTTGCCTTTTAGAGTGTCATTATATTGTGGATTAACCACTTGCAGTTGAAGGTTAGGTGAAAAGCTTCTAAATTGCTCATATTTTGAAATATGGAAATTTCTTTTGCACTTGCATTGAGGTCCAAAAAAATGCTGCTGGAACTGTAGTCTGAGCTTGGAAAATAGATCCACTTCAAATTTGTGTGGGAATGGAAGTCTTACTTAGCACAAGAAATGTATAAAACAGCTTGAAATTACTGGTGATGCAAACATTAGTTGTCACCAAATTGACTTTACCACACTATAAGTTTTGTATGTAAGTGCTACTTTGCCTTGTGGTTTTAGGTTGAATTAATTACGAAACATTATGAAGTTCACAGCAAAAGCTAATTTCCAAGGCCATTTAATGTATAATAATAGTGGTCAAGGAAGGTTCTCCTTGTTCAGAAAAATTTCCATCTTAACCCTGAGCTCAAAAAATCATAATAAATTTTTCCCTCATCTTCTCTTGTTTTGACACTATGTGTATACACTGGTAATGAAAAATAATAAAATGTCATAGTATAATGGTATGCTTGGCATTCAGAACACTGTCTAATTTTAACTGTGTCATTGTGTTTTTTAGGACTCTGAGCAGCAGCAGGGCAAATACTGAGAGCAACACATAGAGTCTTCAGCAATTACTCAACTCTGCCATTGTAGCAGGAAAGCAACCATAGAATACATAAAGGAATGAGCATATCTATATTCCAATAAAACTTTATTTGTGGATGCTGAAATTTGAATTTCATGGAATTCTCATGTCATGAAAGGTTATTCTTCTTTTGATTTTTTTCAACCATTTAAAAATGCAAAATTAGTCAATTGACATTTATGAGGTGTCTACCACATGCCAGGCACTGTACTAAGTGCTAGAAATACAAATATGAAAAAAAAAAGCAAAAACAAACAACAACCAGTCCCTGCCCTTAAGGATCTTACAGTCTGAAGGAAGAAGATAACACACAAAAGAGAGCTGAAAAGGGTGTGTATGTGTGTCTGTGTGTGTCTGTGTGTGACCATTCTTACCTCTGGGCAGTACAAAAACAGGAGTGTATATTCAGGGAGGACTAGCACCTCTGGTATGAGGGCTTGCTGAACCCTTTTCGGAGCTACTCCTTCACCTTCAGTATCTACCTGATTCACCCAACTCCCACCCAAGTAGCAGTAGCACGCACAGTAGTCACACTCTGGTAAACCATTTCAGCAGAGAGGCTAAACCAGGTTGAAGGTAATCAACAGGCCTCCAACCTGTTGGTGAATTAGGGGGATGTCTATTCCAAGCATGTGAAGACTTTCCCCATGGGAATGGGTGAATGAGAACACTTTGTTCCAATGGTTATGAAGGTGACTGAATCAGGTGATGCAGAGCTCTTAGAGCTTGATCAGACATCGAAGATACCACAGTCATCCACTGCATCCTGGACCATCATCAGTCGTCCTGACTTTTGTCTTGCCACTGGACTTCAATGACTCTGGAAGAGAGAGTGAGGCTGACAACTTTGTGCAACTCTGAATCACTTAAATCCAACTCATGCAAGTCAATACATTACCTGTTATGTCATTGGTCCTCTTTGGAAAATGAAGGATGAACAATAACAGCAAAAACAGGCTGTGGTCCTGATTTGGCCTTTAGGTCATAGTTTGCCATAGTAAAATGTTCAGTAAATTTGATAAATACAAATGATTCCTGAGTTAAGGCATTAAAAGGCCTAACCAAAAAGGGCTAGTTATCTAGGAAATGTAACAATAAATTACTGAATTTGTTCTACTGATGAATTAGGTTGAAATAGTTATCTGATTAGGTAGTCAATCACTTATCCCCTTATGGAATGGGACAATGATCTCTGCCTAGATTAGGAGAAACCTGTATTTTAATTTAGTCCTTTTTCTTGTTTGGAAGTGAAAAACACTTTCAAGTACTTTTTTTTTTTTTTTTTTTGGCTAGGCAATGGGGTTAAGCGACTTGCCCAGGGTCACACAGCTAGTAAGTGTCAACTGTCTGAGATCAAATTTGAACTCAGGTCCTCCTGACTCCAGGGCCTGTGCTCTATCCACTGTGCCACCTAGCTGCCCCCACTTTCAAGTACTTTCAATTACTTTATCTAGATTCCTAAACTAAGGGCATAGGTCCTTTCTCGGCATTAATGCTCTGATTTCTCCAGAAGTCACTGGAGTGATTTCTCACAGGATTTAGAGCTGGAAAATACCATAGAGATCATCCAGTCCCTTAAGTCTGGTTAAGATGTGGAAACCAAGAGAGGTAAGAGGGTTATAGGGTTATTAGTAGGACTCAAACCCCATTCCTCTGATTCCAACTCTAGGGTTCTTTTCATAAAACCATATTTTTTCTATCTTAAGAACATACATCAGAAACCACCAAACTTGAGTAGTAAAGAGGAGAAAAAGAAAAAAAAATATTTAAGGATACAGAAGTATTAAAGTGTCCAGAGGCAGTTCTGGAAAAGAGGCTCTTTTCTCCCTTCCCAAAGTTATTGCACCAATTAATAGAAGGCCTGTTGCTTGTATTTATCTCACTTCCCTTTTTAATCTGTGGGCATAAATGTTCATTCCTATAGCTCTTTCTGGCCTCCTGAGCAAACGTCTTTTTTTGGGGAAAAAAGTTTAAATCACAGATTTTGGTGCTTTTTAAAATAGATTTTTATTGACAACTTGTTTTTACATCGCATCTCATCCCTTTGCCTCTTTCCTCCTCCCTCCCAAGAGTTGTTCTCATAATCAATTTTTTTTAATTTTAAAGAAATCAGGTAACTTATTGGTGAAATATGGTAATACGTGAAAGTTTGGAACACTACATTTCAATCCATCAAGTGGGAAGTGAGCCAAACAACATGGAAAGGTTACAAAGAATTTTTTAGAAAAAGAAAAAAAAGGGAAAGAAAAAATCCAGAAATATGATAAATACATCAAAAACATCTGACATTATATGCAATGTTCCACACTCATGAACCTACACACATACACACATACACACACACACACACACACACACACACACACCCCTTTTGCAAAGGAGTAGGGGAGGTATATATTCTTTGGGGTCAACCTAGTGGTATTTTGTTTTTTTCGAAATTTTGCAGCATGTATTTTCAATTGTTTTGTGGTTGTTTTATTCATTTACGTTATTGTAGTCATTTTGAATCTGGTTCTTCTGGCTTTGCTTACTTCTCTCTCTCCTATGGAACCCCTCTGAATGGAGGTTGGAGAATGTTGATTTAAGGAGGGTCCCCAGGCCAGCCATCTCCTCATTTCCCACCTGGCTGCATTACTTTGGACTTTTTTATTACGCTCCTGGTGTACCTTATTTCCACTATACCTTTCCAGCTCCATTTTGCTTTCAGTCTTCCCTCATTACATGGTAAGCACCTTGAGGTTCATCCTTTTCTTATTGGAATCCCCTGCTCTTAGCACCTATCCTAGCACTTAGTAGGGATTTAATAAGTGCTTCTTCGCTGACTCACTGACTGTATCAGTTCATTTAGACGTTTCCATACTTTTCTGTATTTACCATCCTCATCTTTTCTCACACCACAGTAATATTCCATTATATTCATGTATCACAGTTTGTTTAACCTTTCCATCTACTTTCTTTCTAGTTCTTTGCTACCATGAAGAGTGCTACCACTCAGACCAACTTTCTTTTTTTTTGTTTGAAATATAGATTTTTTCTTCTTTAGTGTTTTATTTTTCCTCAGTTATATGTAAAAACAAATTTTAACATTTGTTTTTAAAACTTTGAGTTCCAAATCCTCTCCCTTTCTCCTCCCCACCCCTGCCCCACGTCGAGAAGGCAATATTGTTTGATATAGGTTATATATGTGTAGTCATGCAAAACATTTCCATAATAGTCAGATCAACTTTCTTTCTTTCTTTTAAGGCAGTTGGGGTTAAGTGACTTGCCCAGGGTCACACAGCTAGTAAGTGTCAAGTATTTGGTCTAAGGCCAGATTTGAACTCAGGTCCTCCTGACTTCAGGGTCAATGCTCTATCCACTGCACCACCTAGCTGCCCCCAGATCAACTTCCAAAACAAAGATGGGGACTGAATGCTTACTCCACTAATAAGTATTCTGAGTGTGCTTTATTTCTCAACAGCTATGTATGAGAATTCTTCTTTATTACTCCAACCCCTAAATCCCATCTCAGGGATTTCAGTATACTTGTTGACGAACCCTTGAACACATTCATCAACCTCCTCAACTCCAATAACTTACATCTTTATTCCCCCTTAGACACCCATAGTATGATCCTATCTTAGAGATCTCATCAATGCATCTAAGAATTCCTAGGTTTTTTAAGGCTCAGCTCAGGTGGCACCTCTTACCAGAAAGCCTTTCTTGATACTTCAGCCATTAGTGTTTTCTCCTTTCAATGCTTTGGTATTTGTGTACATGATATCTTTCCAGTAGAATATAATCTCTTTGGGTTGAATTAGAATTCAGGACTTCTTAAACTTTTTCCACTTGTGACCCTTTCATCACTTCAGCCACTTCTTCATTGCAACCCACAGTTTAAGAAATAATAATAGTGTGACACATAGTCTGTTCTAACTCTTCCAACTCACATTGGCATTCACAGAGAACAGTTAACTACTCCTTCCTTCAGCGTTTTAGGGGTAATCCTGAGGGGCTGGAGTTTCTAATACTAAAGCTCTTTTACTAAACTGTTTCTCATTATTAAACACAGTAAGTTGGACCCCATTAGGTTTTTTAAAAATTTAATTTTTTTCTCAATTAGATGCGAGCAAATTTTTTTGAATTGTTTTAAAAATTTTTGGGTTTCAAATTCTCTCCCTTTCTCCCCTCTTCCCTCCTTGAGAAGGCAAGCAATATGCTATAGATTATATATGGGCTGTCATGCAAAAACATTTCCATATTAGCAATGTTGCAAAGAAAGTATGAATCAAAAAACCAAGAGTAATAAAGTTAAAAAAAAAAAACCAACCCTGAATGTTTCAATCTGCAATCTGCAGACTCTATCAGTTCTTTCTCTGGAGGTGGCTAGCATTTTTCATCATAAGTCCTGTTCTGAACTGTATAATTGTATTGCTGAGAATAGCTAAGTTATTCACAGCTGATCATCCCACAGTGTTGCTGTTACTGTGTATAATGTTCTCCTGGTTCTGCTTATTTCATTTTGCATCAGTTTATGTAAGTTTTTGCAGGCTTTTCTGAAAGCATCCTGTTCATCATTTCTTATAGCACAATAGTATTCTATCATAATCATGTACCACAACTGGTTCAGTCGTTCCTCAATTGATGGGCATCCCCTCAATGTCTAATTCTTTGCTACCACAGAAAAGAGCTGCTTTAATTTTTTTTTTTTGCATATATAGGTCCTTATTCTTTTATCTCTTTGAGATACCAACCCAGTAGTGGTATTGCTGGATGATATACAGTTTTATAGCCCTTTGGGTATTCCAAATTGCTTTCTAGAATGGTTGGATCAGTTCACAGCTCCACCAACAGTGTATTAGCATCCCAGTTTTCCCACATTCCCTCCAACATTTGTCATTTTCTTTTTCTGTCATATTAGCTAATCCAAAAGGTATGATGTATACCTCAGAGTTGTTTTAATTTGCCTTTTTCTAATGAATAGTGATTTAGAGCATTTTTTCATGTGACTGTAGATAGCTTTGATTTCTTCTTCTGAAAACTGCCTTTTCATATCCTTTGATCATTTATTAATTGGCAAATGACTCATATTCTTGTAAATTTCACACAGTTCTCTATATATTTGAGAAACGAAGCCTTTATCAGAGAATCTTGCTATAAAATATCCCCCTTTAGCTTCCTGCTTCCTTTCTAATCTTAACTGCATTGTTTTTGTTTGTGAAAACCCTTTTTAATTTGATGCAATCCAAATTATCAATTTTACATCCTGTAATGCTCTCTATTTCTTGTTTGGTCATAAATTCTTCCCTGATCTATAAATTTGACAGATATAATATTCCATGCTCCTCTAATTTGCTTACAATATCACTCTTTATGTCTAATTGTGTATCCATTTTGACCTTATCTAGGTTTACAATGTGAGTTGTTTGTCTATACCTAGTTTCTGCCAAATTGTTTTCTGGTTTTCCCAGCAATTTTTGTCAAATAGTGATTTCTTGTGCCAAAAGCTTGGATCTTTGGGTTTGTCAAACTCTAGATTACTATAATCATTTACTACTGTGTATTGTGTATCTAATCTATTCTACTTATCCACCACTTTATTTCTTAGTCAATACCAGATTGTTTTGATGACTACTACTTTATAATACAGTTTGAAATTTGGTACTGCTAAACCACCTTCCTTCACATTTTTAGAAATTGTCCATTAGCTTTTCCAAAGGAGAATTACCAAGAAGTTAGAGCAAAAGCAGTAGTTCCAGAAACATTCCCCCCAACCTGGGGCCACACTCTCTTTCTGTACCCACAAGATCTCTGAGAAAAGTGGGCTTGAATTTAAAGAACACGGGTAGTGAGGTACATGTGCAGAAAATGCATGTGGCAAAGGGTAACTTATATGTGGCAAAGGGTCATTCATAGTTTCTGCTTACTAGAATCCTTTTCTCCCTTTGTAGAAATCTTCATGAAGTTCCCTTTAGATATGATTCTCAACCTAGAGTCCAAAGCTAGCATTTCTCTCCATTACAATCCCTGAAGTCACCATTACCTCTGAAAGCACTTTCTGTGTCATTGGTCATTATCACTCTGGTAGCTACTATCACCTGTGGTAGAATCTGCCACAACTCTTATTTGGGTTGCTAGTGGGACCACTGATAACTCTAATGGAACTCATGTGGTCAGATGAGCATACCCCCTCTGGGGATACTCATTCAATGAAGATTGGGAAAGAATAAACACAAATAAAATAGAAGTACCACGCACTTACAAACACATCACAGCTAAGCTTCCTTTTCTGTGGTATATAGTAATGCTTGCCTCCACCCAAAGAAAAGAGAGAAATAGTGTAGAGGTCAGTTGACCCTTCTATATTCAAATCCTGCCCAATACCTCTAGAATCATTGGCTCTTCTGCCTCAGCAGCCAATTAAAAGACTTTCCATCATCACACAATCCCAATCCCTCAGTCATCCTTATTGGCTGAAAACAGCTTTCTGAGGTTCTGATGCAGTCTAGAGGTTAGGGGTCCTGGCACCCCAAAATCATGATACCCAGGTCCTGCCCAAAAGAATTCGACCCAAGCCTTCCTGTAGCCAAAAACAAAGTTTATTGAAGATTTGCCATATTAGCTAGACTCTTCAGCAGTCTGAGCATCTATGGGCTATTGGCAAGATTGTAAAAATCAGAGCATCTTAATGGAGACAAGATGGACCTTATATAGTGGGAGAGTGGCCAAGTAGACCATGAGGTAATAGAATTCCCAAGGGTGGGAAATGGAGCCTAGGTGGGACCAAGGGTGGGAAATGGCCTGGGGTCATAGGGAGGCAAGACTATGGAGGGGAGATTGGGTGTAGCCACGATGAAAGATGGGACCATAGCCTCAGGGGAACACTAGAAATTTGGCCATGTGGGAAAGTCTAGGGTTTTTCCTTTCTGGAGCCCAGATTCCAACCCCATCATTCCCCCCTCAAACAAATAAAAACCCAAATTCTTTTGGGGTAAGGGGCGAAGGTCTTGGCTTCTGAAACTGCTTCCTGCTGGCAAGGGGCATAGAGCTGTTCCTGCCTTGAGGGGGTCCCAAAGAGGAGGTTGACTGGAACCCAGCACAGGTTGCATCCAGAAAATGATGGGGGGACATTGGCTGGTGCTCGCTGTTTGCTACCAACTGTAGGTGAGTGGCCTGTAGTCTGAAGACATAAATCTGACAGAAAAAATTGCAAGGCCCAGATGCTAGATTTAGGGCCCAACTTTGAGAGGATAAAACATCCTTAGCTCTATTTGGATTCAGCCTATGAGCTTTTACCTCAAACAGCAAGTTTTACTAATCACAGCTTAGGAAACTTTTCCAGGATTTACATCTCAAACTTAAACTTGTCCTAATGTAAAAAGCCAATTATTAGAGATTTCTATACACTTGCAAATTCTCAGCAAGCCATACATAACCCAAACAAACTTTTTGTCTAGTTTACACATTAAAACAATATCCCACAATAGTCAATTTTAGCAGTAACCAAATTTTGACAAGTTGCTTGACATAATTCCCTGATGTCCAAAAAAAAATTTTACTCAACTGGCTCTCATACTTCCGGGGAACGTGGGGAGGTCTGGTGCACAGAGGGCCTTCCCAACAAAGGGGCAGGGCAAGAGGAGAGCATAAAAAGGGAGTGTTCAAACAACAAATCCTCAAGTAGGCAAGGGAGAAGGTATGTCACTTCAATGCCCATGACCTGACAGGTAGAGGGGCAAGTAGGGCCAGGGTAGAACAGAGAACATGGCTAAGATAAAGTGGGTAACCTTACCTCCGATTTTGCCCAGGGCTCGGTGAGAGAGATGGAGAAAGTGGGAGTGTTACCAAGCCCCAGGCTCCCTTGTCATTCCCAATCTTGAGAAGACTAGAGGATGGGGTACTGAGGGGTGACTCCACCACTTTTCCAACCTCGAGGATAATCCTTCCTCCAATGTCCCTCCTGGTCACATCTTGGGCACAGTCCTAGAGGCATTGGTCATGGGGGCTCCCTCTGGGGGGGTGCCCTGGATGGGCATTCCTTGGACCAGTGACCCTCCTGGTGGCATTGCAAGCAGGTTTTCCTACTGCCAGAGTTGCCAGGAGCACCTTTGAGTCTTTTCCTGGGTATGGCAACAGCCAAGAATTGAGCATGTTCTATGTCTCTAGCCCTTTTCCTTCTTTTTCTTTCCTCCGTTGCTACTAAGTCTCTGTTGTTAAAAACTTCAAAGGCTGTCTCCAGGGCCTGAGATGTTTGGGGTCCCATTGCCAACTTCTGCAATTTCCTCCTAATATCTAGGGCAGACTGATTAATGAAATACATGTGAAGGATTGTTGCCCCTTCTATAGAGTCGAGATCTAAATTCATGTACTTTTTAATAGCTTCTACTAGCCTGTCTTGGAAAAGGGCAGAGTTTTCCTTTTTTCCCTGAGTAATTTCCTTAATTTTTTGAAAATTTACTTGCTTTTGGAATGCAGTTCTTAGTCCTTCTAACAGGCAAATTACCATGTGATCTCTCCTTGCCCTATCTGCACTCTTCTGATAATTCTATCCTGGGTCAGTAGTGGGAACAGCAGCTGTTCCTGGGAGATATTTTGTGGGGTCATAGGTAGCAAAACAATCCCAAAATTTTTGGGCCTGTTCCCAGATTCTCCTCTTCTCTTCAGTGGTACAACAGGTGGAGAAGAGGATATGCAAATCACCCCAAGAAAGCTCAAATTGTAGGGACACATCCCTAAAGCCCTCAGTAAACTTAGTGGGATCTTCTGAGTATCTACCCAGTTTCTCTTTGACCTGAATGAGATCTGAAATGGAGACTGGAACATGAACCCTAATTGTCCCATTAGGGGAGATAGGAACTTCCTTTAGGGGAAAAAGCCTTGAAGGCACTGTGGGAACTGGGGCTAGGGAGGTAGTGAGGGACTGGGAAATGCTGGCTGAACTGGACTGGACTGCAAAGCCAGGGGATCCAGCTGGCAAGGGGAAAAATCAGCTGACACTGGAGGAGGGAAAGGGATCAAGGGAGGAGATACCACTGAGGCTGGGGCTGAGGCCAAGGTCTGGGTGGTCCTTGCCTCTGGGTAAAGGGCCTAGGGAGGAGGTGTTACCAAAACCTGAGCAGGGGTCTGAGGAGAAATTGCAGGTTGGGAAGGGGGTTGGGATGGAGGAAAAGGGGAGGAAAAGCAAGGGAAAGAGGGGTTAGACAAGGAAGGAGGGGGATGGGAAATGGGGGGGCCGAGGGAAAATGGGGAGAATAGGGAGGGGGTAGAGACTGGGGAGATGCTATAGCACTGGGAGCCATAAAAAGAGGGTCATCCAAAAAGTCTAGTTGATACCCCATTTGTGGGGTGGCTCTAGCTATGGGCATCCTACAGTCTTTTCTGAGAATGGGGTCCCGAGAAAGTTCTATAAAAGTCATTATGTAGACAATCTCCACCCATTTTCCTTCTCTGCTACAATATTGTTTTAACTCTGAGAGCATATTTTGCTCTGATGTCCCCAAAACGGGCCATGCCTCATAATTTTCCAGGTGATACTGAGGCCAAATGGTGTTGCAAAAGAACACCAGCCTTGTCTTTTGCAGTTTTTTAGAGAAACTAAATTTTTCCCAATTTCATAAAATACAGCCCAAAGGCAAATCTTCAGGAATTGAAGAGGATTGGCCCCTTGCGGGGGTGGTGACTGGAAGTCCTTCCCTCCTAAAAAAAAGATTTAGGAGTAAGACTCAGGAAACAGACAAAAAAGTAAAAAACCCAAAGAAGTACGTTAATTTTTCCCAAGTCCCTGGCGCTGAGAGAATTGAGAGGCTCATGTCCATGGTCTTGAACAGAACCACTGGACTGAAAGCCTGAGAGCACAAGCCAAGCCTTTCCAGTTGCTTGGAAATCCACCCAATTAAAGGGTAAAAAAAAGGAATTAGAAGAAGAGGGGAGACATATGTACCTTCCAGTCTCGGCTGGTGAAGAGCTTGGTATAGGCAGTTTTTCCCGGTGCAGGGAACCATATGATGCGGTGTAGAGGTTAGGGGTCCTGGCACCCCAAAATCACGATACCCAGGTCCTGCCCAAAAGAATTCGACCCAAGCCTTCCTGTAGCCAAATACAAAGTTTATTGAAGATTTGCCATATTAGCTAGACTCTTCAGAAGTCTGAGCATCTATGGGCTATTGGCTAGATTGTAAAAATCAGAGCATCTTAATGTAGACAAGATGGACCTTATATACAGAAAGACCGTGGGAGAGTGGCCAAGTAGTCCATGAGGTAATAGAATTCCCAAGGGTGGGAAATGGAGCCTAGGTGGGACCAAGGGTGGGAAGTGGCCTAGGGTCATAGGGAGGCAAGACTATGGAGGGGAGATTGGGTGTAGCCACAATGAAAGATGGGATCATAGCTTCAGGGGAACGCCAGAGATTTGGCCATGTGGGAAAGTCCAGGGTTTTTCCTTTCTGGGGCCCAGATTCCAACCCCATCAGTTCCACATGTTGGATTAGAGATGGGCAGGGAATACTTGCAGATCCTCTGTATAACTCACCTGGAAGGAGCCCTTACTGGCTAGTCTCTCCATTATAGTAATCTTCATCATCATCATCATCGCCATCATCATAACTGATATTTATAATAATATTTTAATATTTGCAAAGCACCTTAAATAATTATTTCATTTTCATATTTCACTCATCACAACCCTGTGTTGTTAATAAGTGTGTTACCATCCTCATAAAACATTTAAGGAAACTGAGCCTCAGAGAGGTTAAGGAAAGTGCCCAAGGTCAAACATCTAGTAAGCATCTGAAGTGGTATTTGAACCCATCTTCCTGATTCCAAATGCAGGACTCTACTACGTGGCGTCTGAGGTGCATTCTAGCTATGACTTTCTGTGCTTCTGAATACAATAAATCTTCCAGTTTGACTCCTATGTGAGAGCTGATAGGATTTAAATTCAAAGATGACCTTGAACAATGGCTTTAGCACATTAGAAAAGATCATTCAGTCACAGACTGACTCATAGGATTCCCTGAGTCATCCATCCTATTTGCCCTTATGCTACTATTTATGGACCTTCCATTTGCCTAGTTTCCTGGTTAAATGCTCACCCAACCAGTCCTCCCTAAAGCAAGGTCACTTATGGAGGGTGGGGGTGGTGTTCAGAACAAATAAAATGGCATACTGTGGAAAAATATGATTCTGAACATTCAATAACTGGCTGCCATGGTTTATTCACTTCTCTATATTTAACTTTTTTCAACGTGTAGGGAAAGAAAAAGCAACTCTAAACTCTTTTGCAGTTTATGAAATGTTTAAAAAAATACAAAACAAACCATTCTGGGAGTGTCAGCCTCAGGAAAGTGACCCAATTCAATAGTGTTGAAGGCATTCAAGAGAGAAGCTGGAACTCACACCCCTCCCCTGAGGGTGAAGAGAAGACAATAAGATCTGACTAAGGTCACCTGGTCACTTAGGTAACTATTCCCTCAAAGAGAAGAATAAACCACAGAGAAAGCTGGGGAAAAAAAAAAGCTACAAACTTCCCTTCCCTTTTTCTTTGTTCTGAGTTGAAAAGAAAGAGCAAGGGTGAGGCTGGCAGAGAAGCCAGTCAGGTAATTCTCCCAGGACTTTGCCAAGAAGACAGCAGAAAGCAGGCTCCAGATTGTTTGTCAACTAAGGTGTTAGGGTAAACATTTAAATAAAGATTTTGATCCCTATAGGGCAAACACAGGACTTTTAAACAGAGTTGTATCAAGTATTGAAGTCTTAAAAAAAAAAGTATTGAAGTCTATGTCATGAAAGAATCCTGGGTTCAAGTTCTGAATCTGCTCCTGACTACTGAGTATGACCTTAGGAAAATCCCTTAACTTCTCTAACTCTGTTTCTTCATCTGTAAGATGGAGATAATACATTGTGCACTGCCTACCTTATAGGATATTTGAGGGTCAAATTGGAAAATGTATTCAAAAGCCTTTCACAACCAAAAAACTGCTACACAAATGTAAGTTGTTATTCCAAGTCTCCAGGAGTCCAAATAGCTAAGGTGGAGGTATTATGAGAAGACCCCAGACTCAGTTCCGAAGACTGGTGTCTCAAAGACTTTTTTATTAAAGAGGTTGAAGTGTGTCCTTTCAATTCTCCGAAGAAGCTGGTGCACCTCCTTGGGATGGGAGAATTGTGAGGGTAAAAGAAGCTAGAGCAAGCTTTATAGTCAGTAATTGACTAACTCCTCCCTTCTGGATCAGAATTGGTCCTAATCCTTCTGGGTTACAATCTTCCTTATATGCCCCACCCCTAACATACGTTATGTGCCTAGAATTATGTTATCACTCCCCCCCACCCCCACCCCCACCCCTGGACAGAGAAGTTAGCCTGTGTGTGCTGATTTCTTATCTACTTATGTGGAAACTTAACTCTTTCATTTCTCACAGGAGGTCATCTAAAACCAGAGCTTCTCAAGACTTCTGGGATGAGTATATTAGGAAACTTCTGACCTTTGACTTCAGGGAAAGAAGAAGGGAGAAGGCTGTAATATTATAACAACACCAACAGTACACCAGAGATTTAATTAGTACAGAGAAGAGTCCCCAATTTGGGTCTAAGTTTTGTATTTCCTTGTTATCTAAAATGGCTTTTAATTTATTTTATATTATCTATATGCTGGTAAATGTTAAGCTGTTGTTTATTCAACAGCTACACTTTTCCTCAACAAGCCTTTTTTAAAGGGAAACTTGGCAAATTCTGCCTGCTAAGGAGCCCTGGTTCACTGCTTAGCTAACTAGGCGTGCCTCCAAGGGGCACATGCCCCGACCAGCAAGTATGAAATCTCCAAGAGGCCAGACTGCAGATTCAACTTGGCCCAGAATTTTTGAGATGGAAAGGATTTCAGAGATCACCCAATTCATGTTCCTCACCTTACAGAAAAGAAAACTAGGGTATACAGAAGCTGTGATTTGAAGGAATGTAGTATGGGAGAGGTAACATGGCTTAGTGGAAGGTGTTGTAGTCTTGGAACCAGGAAAACCTGAGTTCAATGTCCACTTCTGAGACACACTGATTGTTTGATCCTCCTTGCAAAAAGGCCAACAGATATTAAACATGCAGCCCCTAGGCCACAACACTCCCAAGTGAGGCCCAAACCAGATTAATATGTAATTGGCAAATACTTAAGCATAGATAACATTACATTTTAAAATTAAAGGGATCTTTATGTATGGAGTAGTGGATTATTGTTTCTTTTTGAGTTTGTCATCTCTGCTCTAGGCAATTTTCTAAGACTAAGTCATAGAAAAGGTACTGACCTTCTAGCAAGGCTACTATGAAGTTTGCTTTTATTAATAAGCAATGGATAATACAGGAAGGAAAGAAAATATAAATGGAAAATTGGGAAACTGCTCTTAGTGGAATATATAATACAAATATGGAAGCATGAATTTTCTATTTAGAAATAAGTAAGCAAGATTTTTTGGGAAGAGGTATTTCTCACTTAGAGGTACAATTAAAATAGGCAATCTGCCACCTGGTGGCTGTTGAAACATACTGTAGTTTCTAAAGCTGAGTACTGCATGTTTAAGATTTGTGCTTGAAAAATCAGTAGCAAAAGTGAAATCTGTACAATATACGAGTGAATACAGTAGAGGGAGACACACACTGAAAAACCAGTAAAATAGGAAAATGCCAGAAGACAGTCAAGATTTTATTCTTTGAATTTCCGTGAACTAAAAGAGGGAGCATTTACCCATCTAGGTTAGAGGCCAGTAGGAATAGGAATTGCCTTGTAGAATAAAACAGTAACAAGCACCAGGCAGGATTAATGAAGTCTCTCCATAGCTTACTTTCAATGCATCACAGAAACGGTCTTTGACTAGGATTTATTTTCTTAGTTATTTCATTCTTGAAAAATGTGAAGACTTCCTTCATTTGATCTTTTTAAAAAATGGCTTCTTCCTTAGTTTTAAACAAACAAGGTGTCTACCCATATCAACCAATATGCAGGTTATAAATTTGTCATTTGACAAACTTTTTTTGAATACCTACTATGAGCCAAGTGCTGTGGGAGATGGAAAAAAAAGAAAAGAAACGATAATACCTGCACTCTGTAGAAATTAGAGCTGAAAGAGACTTGAGTGATCATCTGAAATGGCAAAATTTAGACCCAAAGAAAGGAGTGATATATATGCCTGAGGTCACTTGGGTTCTTACTCTGAAAGTTCCTGACACTTCTATTTTGATAACTTATTTCCTTTTTATTGGGTATAATCAAGTCCAAAAGACCTAGGAGGTAGCATAGCTGGGGTTTCAAACCTAGGTCTTTTAGCTTCAAATCCAATGTTCTTGCCAATAGACAACAGTTCCCTCAAGGATCTTACAATCTAGTTAAAGAAAGAATACATGAACACAAATTACCCAGCTATACAGTAAGTGACATGCTCTACCGGGTGGTGATCAGGAAAGGCTACTTGAAGCACATGTGGATCTGAGTTGAACCTTGAAAAATAGTTAGGATTTCTACATGTGCATATGGGAAGGGAAGAGAGCATTCTAGGGAGAAGGAACTGCATAAGCAAAGACACTGAATTAAGAAAGGGAAAGTTATAATCGGAAGACAATGAGCACCATTATTTGGAATATAGATTTGTATAGGGAAATAGGAGGGAAAAATTAGATTAGATTATGAATGGCTTTGAATGTCAGTTTAAGGACCTTGAAAAATAGGCATAAATGGCATGCTCATCAAATTTGATAAACAAGAGAATATCCAAAAGAGGGCAACTAACATAGTGAAGAACATTGAGTTTGTATCATAGAATGGTTGGTTAGAGAAACTGAGGATGTTTAGTCAAGAGAAGAGGAGACTCAGGGCAGACAAGAGAGCTATCTTTGAGGGTACAACGGGCTGCCATATGCAAGAAGGATTAGACATGTTCTATTTGGCTCTGGAGCAACAAATAGAAGTTGCTCAATTGGGGAATGACTGAACAAATTGTGGTGTATAAAGGTAATGGAATACTATTATGTTGTAAGAAATGATAAATTGGATGACTTCAGAGACATGGAAAGGCTTGTATGAACTAATGCAGAGTAAAGTAAGCAGAACCAGAAGAGTGACTTATACTAAAATATTAATATTGTAAAAATTGAATTTTATTTAAAAAAAGAACAATTTTGAAGATTTTTATAAGGCAATGAAGAATGAAATAAGCAGAAGTGAGAGAATAACTTATACAATTGTAGCACTGTAAATAGAAACAATTTTGAAAGCCATAAGAACTCTGATCAATGCAAAGACCATCCATGATTCTAGGGCACCAATGATGAAACATGCTATGTATCTCCAGACAGATGATAGATTTAAGTGGTAGAATGAAACACATATATTTTTTAGTGAGAGAATTTGTTTTGCTTAAATATGCACATTTGTTGCAAGGAATTTGTTTTTCTTTCTTTGCTTTGTGAATGGTTTGTAAGCATTTAAAAGGAAGTAGTAATCACTAAAAGCCAACATTCCAAACTAACCTCATTTCTTTTTTTATAGTTTTATTGGACTAATGGATTGGAGGAATGCTATAGCTATATTATATTTATATTTTACCAAAGCATTTGGCAAAGTCTCTTCTATTTAAAGCCAAGATCAAAAGATTTGTAGTAGATGATAGTGTAGTTAGGTGGATTTCAAACTGGTTGAATAACTGGACCCAAAGAATAGTCATTGAAGGTTCAATGTTAACATGGGGGGCGGGGGTACGGTATTTATAGAGTAGTGTCCCAGGGATCTGTCCCTCTTCCTGTGACACAACATTTTTGTTGATGTCTTGGATGAAAGCAGATGTGTCATCTTTATCCAATTTGCAGATAGTGTGATGTTGAAAAGAATAGATAACATGTTGGATGTGAGGGAATTGAGAGGATTAGGACAGCAAGTGGTTAATTGTGGGAAGTAAGTGAACCATACTGACTTCATCCTGTGACTCAATTCTGTAGCTAGCTTAGTTCCCTTTTCATTCAATTATGAATCTAGTCCAAATTCTGTCTTGTGAGAAAAATTTATTCAATTATGGGAATTGGGAGAAAACCTTGTTGCATTGTTTGAACCTAGCCCTGCATGGCTGGGAAACTGAGCACCTCTACCTGCTGCTTAGAGATCCTTAACCAAAGACCTAGGTTATGATGACCGGAAACCCAGTCAGATCCAAAGACTGATGCAAGTAATTTTTTCACAATTGTACATCTCAAGCAACCCAATCTTATCTGAAAACTGGTCCCATCTCGATCAATCAGTTATTGTTTCCTTGTTCCTTTGATTATTTGCAGACACTTGGGGGGAGTGGGACACCTTTTTTCTGATGTCAGAAAATTGCAACCATTCTCTCTCCTCCTCCCAACTTGGAAAGTCCCTATTCTTTCATCTAATTAGAAATCAGACTACCTAATGTTGTATTGTTTCCTTTTAATTAATTGGCCTTGTTTAATTGATTTTAATGTATGAAAGTCTGTCTCCCTTGTCATTGGGGTCCAGGACTAAGCTGAGGAGGTCTGGCTTTGCTTTGTTAGGCAATTGGCATGTATTGCTTAATAAGTCTATATGCTCGGAAGATCGAACCTTTGTTTTCTTTTATCTTTTATCGTTTTATCTTTTACGATTTTATCTTTCACCCTCCACAATGGTCAGTATCCAAAGGAAAAAAATCTCAATAACCTAGAATGGTGAGAAGAGAGATATAAAAAAAAATAATTTAAGGGAGATGAATAGATCATAGGATTTTCAGTTGGAAAGACCTGTAGAGATCACTTAGTTCAACTCCATCATTTTTTACCATTGAAGAAATGGAGACTCAAAAAGCTTCTGGGATCAGGCTAAGTCAGGTCCTAGGTTTTCTCTTGCCAGAGCAAGAGCTCAAGCAGAAGCTTGATAAATCGCTTGCTGGGGATGTTGTAGAGGCTATTCTTGTTCAGGACTGCCTTTGATTAGAGGGCCTCAGATCTCTCTTTCAACTCTGAAATTCTGTGATTCTACTAGTTTGGGCCTTGGTTGACTGGGAGTGTTGTAGTAACACTTGAAAACATAGAAAGAAGGGGAAGGGACAGGAATAAGCATTTAAAGAGCATCTACTATGTGGCAGGCACTGCTTAAGCACTTTACAAACACTGTCTTATTTTATCCTCTTAAGAACCTTTGAGGTAGCTGTCATTACTCCCATTTTACAGTTGAAGAAACTGAGGCAGTGGATGTTAAGTGTGACTTGCCCAGTGCATACAGCTAGTAAGTGTCTGAGGCTGGATTCGAATTCAAGTTTTCCTGACTCCATGCCCTGTGCTTTATCTATTGAGCCACCTCGCTGCCTCTAGAAACGGAGGAAGAATTGGTTTGGGAAGGATTTTAAGTTTGTGTTTTGACATGTTCAGTTTGAAGTGATAATAAGACATCCAGGTAGAAATATCCAGAAGTCAAGATCCAGAAATATGAAACTAGAGATTATAAGAGATGGCACAACTAAAGGTAGAGATTTAGGAATCTTTTATATAGAGATCATAGTTGAAGCTGTGGGCATGATTAACATCACAGAAGAGAGCAGACAGAAAATTCAATATTCAAAGGCAGAATCTTGGGTGGACAGCCACCCAGTATAGAAACAGCAACAACAACAATGAAACAGCTGTAAAGATAGAGGAGGTAGAGTCAGAGATGTAGAGGGACTGGATATTAGGGCTGGACGTATAGAACCCCAGTATCATTTTACCAGTTAACATCAATTAGCTTCTAAAAAGGAATATTTACTGAGATATATAGCAAGAACAGAAGTACAAAACAACTCTCAGAACTCCCTCCTGTACACTATAGTCCCTGACCAGAGTGGGCCCAAGTTTAAGTGACTGCTACAAAAGTTGCCCCACTAAGTCCACTTCTGAATGCAGCATAGCTGATGGACAGATTGCTCTGTCTTGGCTGCCTTTGACTCATTGTTATGCTGGATCAAGGTGGTCACTCCTTATCAGGCTTAGATAGGAGCAAACTCTGGCTTAGACTAGCTCTTAGAGGCCCACTCCTCTCCCAGAATTTTGAAGCTAAGAAGTCTAGTCCATCTCCAAAACTCCTTTACCTCTCTCAGCAAGGCCATGGTCTACATCAGAGGCTTCATGCCATCTCTGAGAGACAGAGAGAGAGAGAAAGAGAGGGAGACAGAAAGAGAGAGACAGCGACAGAGAGATGGAGACAGAGAGGCAGAGAAACAAACAGAGACAGAGAGACAGACAGAGACAGATAGAGAGAGAGAGACAGACACACGGAAACAGAGAGGGACAGAGACAGAGAGACAGACACACAGAAACAGATAGAGGCAGAGACACACAGAGACAGAGAGGCAGAGAGAAAGACAAAGAGACAGAGAGACAGGATAGAGAGAGAGACACACATAGAGACAGAGAAACAAACAGAGAGAGAGAGAGAAAGACAGAGTTAGAGAGAGAGAGAGAGAGACAGAGAGAGAGAGAGAGAGAGAGAGAGAGAGAGAGAGAGAGAGAGAGAGAGAGAGAGAGAGAGAGAGAGAGAGAGAGAGAGAGAGAGAGAGAGAGAGAGAGAGAGAGAGAGAGAGAGAGAGAGAGATCCTGAGGTCTCTTCTCCATCTGGAGGTCCACAGCTGCTTATCCTTTTTACTCACCACTAGAAAAGGAACGACTGATTTTTCCCAATGGGAATCTTTTGTATGTACTCTCATTTGTGGTTTAGCAGCCAACCAAAAAGCATACAGTGAGTTGACCAGAAGCAGTTGTAGAATGCTTATGCATGCTCCAAAGTAGAGAGCAGGGTCATCCATTACATACACCTGGAAGTGTACCAACCATCTATGTGGGTCCCCTGCACGTACTCCGAGGGTTGGGTTCTCATTGGCCTATTCCTTATTACAAATATATACAGCATAACTATGAAGTGAACAAATACAAATATATTCAAAGTAGTTAAATACAAGGCAGTTTGGGAGGGAGGTCACCAGCAGCTGGGAGATCAGGAAAAGATTCACACAAAAGAGGGTATTTGAGCTGAGTCTTAAAGGAAGAGAGGGACTCCTTGAGGTAGAGGTAAAGAAGGAGTGAATTCTAGGCAAGTGGGATGGCCAGTGGAGAGGTGTGGAGATAGGAGAGAGAGTTTTATGTGTGAGGAACAGAGAGAAGTCTGGTTTGGTTGGACTGTAGAGTGTGGGAGTGGAAGGCATGTTCAATGAAAGGGGAAGGACATTCTGGAACAAGGCTCTGTAGGGCTTTAAAAACTAACAGAGGAATTTATATTTTATACTAGAGATGATAGGGAGCACTGAAATTAATTGAACAAGGGAAATCATATGGTCAGATCTGTGTTTAAGGAAAATTACTTTGGCAGCAATGCGTCAAATGTACTGGAGTCCATGCCCCTTACATACACATCCTTCTCACCACCACAAAGAGAGGTCAAAGGTGAGAAGGGAGTGGAGAGAGAGAAAGAGAAGAGAATGATGATATAGAATAGCCCTCTGATTGAGGAACTTTTTTTATTTTTAAATAATAATTTCTGGGTTGGAGACTAGTTCCAAATGAGGGATACTCAAAGCTTCTGAGAAGTAAAGAATCTTTTTCTTTTTCTTTCTTTTTTTTCTCTACCATTTTTTTTCTTTGCCATACAGGAGAAAAAAAGACACAACAAAACCCCAAACTAACCTTGTCACTTTTTTAAAATGTAAAACTATTTTCTTTCTCTGAATAAACACATTATAATTGTACAGGAGCTTGTTTGACTACCCTCCCCATAATTTTGTGAATTTTTCAGAAGACTTGGTGACATATCCAGACTCTTTAAGAACAAAACAATTCAATTTAAAAATCACTGAGTGATGGCAATCAAAGTTCTAAAAGATGCAGTTCACTTCAACACTTGTTCAAAATGTCATTAGAGAACCAACATATAGCAGGTTGTTATGGCAACTGGAATACTAGCGTTTATAACATCACTGTAATTAATGTTATCTAAACGTTATTAATCTTTCAACATCACTCCTTCTCAAAAGAAATAGCAGTTTGGGTTCTCTTAGGATTTTTCAAGAGTATAATCCATTGCTGCTTTAGTATTCATTGTGTTTTATTTCCAAATTGATCTTTCTTTGACTTTGCTTTAATGGGATTAACTATTGTTCCTACTTCTTTTCTCATATACCATTTTGGTTCCTATTCCTGATGAAACTTGAAATAGAATGGACAACAAATACTGAAATAATATAGAGAAAAAGAAAGGTTAAGCTCAACCTAAGAGAGCTGGATGTTTATAGGGAGAAAATCTGTACACACAAATATTTCCTATAAACTTATATGCACATATTATCGGACCATACCTCTGATTTCCTTGGTGTGGGTACCTACTAGTGGGGAAACTCTACCAATGCAGATCCACACCTGCCTTTAAGCTTCTAGGCTTAAGATAGTTGCAAGGGAGCATTGAGAGGTTGTGACTTACCTACCCAGGGTCATGCATCTAGTATGTGTCAGAGGTGAGACTTGAAATCAAATCTTCCTGAGTTCTCTATTATTTACTCACTGCTGCATGTTGCTTTTCTCTCTGTATCTCTCTGTCTCTGTCTGTTTGTCCCTCACACAAGTATGGATATAGACAAATACATATACTTCAACGCACTGATGCTCTAATACTTTAAAATATTGTAATTTCATAAAGTACTGGGCCTGGAGTAAGGAAGACTCATCTTTCTGAGTTCAAATCTGGCCTCAGACACTTATTAGCTGTGTGACTCTGGACAAGTCACTTAACCCTGTAAAATGAGTTGGTGAAGGAAATGGTGAACCACTCCAGTATCTTTGCAGAGAAAATGGGGTCATGAACGGTTGGGCACTACTGAAATGACTTAACAACAAAAGGTGGTAGTATCTGAGAATCTGAATGTTCTTACTCCCTATCCCCTTAGGAAGGAAAATGGCCAGGGAGATCTTGGAGCCCCGACTCTAAGGATGTGAATACAACCACATAGGACACACTGGTCTAGCTACAGAACAATTTGGTCCTGGATAAAAGGGATAATTGGAGCTCTACAGGACCTTTCTCCTTCCCTTGCCAGAAAGAAGAAACCGGGAGAGAAATCCTATTTCCTCTTCTTTTCCCTTTCTCCTCTGTGTGCATTTCTAACCTTCAAGGAGACGACCAAAGTTGCTTCTAAGAGTCATGACCTCTGTAGGCCCTGGCCCGGTCCAGCTACTGGTAAAATAGTGAATGGTAAACATTCCCAGTGACATTTTCATCTAACTTTCACTCTGAATGAAGAGCATCTTGAGCCGAGAAAGACCAACTACTCCCTAGAAGTGGAAAACAACTCCCTTACCTCTTTTGGTAAGGAGATGGAGGATAGGGGGTGGAAGAGGAGAACTTTGGATTAGAAAAATGCTAATGTTTATTGTATCTATGCAATAATTCATTTTTTGGGGTCTATTTTTAGATTTGTTTAAAGTTTATTTTCCTCACTGCAAACCTTACTTGAAGAAATTAAAGAGGAATGTTAATGTTGGAACTTCCTTGTTCTGTGTTTAAAGTTGTACCATGTTCCCCTGCCCCCTAGATATTGGTCTTAAGAGTTCAAGTAAATATTCCCAGCAAGGAAAAATACAAAGAAAGTAATATGGTTTTTAGGTCATGTGTAGACATTAATTTAACTGGTAGCCCATGATTAATGAGCTTATAAATTCATGGAGGAACTGAACCATTTCAAATATTGACATTCTTGTTATGAATGAAACCAGAAGACATAAAGAAATTACCCCTAAATGGAAGGACATCTCACAGGCTTTCCTTGAAGAAGTGAATAAAGAAAGGGACTGTGTTGGTTTCATCATAGGTGTAAAGGCAATAAGAAATGTAATTTCCCATAGGATAACAGAGGTCATTCATGGGACATTTGGTCACCTGGTCTTGTATTGTTCATGACAAACATTAACAAAAAAGACTGCCATGAAGAGAACCACAGCATATAGGCTGCTAACATCTGTTTCAGAAGATGAAGAAGTAGGTAAATTCTAAGAAAAACTTGATAAGATTCTCAAAACAAGTCAGTATATACTATTCCTTGGTACTTCTTGACTTCAATGTGATCATGGGCATGGGGGTAAACAATGTTGGAAATACATCCTTAACTTGTTGGGTTCTTAAAATATATGCTTAAGAAATGAAAGAAACTAGACTTCCTTGTTTAGTTTTTTGTTTGTTTAGTCCAGGGGTGGAGAACCTGTGATGCTGGGCCACACATGGCCTTCCAGATCATTAGGTGCAGCCTTTTGACTGAATCCAAATTTTACAGAACAAATGAAAATTTAGTCCTTGTAAACTAATCAGAAGCCTTACATCTACATATCATAAGTATGTCTTCCAGAAGAGTCCGAAAGTATTGGAGAACACTGAGAAACACCACAAAAACCAAGATTTACTACTCCTATACAGAAAGGAAATGATGGGTTGCTGACATGGGAGTCATTCGAATGATCTGCCCTTGTGCAATTAGACCATTTACTAACTAGAGCAAAGGCCAAAACCAACACCAGAAAAGAACTGTGAACACTGAGCAAGTCACTTAAACTCTCTCAATCTCAGTTTCCCCATTTGTATAATGAGAATAATAGTAGCACCTACCTCATGGAGTAGTTTTGAAGATCAAATGAGATTATATATGTAAAGAGCTTTGGAAGAGAAAGTGTTATATAAATGTTAGCTATTGTTGTTGTTCTGGGAGGGGCAGCATAGTGGATAGAAAGCCAGTTTTGGAATTGAGGACAAAATGGTTAAAACCCCCTTCTGACATACACTTATGTCCCCCTTCTGACATATACTTATATGACACTGTATGACCTGGGGCAAGTTACTTCTCAGTTCCTTAGGCAACTCTGTAAGACTATAAGTTACAGGACAGTTGTCAATCTACTTTGACATAGGGAGTTTCCTCACTGAGGAACTCTCTATAGTGACAAAATCATTAATCTAGACCCCCCACAAATATGTTTTTATAAAGATGAGAGGATATTGCATTTAGTTACAACAGTTCCAACCCAAACTATTTAAATGGCCCATTGATTCTGAAAAATGAGAATGGATAAAATGAAGACATTGAATCATTACTCTTTCCTTCTTTCCTTCCTTCCTTCCTTTCTTTTTCTTCCTTCCTTCCTTCCTTCCTTCCTTCCTTCCTTCCTTCCTTCCTTCCTTCCTTCCTTCCTTCCTTCATTCCTTCCTTCCTTCCTTCCTTCCTTCTTTCCTTCCTTCCTTCCTTCCTTCCTTTCTTCTTTTCCTTGAAAAAACTTGAAAGTTAAAATGATTCACAAATATTACTGTGCTTTTGTTTTTTGTGTTAATTAATTAATAGGTTTAACTTTGACCGATTCTGCAACTTAATCCCAATGAGGGAGTGAAAGTTTCACAGCCCTACTCTTAAGCAGTGAAATAGAAGTTGATTCTTTATAAAGTGTTTTGTGGCAAATATACACAATTGCTAATCATTTTATTTGCTCTACCCAACCTTCTAAGGTAGTCTGTGCATTACCTTCTACTTGATACCAAACTCAATTCTTATTCTATTATACCACAATTGGTCAAAGTATAGGTAATGGCAAGGGAAGAACAGAATGTATTACACCTATCATAGTACTATTGTACTTATCCCACACTGATTTCAGGTTGTTTTTTTTAAGTAGATATTCATTTAAAAGCATTTTAATTAATCCCAAATCCAGGTGCAGTTAAGAACGGAGAAGAACCAGGTTTCCTGATGCCTAGTCTTGTGTTCTTTTAACTACACTACAATTCCAAAAAATCAAATTGAGGTCCAGAGAGGAGAATAATTTGTCCAATGCTACATATGGCCAAATTTTAGGGCCAACACTGCAATCTCAGGTCTTACCTCACCAAACTAGTCCCTTTCTGTTAACACTTATTTGTCTAAATATATTAGATCCTGAGCTGCTTGAAAGCAGAGACTGGTATTTTTGTGTAAATGGTATTATTGTTTTTTTTTTCCCAAAGGTTACTACTGACTCATATAACTATTATGTTTATATAATTTCTATGACAATTGTCTGTGAACATATTGAGGGTATATGATGAAAATGGGAGAAGAGAATAGGTAGGTTTTTGTAGGTAATTTTCTACAGTAGAATACAACTTCACAGTCACACAATTGACTGGAAGCATAGAAAATGAGGTAGCACTGTGTCAATTACAAACAAAAAATATATGGACTTGGTAAAACAAATTTAGTCCTTAAGTATTTCTTTCCAACAAAATTCCTTGATAGATGCAATCACAGTCATAACTTTGTTCTGCTATCATCTGGTCATCAATGTAAAATAGTCATAAAGTAGGGAGATGTATGCTGGCCAGAGGTCTTTGCTGCTATCAAGGAGGATGTCTAATGAAGAATCCAAATGGAAAAGAGATTTATATGTCATAGGATCCTTCAGATACTTTTGTTGGTAGATGGCATTGTGCTGATTGTGTTAAACCTAACACTACTAGACCTTCTCCATAAGATTCATGGTTGCTCAAAAAGAAAATGGACTAGCAATCTACAAAGGAAAAACCAAATGGATGAAAAATACATATTGTCCATGCCCCAGACCCTGGTACAGGATAGTCAGGGACTTGGCCTCACTCAAGCCTGGGACTGAGGGGCATCCAAGGGTCAATTGAGTGTAGAGATAGGAGTTCTCCATGACTTAACCTTACTATCCCTGCCATTCCCACTGGATGTGAGAATAAAAGATTTTAAGCAGTTACTGTGAATAATTGAGACCCGTGCTAAAAATCATACATCTATATGAAGTTAACACCACTGGATTCTAGGAGATGGGTTCTATTTGGAGCCAGTTTCCATGAAGAATAAGTGACTGTAAGACATAAATATTGTATTTTTTACTTTCCTAAGACAACTTGAGAAACTGAAGATGTTTATTTCTAACTTAATTTTGAGCCATTTTTTCTATAGTTAGAAGAGTAAATTCCATGGCTTACTATAGTTCATGTGGAGTTTGTATAAGATAGTTTAGATGACTGATTTGCTGGGACAATTTATGATTTTTTTACCACCAAGGATATGCCCAGAGCTCAGATTGGCTCCTAAGAGCCAATGGTTAAATTTTCATTGTGAGCACTTATACCTTGAAAGTTGATAAACATACAAATTAAGCCTTGATTTACTATTTTGTAGACTTAAGACTTAAGAAAGTGATGGAGAAATATTAATAATGCAGATTAAACATAAATCATGGGTACGGTATTTTTTCCTCCCAGAATGCCAGTTGTTAAAAATTTACCAGAACATCTCTGTATATCATCAGATCCTTTGAGATTGTTCCATTTATGGACTGTTCTATAAAGACATTACACCAAAGTTCTTAATGAGAATATCATCAGTCTTATTCTTTAACATGACCAAAAAAATTTATTTTAAAGTCTACTCTCAAAAAAAGTGACTCCAGTGGCTTTGTATTACCTCTAACATCACTTCCATTCATAAGACTCAGATACTCAATATAATATGGCCACACAATTTACTGATGAGAGCAAAAATTGACAGAAAATGATTAAGTATCCCTACATGGAATCATCTGCCTTCAGTCATCTCCGCAAAAGTCTCTTTTGCTTGTCCTCCCAGTTCTTTGAGAGTGAGAGCAGGATATTCCAGAACAATCCTTAGATAGTAGAAGGAGAATAATGAGGAGGTGGATTTAAGATCATAATCCTTTTCCCTCCTATAGCAAGGAAAAGCAGGGGGAAAATGATGAGAGAAAACAATCATCACTGCATCACTGACAGTATTTTCCAGAGTTTCCAGTTTTAGGATTTAGGATCTTTTCTCCTTTAACTCTGGTTGCTGCCTCACCTCAGGATCTGGTTTCCAATTCATTCCAATTTCATCAACTCTCTACTCTGTAAATGGCAATGATTCCCAAAGTCATCTGTCACTTGCTTGCTTGGTGGTTTGTGAGCCCATTTCCAGTGGCAGCCACCAATCTCTGCATTTCCTTTTTTTTAAAAAATTTTTTTCTTTCTTTTCTTTTCTTTCTTTCTTTCTTTCTTTCTTTCTTTCTTTCTTTCTTTCTTTTTTTGAATTTCCTGCTCAATGATTTGATAGTAGGAAACTGCAAGGCAGAAGATAGGAAGAAGAAAACAGCATCCAGATGATGAGCCTTTCTCATTTTAGTGCATGACTTCCTGTTGACTGCTAACTCCATGGAATTTATAGCTTTCCAATGTCTCACAAATCGTGCTTTCCTCTGTGGGTACTTGTGGGACCCTCAGGTTCGCACAGAGATAAAATGGAACTGCAGACATACCTGCTGCCGTTGTAGATAAAGTAATTGCTTCATTAGGCTATTATGGACTTATAAAGTCATAGCAGCTCATTTGATCCAATTTGTCACCTAGTAGTGGTTGGTGCACATTTAAAATTCTACCAAATCATTATTTAAACACATTTAAGTACTGTTTGTATTTTATAAATATACTTCAACCATGGAAAGGTTTTGACATTATACAAGTATTTCCTTCTTTTTTTTTAAGATTGCTTAAGATCTCTTTAATTATCAGAATCTTCAGTCATCAGTCGTTCTTGGAGTATCAGACTGCAGGAGGGTTGTTGTTGTTTGTCCTTTGTTCTTGAAGAGGACCATGATATCTGGGAGGTGACATGCAAGTGAATCGGATTTAAGTGAGGGAGGGCTGTACAAAGTCACCAGTTTCACGTTCTCCTCTGGAGCCATTTGGGTCCAGTGGCAAAATATAGATCAGGATAACTGGAGATGGCCCTCTCCAGGAGGGTTAAAACATCCCAGTAGTTCATACAGGGCAACTAGATGGCACAGTGGATAGAGTGCTGGGCCTGGAGTCCAGAGGACCTGAATTCAAATCTGACCTCAGATACTTACTAGCTTACAGACTAACTGTTTGCCTCAATTCTTCATCTGTAAAATGAGCTGGAGAAGGAAAAGGTAAAGCACTCCAGTATTTTTGCCAAGAAAACCCCAAATGGGGTCATGAAGAGTCAGTCATGAAATGACCCAACAACAACAAAAGTTGATTGCAAGGAGTTGCCACCAAAATAAACCACAGCGTAAATAAAATTCCCAAGGGTGGGACTCGGAAAGAAAGCCAGTATCAGACGATTGGCTGTAAACAAATATGAATGAGTGTGTGTGTGTGTGTGTGTGTGTGTATAAACACACACACACATACATATACACCTACATATTTCTTCAAGGCTCTTGATCTTATCTAGGCCTTCAGTTACATCTGAAAGTGGATTTCAGCACTGGCACCATGGTGGAATGAGTTAACTTGTGATGTTTAGGCTAGCCATAGCATAGAAAACAATCACTTTGGAAAGCCAGGGCTTCTGATATTATCTCCATTTGCTTCTGATGATCAAATGGGACACCTGCATCTTGTGTGGTAGTATCACTCTCAAGACAGATCTTTTTGGCCTGGGCTGGAGTGGGCCTTGACTTAACTTTCAGGATTATAAAGCAGTTGGTGGTGCTATGGACAGAGTGTTGTGCCCAGAGTAGGGAAGACCTGACTGATCTCAGACACTTACTAGTAGTGTGCTCCTTGGCAAGTCACTTAACCTTTGTTTGTCTCAGTTTCCTCAGCTATGAGATGGAGATCATAAGGGTTGTTGTGAGGAGCAAATGAGATAATATTTGTGAAAAAAAAAAAAAAGGGGGAGGGCTTAGCATAGTGACTGGCATGTAGTAGGTGCTATATAATTGCTTATTCCCTTCTCTTCCCAAAAAAGATCTTGACAGACTGAGAGAAATGATGATTAATAACCAATAATTTGGAGAGATCCAGAGTTCTACCCTTCTTCTAAAGTCCTGATTTTAAAAGTTCAGTCTCAAAAAAAAAAAAACAAAGTTCAGTCTCTTGAAGGACATTGACAACAATGAGATTGGACTAAGACCCCACCCTGATGCAGTAGCCATTGTGTTCTGCTCAGGATTGAGTGGGGCATACATTCTTTGAATAGATTGCCCAAGGATGGTGGTGGTCAGGGTATAGAGAGTATGTCCAAAGGTGAGGTGGTGTCACTCTCAGCTATATTGTTTTAATATAATCCACTTCCCATTGTGTTATCCAATCATTGATTGCCGCCCCTCAAGAACATCTACTCTTCCAAGGGTATACAGACTGTTAGCCAGTCACCATGATTGTTTTTGGTCTAAGAGAGAGATGGCCAAGTGACCATCATTTATTAATAATGTGCTGTCCTTATTAATAAAATGATCAAACTACCTAGACACTATGTCTTTCAAACCTTTTTAATTGTCACACAGACTAAGACCAAATCTCCTAAATGTAGAACTGAAGGGGATCACAGAGGCCATCTCGTCCAAACTCTTAATTTTACAGATAAGGAAGCTGAGGCCTAGGGGGACTAAAGGATTTGACCAAGTCATACAGAGTGATCAGAGAAGGGATTTGAATCCACAGCCTCTTAGTCTAGAGTCAGCATGCCTTCCATTGTACCATACTTAATAGGGATAAATGTGAAAATTTACACTTAGGTTCAAACAATCTTTACAAGTCTCAGAGAACTGTTTGAAAAAGATCTGGGCATTTTAGCGGACTTCAAGCCTAATGTGAGTCAATAGTATTCCATGGCAGCCAAGGAGCTTAATGCCATCTTAGGCTGCTTTAAGAGAGATATAGTATCTAGGACCAGGCAGGTGAAAGTCCAGTGTTCTCAGACCACATGGAGAGGATCTCATGCAGTTCTCAGTGCCACATTTTAAAAAGGGCATTGATAAATTGAAGAGTGTCCAGAGGAGAGCAATCAGGATGGTGTTGGGCCTTGAATTCATGTTACATGGGGATGAGTTGAGGGAGAAGACTCAGGGGGGAAATGTTAGTCCATTTTAGCTATTTGAAGGTCTGTTGCTTTAAAGAGATGCTAGACTTGTTTTGTTTGGTTCCAGAAAGCAGAAATAGGTACAATGATTTGGAGTTGTAATGAAGCAAATTTGAAGTAAAGAAGCCCTTCCTAACAAATAAAAGGGTCTGACACTCTTGCTCCCTTTTTGAAGGTCCTCAAGCAGAGGTTTGGTGTATGTGGTATGTTGGGTATATTGTATATGTATAGTAGGGATTCTTGCTCGGTAATGAGTTGGGCTCTGAGGATCCTTATGATGGATGTTTTATGAGTGTCACGATTGAGAGAACTGAAAACTTGTCAATGGATTTGATTGCTTTGTTGAATATACAAAACTATATTCATTATTTATAAGATATTGTTTAGAAATTGTTGGAATGTCTAATTTTGGTCAATTGATTTGTATAAACATACAAATAATTTACCAGTACAAATAACCTGCACAAAGGATTGGCTTGTTTGGTTTGCATGCATGCTGTTAGCATGTTCCTTGGGAATCCCAAGAACAGAGTAACATATGGCCAGAAATTGTCTCAGGTGCCACAGATTGTATTTCACTGGCCTGTTACCATTCTGGGAAACTGACATCTTAGTTTTTGTCACATGCCTATACCTGTTGCATTCATAGATTTGTCCCACTCATTTACTAGCAGTATCCAGAGATTCTGCTTGGAATAAAAAGAGAAAAGACTGAAGTAAGCAAGGAAGCAAGAGAAAAAAAAAGAAGCAAAGTATAATTGTGTTTTTCCTAATGTATAGTTTGAGAGAGAATTATTACTTTTCTTAGAACATAACTCAGCCCCTAAACCAAAGGGGTTTAGAGATAAAGAAACCAAGTTCTTTTCTAGAGAATCTCAATTATTTTTAGTGTCATAAAAGACCATGAGCATTGCTGCTTGGATCACTTCCAGTTTGGAAATCTAGGAGCATGAGGTGCCCATTTTTTTTTCCTTTGCTGTTGTGTGATGAGTTAATAAAGAGGAAATATCACTGTAGACTTTGTTTCTTCCTGTGTCTGACAAAGCCCATATTTTAACAGAGTTACAGAAGTCTCTACAGAATACAAGTTCAAAGACAAATTAAAAACATATCAAAACTGAACCAGAGAGTAGAGTTAAGTTACCTGAGTCATGATCCAATTTGTTCCTCTGATCAGGACATGAAAATAGGTATGTAGTAAATCTGAATGCTTTTGCCTTCAAATTTAATTTGGATCTTTCTAGTAAATAACTTTGATCACAGAAAATAAAAAATGTTTAATTTAAATTGATTTTTATAAAAATGTTTAATATTAAATTTAGCTCTCTAAAAGATTTGGCTTTTTGCTACTCTAACTAAGCAGGCTTTTTCTGGTCTAATCATTTAATGTCTTAGAAGATGATGCTTACTAATTTGCATTGAGTCAGCCTGATGCAATGGTTAGAGTCACAGAAACCTTGGTTCAAAACCTGCCTCTGATACTAGTTATGTGATCATAGGCAAGTATTTTAACCTCTATGTATCTCAGGAAACTCTGTAAAAGTGAAAGCATAGGTTTGTTAATATTATTCCCCTACTCAGGAAGATGCAGTGTCTCCATATTATAGCATGGCAGCAAGGTTGTGCAGTGGATAGATTGCTGGGTAAGATCTGCATTCATATCTGACTTCAGACACTTACTAACTGTGTGACCCTGGACAAGTCACTTAACTTCTGAAGGCCCCAGTTTCCCTAACTGAAAATGGAGATAATAATGGCACCGACCTCCCAGGGTTGTTGTGAGAATCAAATGAGATAATTGTAAAGAGCTTAGCACAGAGTCTGGCATATCGTAAATGTTTGCTTGTTTTTGTTTTTTAATACAATATCTTATTTGACATTTAAAACTCTTCACAACTTTACTTTAACCTATGTTTCTGGAGTGATTTCACATCATTTTGCTCACACACTCTCTGTTTCAGCCTGAACTATTTACCATTCCCTGAACACAAAATTCCACCTTCTACCTCCATGCTTTTGTTTTGCTTGGAATACTTTCCTTCTTTACATCTCACTCTCAGAACCTCTAGCTCAGGGGTGCAGAACCTTTGGCCTCAGGGCCACATGTGGCCCTCTAGTTCCTCAAATGTGGCCCTTTGAATCCAAACTTCACAGAACTTCTGTTTTACAGAACAAATCCTTTTGTTAAGGGGATTCTATGAAGTTTGGATTCAGGCAAAGGGCTGCACTCGAGGCTGCAAGTTCCCCATCCCTATTCTAGCTCCCTTCAAGGATCAAGCTTAAGTGATGTTTCCCACACAAGGCCTCCTTGTCTCTCCCCATTCTTCCTTGCCCTCTCTCTCCCACTGCTACTGGAGATCTCCCTCTCTGCAACAAAATTATTTTGTTCTTTCTTTTGTAAGGGAGTGATGGTCATGGAATTAGCAGATTAGTTACCTCTCCCAAATTAAAGTAAGTGAAGAAATGCTGCATCTGGATATCTTAACCAGGCAAGAAGTTTCTCAATCAATCAATCAAATACTGTAGACAAAGTATGAAAATGCCTTGAAAACTACTGGATGACTTGGATTGATGTTGTGAAAGGAAATCTGTTCTGATTGGCTGGTGAAACCTGTCCATGCTTTATCAGTTATCTATAAAATGTAGAGGTAGCTCTGGGACCTAGACATTTGAGCTTCTAGTGGTTGAGAGGACAGAAGGCTTCCCATGAAAAGGAAATTGCTGGAGGAAGAAAAATGCCACTGACTTCAGCCTCAGTCTCCTTCCACCACCAACCCTCTCCCCCCTCCTCATCTTGACTGGAAGAGCTTCAATGGTTCCAGAGAATTTTGTACTTTTCACCTGTTCTTTAGCATCCTAGCATCATCCCCGGAAAAACACTAGCTGACAGCAGTGTCTGCATCAGCAGCTGAGAATAGACTAGATGTGATGAGGAAAGGTAGGTTCAAGGCTCTACAGAAAACCAGCAGAAAAGCTATGCCTTACCTAAGGGGGACATTTTGAAGACTTCAGAAAAAGAACTTCTAGAAGCTGTAAGTCACTCCTTTGCTACACATGGTCTCTAAATTTAAGCCCACCCTTACCTGGACTCTCTATGTACTTGCTAGTAGGATAACGTGTCTTAGACTTTTAGGGGGATGTTTTATGCCACTTATGCCACTATAATAAGTCTTTTGTTGTTGTTTAGTCATTTAAGTCCCATCCAACTCTTTGTGACCCCATTTGGGGTTCTCTTGGCAAAGATACTGGATGGGCTTGCTCTTTCCTTCTCCAGCTCATTTTACAGATGAGGAAACTGAGGCAAACAGGGTTAAGTGACTTGCCCAGGGTCACACAGCTAGTAAGTGTCCAAGATTGGGCATCCATGGCAGATGGTGGTGGGGGAATGAGAGAGAAATTCTCTCACATCAAAAACAAGAAATGATTCCCTCTCAGAGATGGAGCTCTTCTATAGCTGATTCTTTTCTCTGCTTCCAGAATCATATTCTGCATATCTGCTGCTACTGTGCTAGGTCAAACAAGTTATTCAGAATCTCTTCTCACCATATAGTTTCTGGAAAATCCCAACATGGACTCTAGCTCCTGGATTCTAATGCCTCATTCTTCTGACCTTTTGAAATTTACAAGGCCATAGACACATCTAATCTCCTTCACCTAATACGGTCAAGATAAAAAGCAAAGTGGTAAAGAACAGTGGTCTCTTTTTTAGGAACCACATGTCAGCCTCAGTGAGGAAGGCCTGAGCCCTCTACCCTTATATCATATTCTGTCCCTGTCCCTATCCCTGTCTTTGTCTCTGTCTGTCTTTTTGTCTCAGCTTCTTTCTCCCCACACTTCCTACCCCCCTCCCCAAACAGTAGTCAGAGAGGAAAAAGCCAGACCAGAGCAAATCCTTGGCTGGCTCAGTGTCATTTGAATGTATCACAGTTCTAGGTATGCATCCAATAACCAATCACATAGCAGACCAGAATTCACCACAGAATATCCACTGCAATTTGTGGAGCAAGGCACTTCGTTACATGTCATTACACCTTCTAGAAACAGGCTCCTTAGCCTGTTGCATGTTGAAGATTGCCTAGGTTGCTATCTCCACTCCACTCCCCTTATACTTCTAAGACTTAGTAATTCTGATATTCTGTAAATTGATAAGCAACCTAAGTACACTAAGACATGGACCTTGATCTATTCCAGTTCTTTATTAAAATTGTGCGAAAAGTCCCTTGGTTGAGGACAGAAAGTGTTGGAAATAATTCCCAAACAGGGGAGGACCATTGAGTTCTGTCACTGTAAAATTTAGACTACATGCAAAGACCCTCTCTCAACTTTTTTGAAAAATAATCATTGGATTAGAACTCAAAGAGACCATGGAAACCAATGCCTCATTTTAACAGTAAGGTCACTGTGGATCAGAAACTAATCAATCAATAAACATTTAAATGCCTACCATGTGCCAGATACTATGTTAAGCCCTGGGGATACAAAAGGAATTAAAAGATATTTACTACCCTCAAGCAGCTTACAGTCTAATGGGGGAAATGACATGTAAACAAACACACACATATAAAGCAAGCTATATACAGGTTAAAAAGGAAATAACAGAAGGAACACACTAGAATTAAGAGGTGTTGAGAAAAGCTTCCTATGAAAGATGGGACTTACAGGAAATCAGGGAAGTTAGTAGGTGGAGTTAAGGAGGAAGAGCATTACAGGTATAGAAAATGGCTGTGGCAGAGAGATAGAATATCTTGTTCATGGAACAACCAGGAGGCCAGTGTCACTGGATGGAAGAGTGTATGGCAGGGAGTAAGGTGTAAGGAAACTGGAAATGTAGGAGGGGGCTAGGTTATGAAAAGCTTTGACTATGAAACAAATCATTTTGTATCTGATCCTGGAAGCGATAGGGAGCCGACAGTTTCGTGAGTAGGGGAGTGACATGGTTGGATTTGTGCTTTAGGAAAATCACTTTGGTGGCTGAATGGACGATGGATTGCTGCGGGGAGAGACTTGAGGCAGACAGACTCAATAACAACCTATTAAAATAGTCCAAGCAGGGGTGATGAAGGCTTGTACTAGAGTGGTAGCATTGTCAGAGGAGAGGAGGGGGCATATTAGAAAGATGTTGCAAGGGTGAAACTAGCAGGCCTTGGCAATAGCTTGGATATGAGGGATGAGAGACAGTGAGGAGTTGAGGATGATAATAATAATAATAGTAGTAGTAGTTAACATTTGTATAGTACTTACTATGTGCCAGGCACCATAGTAAGCACTTTACAATTATCATCTCCTCTGATCCTTACAACAAGTCTTTGAGATAGATGCTATTACCACCCGTATTTTACAGATGGGAAATCCGAGGCAGAGTTATGTGACTTGACTAGGATCACATAGCTAGGAGGTTGGATTTCAACTTGGGTCTCCCTGACTCCAGGCTCAGCACTCTATTCACTGTGCCACCTAGCTGCCTGAAGGACTGGGAAGATGATGTTGTCCACTACAATATTAGGAAGGGAGGAAGGGAGGGCTTAGGGGGAAAAGTTTTGGACATGTTGAGTTTAAGGTGTCTACTGGACACCTTTGAGATGTCCGAAATTCAGTTGGAGGTGTGAGATTGAAGGTCAACAGAGAGGTTGGGGTAACTCAGAATCAAACCCCTTCTTTCTGAACATTTTATACTTTATCTACTATGCCATATACTCTCTCCTGTCTGAGCTCATATTGGATCAGATGTATTTGACTTGCTACTGGAATTATTTTCACTTGGGGTAAAAACAATTGGATAGGGGACATCCACAGTAGTGCAGAAGACAGTCAGACTGGAAAGGGGTAGTCTGGCCCTTGCCCTTTAGAGGTTGGGGGTAAGGTGGACGGGGTGAGGACATTATGACAACAGGCCCCTGGAGGTGATTACACGTAGCACAGACCATCAGAGGACCTTGCAGTAAAGTTGGAGACAGTGATTACCCTGGGGAGGAAATACTTTGTGCCCTTTCCTCCTCTACAACAACAGTTTGGAACAAAGCTCTATTCTCTTCATGCTAGTTATAACACTATGGTCTAGGATTCAAATATAAGAAGAAAGTTCTTCCTTCTTTTCAATAGTCTTTTTATACAAGTTCATTCAATTATTTATAGCTATAATTTTTACAGAAATAGATTTTTTGTTAGCGAGGCTAGCAATACTCCCAGGACTTCAACGACTCTGTTCATTAAGTGCAAAACCTGTGAAAAGAGATGCTTGTCAGGACAAAAGAAAATGATAGCTATTCCTAATGTAAAAGGCTAAGGATGAAGAGTCTAGATTTTTCCGCCATAGGTTATAGGGTGTCATGTTCTAAAGACCAGGTAAGTATGACTTTGCCTAGTTCTTGTAGAATTTCAAATTTACAGATAAAGGACCACATTTTAAAACGATCATAAATCTAAGTCTAGCTTGCACAAGGCAAGAATTCTATTTTTAGTGTGTCTGGATTGCAGCCTTCCCCTCTGAAAACTGATGATGACTGCAAAGCGAGAATGAAAAATGAAAGTTTAGGAGAGGGGATGGTGAAGAAGAATGGAAATAACATTTAGCCACTGGAGCTCTGGGCCACTAATTCAGTTCAGGTCAGTGTTAATTACAAATATTTGGTTTTTTTTTTCTTCGATGCCTACCACATAGCAGGCTCTTAGTAAATGTGTGACTGATTCTATGGTGGTGAGGCTTATTATTAATAAAAATGTTTATCTTTATCTATATTGATGTATATGTGCTTATCTCAAGGAGACAAATCTATTCTAGATTGTAACCCCCTACTGGGCAGGGACCTTATATATCCAATTCCATTGAAAGAATAGCACTTCTCACAGATGGCTGCTTAATAATACTTTTGTAAATGATGAAGTATGAAGTGAATTTTCTGATATGAAACTGGCTGAATGTAGGGGTGGTAATTGTGAAGCATTTCTGTAAAATCTGATTGTAATCTTAGGTTTGTCCAGATGTGTTTCGAGATGTTAGTCATACCCAGTGATGTATTTGCTTTTTATGTATCACATTAGCAAATACTATAGCACATATTCTTGAAATTCATAAAGAAAAGCACATGAAAAGTTTTCTCTTCAATTCTTTCTGCTGATCTGAATGCCACTCATTCTTCAAGGTCGTTTTCTTTTCTTTTTTTTTTTTTATTAATTTCTTTTGAATTATCAACAATCACTTCTATAAGCTTTTGAGTTTTAAATTTTTCTCCCCTTCCCTCCCCACTTCCCTCCCCAAGATGGCATGCAATCTGATATAGGATATACATATACATTCCTATTAAACAAGTTTTCACATTAGTGGTGTTATAAGTAAGAATTAGAACCAATAGAAGGAACCACCAGAAAAAGGAAACAAAACACAACAGAAGAAAAAAAAAGCAAAAAAAGCTTCGATCTGCATTCCAACTCCATAGTTCTTTTTTCTTTGTGGATAGCATTTTCCATCATGAAGCCTTTGCAGATGTCTTAGATCTCAAGGTCCTTTTCAAGCCCAGCTTTGCTGTGCATCTCTCCTTGACCATTTCAGTCCATAATGATCTGAACTCCTTGCCTTCTGTTCCATTCATTTGGCACATAGCATATGTTGCTTTGTGTTGTTGGTCAGGTCACACGTACATATTATCTTTTGATCTAGACTGGACGCTCATGAGAACAGAGACTCTTTCATATAGCTTTTGCATCCCATCACACTAGTACAATCCACTCTGTATAAAGTAGGTCGACCATAGGATCATGGATTTAGAGTTGTATGTGATCTTGGGAATCATCTACTTCCGCTAGGGACAGGGAGGTGGCACAGCAGATAGAGTACTGGGCCTGGAGTCAGGAAGACTCATCTTCCTGAGTTCAAATCTAACCTCAGACGCTACTAGCTATGTGACCTTGGGCAAGTCACTTATCCCTGTTTGCCTCAGTTCCTCATCTGTAAAAGATGAGCTGGAGAAGAAAATGGCAACCCATTTCAGTATCTTTGCCAAAAACAAACAAACAAACCCCTAAGGGGGGTCACAAAGAACAAGACACAATTGAAAAATGACTAAACAACAACAAAGCCCCACTTTTAAATTTTACAATGGAGACAATCAAACAATAGCATTTATTATGCACCTACTATATACTAGGGACAGTGCTAGGTGCTGGGGATACAAATATAATATTGAGATGGTCTCTGACCTCTTTGAGGTAAGGGACTTTCTTCAAGGGGGAAATAGAGTCATAGATAAATAGATAAGTAAAGGATATGCAGAAATAAATACAAAGGGATTGCAGGGGAGGGGTTTGGCACTAGCAACTAGTGAAATCAGAATTATGTCTTGAAGGAAGTGGCACATGAACTGAGTTCTGATGGGACCTCAGGATTCTTAGAGGCAGAGGTCAGGAAAGAATACATTCCAGGCAAGGTGGCAGACATTTGCAAAGGCATGGAGATAGAATGTTGTATATGAGAAAGGGCAAATAGGCCAATTGGACTGGAGCATAGAGTATGTGTAGGGAAGTAGTGTATAATCTTCATGGAGAGGAAGACTGTAAATGGGTTTAACTGCCAAATAAAGAAGTTTGTATTTCATCCTGGACACAGTAGAGAGCCTCTGAAGCTTCTCAAGCAGGGGAATGATCTGGTCAGAGTTGGGCTTTAGGAGAATCAATTTGGCAACAATGTGGAGGGTAGACTTGAGAGGGGAGACATTGCATATAGGGAGACCAATAAGTTGTCGTTGTTGAGTCATTTCTGTAGTGTCTGACTCTACATTTGGGGTTTTCTTGGCAAAGGTACTGAAGTGGTTTGCCATTTCCTTCTCCTGCTCATTTTTTACAGATGAGGAACTGAGGCAAGCAGGGATAAATGACTTGCCCAGGGTGATGCAGCTAGTAACTGTCTGAGGCTGGATTTTAACTCAGGTCTTCCTGACTCCAGACCAGTATGGTGGTTATCCACCATACCACCTAGGTGCCATAGACCATTAAGTAAATAAAGAGATCATTGTTGACCTTGGGGAGGGCAGTTTCAGCTGAGTGGTAGTGATGGAAGTCAGATTGTAAGGGCTTGTGAAGTGAATGGGAGGCCAGGTCAGTGCACAACACTCTCCTTCAAACATTCGGATTTTCAGTCATACTGACCTGCTTTCTATTTCTTCCATCTCTTCTCTCTGTGTCTAAGCATAGGCTGACCCCCAAGCCCAGAGTGCCTTCTCTCTTTACCGTCCCCACCCCCCCACAGAATGCTTAGCTTCCTTTGAGTATAGTTCAAGGAAAGCCTAGCCTGATTCCCCCAGTTACTTTTGCTCTCCCTTTAAGTTTAAAATTTCACTGAGACTTTTGGGACACCTCATACATTCATTTTAATTTAATTTTCAATGTACATATCATTTCTTCCAATAGAATGTAAGCTTTTTGGTGACATGGCCTATGTCACAGTCTTTGTATCTTGGCACCTAGGATAGTGCCTGGTAAGTAGAAGGTGCTTTATAAATTATTATTAAAGGAGTACTTTCAATTCAATAAGCTGCTCAAGATTAAACAGAGGGGAGGGAGACAGGTGTGGAATTCAAATTAGTCAGGTGGTGGCAGTGGATAGAGCTTAGGATCTGGCATCACAAAGACCTGAGGTCAAATCTGGCCTCAGACACTTACTAGCTGGGTGACCTTGGGCAAGTCACTTGACCTCTGTTTGCTTCAGTTTCCTCATCTATAAATGGGGACAATGGTAGCCCTTCCTTGCCAGTAAGGGCTTCTATCCCAGATTGAATGAGATAATATTTTTTAAAGCACTTAGCACAGTGCCTGGCATGTAGTAGGCATTATTACATAAACACTAGCTATTATTAGTATATTAAACTAAGGTCCTCTGACTCCAGATCCAGCTCTCTTTCCACTGGACTATTAATCAGTAGCCCTGCTAGCAAACAGAATGTAAGTTTGTCATGGAAAATTTGCACTTCCCTCTGCATTAACTCCAAAACTCATTCCCTGCTAAGGCTACTAGGCTTTTCTATAACCCTGTCTCACCATTGTCATAGGGATGACAGATATAATGGGGCTGGAAGGGGTGGATGGAAAAATAACCAGTGGTCAGTGGCTACAATACCTCTGCCAGGCAGTCATTCATATCCTCATTCTAACCCACCCTCCTATCTCTGATTGCCAGGAAGATGGAGAAGCTGTGTGGTCATTCCACTTTCCTTATGAACTAGCAAAGGCAGCAGAGTAATTCTTCTCCAATCAAATACTATAAGGTCTATTAACATTTTTTTTATTTTGCTTGCCTGCCTCCTAAAATTACTCATCTAGGGAAATGCTCCCATGGTGCTTTTATTCCCATGGTTCATTCTGGGGATTCAGCAGATTTTAAAATTGGTTTTCTTTGCTTTGCTTCCTTACTATTCCCTTTATTGAATTTTAAGATGGGGTAAGAGATTAGAAATTCTGGGAGAACAAATGTAGTTCTTTTTCAAGGCCAGAGGGATGGATTAAATGAACCCTCAAGGTTCTTTTAAAGCCCTGTAATACTTTCAAAAACTATGCTGACAATCCATAGGTGAAAGAGACAACATGATATCTTGGGTTATCTAACATATTAGGCTGTCCTGAGAATTAATTAGAATAATTTCTTATTAAAAGAATTCCAAGAGGAGGTGAAGGAACAAAGAATTCCAACTATGTTAATTGAAATGTGGTCGGAGAAATTAGGGAATAATTTAGAATCTAACTGAGTATTTCTAAATAGGAACTGCTACAATGTAGGGCTGGTACATCTCTTTGAATGTGGGCTTGACAGACCCTTTGACAGTTTCAACAGGTGGCGCTTACCATCAAAGAAACAGTGGTGTGTGGAAGGGAGAAAGCGAAAGAGGAGGCATGATTGAATACTTCAGTATGCAATTACATTTTCTACATAATTAGTCATAAATTGAGCATCCAAACATAGATGCATGCGTAATTAATTATGACTTATTTAGAAGCACTCTGCTGGTGACACTTTGTTCTTCATTTCCTGCAAATCAAATTACTGAAGTTTTCATTTCATTTAAAAAATAATTTCCCTCATGTTATTATTATTTTTAAATTTTAAATTGAGATACAGGAAGATGAAAATGCTCCTACCAGGAGAGGTAAATATTAAAGTGGGTACTGGTAGGGAAGGATGGTGTCTAGAGAAAACTGGGGAGCGTTCAAATCATTGAGACTGTCTGGAATTGAGCCCCCACTACCTCAGTGTTTCCACTATCTTACTTAGCCTTTTAAAACCCCTTTCTTCCTTCAAGCTTTTTCTTCAACCCCTTTCTTCTTCCAGCTCAGCTGTCATCTTCCATCATGATGCCTCCCATCATGAAAATGATATTTTCTGCCTCATATTTCTCATAGAAACTTTACTGGATCTTTCACCACATTTTGTCTTGTGTCATAGTTATTGTGTACACATCCCAGAGCTGTTCAAGGTTGTATGGCTGTAGTTCTAGATAACATACTTCTCTTGGGTTTTTTTTTTTTTTTTTTTGCTGCCACATCATATTATTAGGTTGGGTTATGCTGGTAGATGTTTAACAACTGATTCTTATATCTCTCTCTATCTATATATGGAGAGGGAGATGGAGAGGGACAGAGAGAATTTTTAAAAAATATTCAATGCAACTTTATTTTCATAATCTGAAAAGTATACAGAGTATGGTTATTAACTATAAACTAGCACAAGCCTATTTGCCAGGAATTTGAAAATATCAATCTGATTCCATATTACAATTCAAGATTTTATTTTTTCTTTAGGGAGTGTTATTACCTCTAGGAAGGGATATTCAGAAGGGGGAAATTAGATGGAGAGAAAGGGGCCTGGAGTCAGGAAGACCTGAATTCAAATCTTCTGGCCTGAAACACTTATTAGCTATGTGAGTCTGGACAAGTGACTTAACCTTTGTTTGCTTTGGATGCAGCTCGGTGATTCAGCGGATAGAGCACTGGGCCTGGAGTCTGGAAGACTTGAGTTCAAATCTAGTCTCAGACCAGTATTAGCTATGTAACTCTGAGCAAATCACTTCACCATGTTTATATTAATCCCCTGGAGAAGGAAGTGGCAAACCACTTCAGTATCTTTGCCAAGAAAACCCCATGGACAATATTTGTTTGCTGTGGTCCATGGGATCACAAAGGATTGGACACAATTGAACAACAACAATATACACATGAAGGACATACTTTTAAGTTTAATCTGCATTATGGCCATTTTCTCCATCTTTTTCTTAAGTATAGACAAGTAACAAAACAAAAAATCAAGTCCTATTTTATAGAATTTGCTGATTTTCAAGGTGCAAATGCTCATAACTGAAAATTTAACAATTGACTGAGGGATCCTCTTCATTTTTTTTTTTTAGATTTTTAGGCAATTGGGGTTAAGTGACTTGCCTAGGGTCACACAGCTAGTAAGTGTCAAGTGTTTGGTCTGAGGCTGGATTTGAACTCAGGTACTACTGACTTCAGGGCCGGTGATCCATCCACTGTGCCACCTAGTTGCCCCTGAGGGATCCTCTTCAGCTGGCTCCAGCACACCACTGCTGTTAACCCATATTAATCATGGTGATCTCCACGGTCAAAAGTTATTCACAAAAATGTTAAAAAGAACAGGTCCAAGAACAAATCTCTTGGACACTCCACTAGATATTTTCTTATCAAACATTCCCATCATAATATGAAATTTGCCAGGACTTGAAATTAAGATCTCTAGTTTGCATCTGTCTTCTTTTGTTCCCTTGGATAATTGGGAGATTTCCCCAGATTCTATTCTGTGGCACCCCTCCCACTTGCCGCAGCCTTTCAGAAATAATTGACAGTGGCTCAGTAATTATATTCACTTATTTTTCCAGTGTTCAGGGGGTAAAGTTTATCTATCCCTGGTGACTAGAACTCATCAAGAACAGCCAAGTGTTTTCGTACTTCTTCATTATTTTCTTGAGTTTTACTTTCTCAATATTTTTTTTCTATCTGTTCCAACCTAAAGATTATTTTACTTGGCATAAAAAAGTAGCAAAATAATAGATGAATTGATTAAAAGGCATGTAAACCATGTCTACAACACTCAAACCATTTTGACTAGGATAAAACTCCATGATAGGTTTCTTCCTAGGGAAAAAATAAATAAATATGCTTCAAGACTCTCTCTCTACTCTTCAGGTTTTCAGAAAGAATGACATGTTCCTTAAAAAAAAAAAAATAGAAAATCCTCTTCCCTACACGTGGCGGTTTTATTCCTTTTTCAAACTTCCTCTTTTCTCCAATATAGATAAAAAAATCCATTTTTGTGTTCTCAACCAACCTTAGTCTTTTTGAGTATAGCACACCTGATAGTATGACAGGTCATGATTTTGGGTTCATCTTCCATTTTTCTGATCTTGTTTTAATCTTCCGTGCGTATCTTTTAAAGATAATTCCCCTCTGCTTCCCCACTTGGAACTAGAGATTCTTGTCCACAGAACAAATTTAGTTGAGGGGGTGCCAAAGAGGGAAGGGTAATATGGAGGGCAGTCTGCTCTGGGTACATTCATAATAGGAGAGGGAGTAACTTAACCTCCAGAGAGTCAGACCTGAGCCCCCAAAGCATAGTTAATGACTCCTAATGCCCCAAATCCCAAGAAAAGGTAAGACCAGGAAGGTGTAGGGCACCTCCCAGGTGGTGGCTAGGACAACGAGCCTGGGAGTCCAGTACCATGGTAACCAGACCCTGAGAATGACTGTTCAGAGCTGGTCAAAGTAGTGATAGTGGTTTTGCTGCATGCTAAGTGCCAGCAGAGGACCATAAGGTATGAGGACAAAAAGCGTGGGGAGGAAACTTGCCACCAGGATATTTCAAGCAAAATCTTAGTCACCTTGCCCCAGTTAATGGCTTTGCTCTCCTTTTTCCTCATCAATGAAATTGTTTCTCTTTGGATCTTCAGAATTTCATTCCTGAGAGCTTCCCATTTCTCTTTGTCTGACTTCCCAGCAGAATTTTAGGTCAGAAAATCCTGTATAATTTTACTTTGTGTCTTTTGAAAACTCCCCCCCACCAAACTAGGGTGAAATCTGATGATGCTTGGCTTTCCTTTCCCTCTCTATCACAAATCCTAATGTGGAATAGTAATTTCTCCTTAAAGTTCCCATTATGTCTGCTTCAACAACTAGTCTTGCTTGCTGGTGGGGAACCAGGACCAGAATAGCACTCTTTTGCTGCTTCTTCCATCTTTTGAAGGATAAAATTAGCACTAAGGAAAGACAAGAATTTTTTAGCTGCTCTGCTTTGGGAGGAAGTGAGAGCTCTCACAGATATTTGGGTAAGTAAAGTCCCCCATCACTATTATTTAATCAAATAATCAACAAGTATTTATTAAGCACTTACTATGTGCTAGAAACTGAGTTAGCCACTGGGGATATAAATATAAAAGTGAGACAGCCTTTGCCTTCAAGGGGCTTACATTTCTATTGAGGGGATACAACATGTCCACAACTTGAAAGATATGGCATTTAATCTGAGTTTTGAAGGGAGTTAGATGTTCCAAGAGGCAGAGGTGAAGAAGGAGAACATTCCAGGTGCACTGGATGTCAGCTTTGTCTTTTTATATTAGGATCTGTAGTCTACTTTGCTGATTTCCTATATTTTTGTTTGTTTTTAGTATGGACAGTGACTTATATTGCTGGTACTTTCTTTGGATTTTGTCTCCTGTGAATTACAGAGTATCTCTATTGCTTTTCTTCTTATACACTGTAGCAGTCTGGAAGTTTCTCCCTCTTCCCTTCCTTATCAGTTTTTAGAGGCTTTTTGATTAGATTTGCAAAACCAGGTGAATTCATTTCACCAATCTTTGTTAGATACACTCTATCTATAGCCAAGAGCCTACCCTCCCCATATTTTCAGTTGTGCTGTAAAAATCCAAACCCTGTTCTCACACACCTTCTTAACTAGTTTGTCCATTTCTTAAATCTTTCTTTTCCAAAGCCCTTGCTTTTTCTTCTATTTGCCACATTGACAGACTTCATGATCCTTACTAATGTTCTTTTCTGGATTCCTTTCAGCAGAATTATTTATGCCCATATGAATTACTACAGGCCTTTGACTATGTGACAAATCTTGGGAGGTTTTCTAAAATCTAGATACAGGGCTCAGGAGGTCAGAACCTCCCAATTATGAATGCCAAATTGTCAAATATTTGCCTTAGTACCTTTCATCAGGGTTTCACCAATCACCATTGCTTTTTTTTTCTTAAGAATTCAATTCAATAAACATTTATTAAGTACCTATTGTAAGGCACTGTGCTAAGTGCTAGGGATATAGTCCTTACCCTCAAAAAAGTTACAATTTAATGAGGGAAGGCAAATCACTAGAGGAAGCTGGAAAGGGGTGGGGGATAGGGAGTAGGGGAACACCTGGGAGGGGATATCCAGCCCTGGGGCATCTTGTTCTGTGGAGTTGAGATCAGGCAAAGCTGCAGATGCAAAGTGGAGTGTTTCTAATCTAGACGATCTCTCTCCTGATAGCACCTATGGATCCACATAATTTCTTGGAGAGCAAATAGATGCTTCCTTCTCAGAGTCTGGTTCCTTCCTCCACAAAAAGAGCTTATATCTATTACATGTATTCAAATACTCAGTGGTACATCTCTTTTTCCTCCATGTTACATTCATCCAACCTTTGCTTCTTCAGATGCCTGTTTTCCTCTTTGTTTTTTATCTTGAAGCCCTTCTATTTTTTTTTTTTTAAGGAACGTTATTCTTTCTGAAAACCTGAAGAGTAGAGAGAGAGTCTTGATGCATATTTATTTATTTTTTCCCTAGGAAGAAGCCTATCATGGAGTTTTATCCTAGTCAAAATGATTTGAGTGTTGTAGGCATGGTTTACATGCCTTTTAATCAATTCATCTATCTATCCATCAATCAACCAGCAAGTATTCATTAAGTGCCTACTACTTGCCAAATATTGTGCTTTTAAAAGATAGACTCTAAAGCAGGGATTCTTAATCTTATTTTTGTGGCATGTAGTCCTTTGGCAGTCTGGTAAAGCCTAAGACACCTTTCTCAGAATAATGTTTTTAAATGCACAAAGTGAAATATATATGATTACAAAGAAAACCAATTATATTAAAATAAAGATACATTTATTTTCCAAGTTCATGGACCTCCTGCTGTAGAGTGGGTTGTTTTCTGGTGGCTTTTTGAGAGCAAAACTAGGCTGGGAGCAGTTTACTGAAAGTTAGTTTGATGAGCTCCTACCCATAAAAATACTTAATGCCTACATGTAAGATTGTTCTTAGGATTTGAGCAGTGTTTGGTGGTAAGAGGAAATATGGTACAGGAGGAAAAGTACAGGCTCTAGACTCCATAGACTTCAGTTTAAATCCTCCCTCCACCACTTACTACCTGTGTGACCTTGGGCAAGTCATTTCATTTTTTTGGGGGGGGGGGTCAGAAGTAGACATTTATTATTTAAGTTGAAGGACAAGTTGTGAAAGGGGTGGGATGGGGCACATTCAGAATAGAGAGTTCAAGGTGGAGCCCTAGGAAAGGGAAGAAGGGAGGAGACAGGGAGAGGAGATGCTCTCTCCACTCTGTCTGCTCTAGACCAGGTTGTTCCTGACTTCTGTGCCCTGCTCCAGGGCACACAATGAAGCACATGATAAGATGAGGTTCCAGGGGCTACAGGTTTAGGAAACATCAAGGTGTGGTCAGAGTTACAGATCCAACCTGAGATGGGGGCTGGGATTCTCCTTGGATGAGCAGCACTGCTTCTTCATGAAACCACTCTCATGAAACACTCTTGTAGTTAAAGTCTTTGTGCTAAACAATTCTTTAATCACCTTTCTAATTTCTTGTACTTTGTTGCTGGTTTCTTTGAATATGCATCCAACTTGGAAGCTGTCTGCTCAAGAGCTGCTACTTGCTTCTCAATTAAAGTGATCTGATCCAGATATGGCTAAAGTGCTGCATATTTCTGGTTTAAGTCCTTTAGGTTTCTACTTATGTTTACTGCAATATTTTTCATTTCTAGATACTTCAAGTGAGTCAATTTGTTCATATTTTCCAGAAGTTAATAATCTTCACTGGTGGCTGTCAGCTTGCCTGTCCGGTATGTGGCCATTTTGGAGAACATATCCTGCCACAGCCCCATGATGTTCTCCTCGGCAGGCTTTGTGGCTTTCTCGGCCATCTCCACCATGGCATCATCTAGGCCGGGGAAGGGAGGAAAGTGAAAGGATGGAGGGAAGGATGGGGATGGGGAAAAGGAGGAGGGGTAGAGGACGGAAGAGGAGGGGAGGGGAGGGGGAAAAAAGAGAAAGGGGAAGAGTCAGAGAAGGAGGTAAGGGGAGAGAGTGAGGAGGGGGGCGGTGGATTGTTGTCTGGGCCCCACCTCTCCCCTTCTTCCCTTCTTAATTTCTTTTAGCTTCAGTTTCCTCGGCTGTCCAACAAGGGCGTTGGACTAGATGCCTTTGAAATCTATGAATTAGAGCTAGAAAGGATGTTGGAGGTCATCTGATCTAGGATTCACCTTTTATAAAGGAAGTTAGATGACTTGACTAAGGTCAGACAGTCTCTGAAGCCAGGTCCATCATTTTCCATTACGCCATGGTGCTTTAGTGACTGGAGTTGACCTGGATTCACTTTAGAGAGATTATATGGCATAGTGGAAAGAACACTGGAATGGAAGTCAGAAGACGAGAGTTCTAGTTCCTATTACATCATCAGGAATGGAAATCAAGAAACCTGGGTCTTAACTCTGGCTTTGTGATAATGGGCAAGTCATTTAACCTTCTTTGAAGTTCAGTTTCTCTATCTACGAAATAAGGAGGTTGGACCAGTTGATATCTAAGGTCCTTTCTAGGTCTGATGTCCTTTGATTTTTTCATAGGCTTGAAAAAAGAAATTATAAGTGATTAGACTTGCTCTGTTTGGTCCCTGAGAGCAGAACTATAGGCAATCATTAGAAGTTTCTGAGAGGCAGATTTTTGTTCTATATAAGGAAAAACTTTCCTAGAATTAGAGTTTGTCGCAAAGTAGAATGAATCACCTCTAGAAGTAGTGAGCACCTCATCACTGTAAGTGTTCAAGTGGAGACTAGATGACAACTTGTCTAAGATATTGTAGAGAAGATTCCAGCTCAAGCATAGGTTGGGCATAATGACTTGCAAGATCCTACTCTACTCCTACTTAGATGATCTATCATTCTATGAATCAGTTTTCAAAGCTTTAAAAACAGGGATTTTTGTTTCTTTTTGTTCCATGTTTTGAAGAAAGCAGGATTTTAACTTTTAATTTTTGGAACCTACACATAAATTTCAAAAAGCTGCTTTTACTTTTAATTAATTTCAAAGTAAATGGATCTCCATTGAATAAGTGTCTTTAGGTGAGATATATGCTTTTGTAGAAGGGAAACAGGAACAAACCTCCAATGTTGACTTTAATAACCAGAGTCCTTCAAATCCTGTTGATCCAAATCAAACGGACATTCATCAGTTTTCATTTCTCTCTAATTATGTTACACGTTCATTTAGCTTCAAAATTGCCTCCATATATTCTCCACTTTCTGAGAACTCATTTGCTTCATTTGCTCTTCAGAAATCTTTCCAATTATTTGGGTGCCCAATTGTTCGTGAAACATCAGCTCTGTTTATGCCAAAAAAGCCTTTTGAAGGGAAGATTTATCCTTATGACTATTATATGCTGATTTCAGACAGATCTAAAGTCCAAGAATATTGAAACACTGAGTAACTTTTTGGTTCTCTTTCTAAAGTTTTAGCTAACTTTACCTTCATTCCTCAGTTTGCATTTTGGTACTATTCATTTCTTCTTTTGTGGTTAGCACAACTTAATTAATGAATTGTAACACATTATCTTGTAGCAGCTCAGGCTGATCTCAGAGAATCTCAATGGTACCAGTTAGGTTTGGGGAATGATACAATCCAGACCTGCACAACTTGTAAACTTATTTGGTCAGCAGATAGATTAGACTAGAGACAGACTGACAATGGTTGGTTGCCTTGGGTCATGGGCCAGCTGACCGAAATGCTTTTGCAGCTGCTTGATGCTGTAGGTTGTGCAGGCCTGATACAACCTTCAAGAGGTAGACCAGGAGCCAGTAATCCCTACCTCAAGAAAAGTAGAAGATGGTGCACCACTCCAGCTGTGAAGTTCTGAGCTGAGCGGGCTAAGCCAATCAGGTGTTTGCATTAAGTCTAGCATTAATATGGTGAGTCCCCAGAGGAGGAGGGGTGTTGGCATGAAGCTGCCTAATGGGCTGGACTGGCCCAGGTCAGAAACAGAACCAGTCAAAGCTCTTGTGCTAATCAGCAGTGGGATTGGGTCTGTGAGTGGTCACTTCACTATGTTGCCTAAACAGCATAGGGAGACCAAGTCTCAAAAAAAAAAAAAAAAAAGCAGACCAGAACTGCTTCAATAATCTCCTAGAGTATTTTTTACTTCAAATATCACTTTTAGTTGAAGATATACTGATTCAAGAACAAGCTTAAGAGGTGAGAAATTTCCCTCTTTCTAATATTTCCTCTAGCCTAGAATGCTCTCCCTATTCATTTCTTCCTAAAAAATGTCAATTCATCTTTTAAAGCCCAGCTCAGGTCTAGGTCTCTCCATGAAATCTCTGAGTAATCCAGTCCACATTTGTCTATTTCTCTAAAATTACTCTTATCAGATCTCTGAATGACCAGAAGTCTGCTGCTGAGGTGGGATGGGTTGATGCCACACAGGTGAGATGAATGATGAAAAGGAAATGGAGTGAGGAATTATTAGCTGGTATTGGGGAGGCAAAACTTAATACAGGCAGTACAATGATAAAAGAGCACAAGACAAGAAATGAGCCACAGGGATGTCCTGCTGGAAGAATGAGCTCAGCTTGCCAAGGTATGGCTTGTACCTATCACAGAATGAGAAATTTCTGACTTTAGACTCCACTGGCCTTTAGGATAGTCTAAAGGAGACCTGTGTAAATTTCTTTAGCACGCCTTTCTTGCCATCTCAGATCTCATCTGATAGAGACATTGCTTCACAATAGAACAGACGGTGAATCCTGGATCCAGGGCAGCCATCCCCTTGTAAGCAGAATTTGTCTCTGCTGTTAGCCTCTCTTTTCCTGAGGGTCAGCCACAAGGTCTAGCAACTATACTACTTTAATATGTTTCATATGATTTAACTCTTAATAATTCACTGTTGTATTTAAAAAAAAATTCTGTGTTTTTCTTCCTTAGTAACTTTGAGGACTGAGATTCTTTCTTTTTTCTCCATATAGCTTTTGCCTAACACATAGTAGGTGCTCACTAAATCTTTGGTGGTCTGACTCGAATATAGGGATCAAAAGCATTAACATCTATGCTCAATTATCCATGGTAATTGGAACATGGATTACATGTGTAGTAACTAAACTTGTGAGAGAAATGATTATTAATAACTAATTATTTGGGGAGATTCAGAGTACCCCTTTTCTCTATCCTCAAGACCTCAGTCTCTGAAGGTTGAGCTAAACTTTTCCTCTATCCAACCCCACCCAACCTTACAAGGAATCTCTAGTCTAATGTGAATTCCAGCTTGGTGGAGATAGAACCTTTTCTCTAAATTGTCCAAGGCTGGGGGTGGTCTGGGTATAGAGATAGTTTCTGTGTCCAAGGGTGACATGATGTCACTCTCAGCCCCTCATTGAAGTAATTTCACTTTTATTTGTAAAGTCCACCTCTCGTTAATTGTTAGCCAATCAGAGTTGATTGCCATCCTTTTCCACACTGCTCTTCCAAAAGGTCGTATAAGCCATGAGCCCATTACCTTGATTGTCTTTGGTCTAAGAGAAAGATGACCAAATGGCCATCCTTTCATTAAAATGCTGGCATTATTAATAAAATGATTAAATTATCCAGAAATTATGTCTCTTGAACCTTTTTAAATGCCACACCTGCCTGTACAAAACTTCAGACTCCAGTGCCAAAGCCATGAGTTGGGGGCAGAAGCTGGGGTGGAAAGATTTTTAAAAGGACTGAGTTTAAGGTGAAGGAAATGATTGGGGCAATAGCATCCTGTTTAAGGCAGTCTCTTTCTCTTTTCTAGCTATTTTGGAAGGACTATGACAGCGTTTGTACCATGATGGAAAGGAAGGAGGGGGAGGAATCTCCTCAGAATTGCTTGCTATTAAAAGGACAGAAACATGCACCTGACAGGGCTAGAGATTTGGGAAATATATGGATGGCCACCTGAAAGCAAAGTCACACCTAGTATGGCCCTTCTTGAATCATCTGTGCTGCCTTCTGGAAAGAGACCAATAGAGCATTCACGTTCCTGCACTGAATTAATGGAAGCTGATATAATTCTGTGAATTTTTGAGTGGAAAAATTCTAGGTGAAAGTCTTTCCCACTCTTCCCCTTTCTCCTCCCAGCAAAAGAAAATTGAACTTCTGGGCTTTAGCCTTGTGTAATGCTGTAGGAAACAGAAAGGGTGGTGCTGGGTGTATTGCTATTAAACTGTGTTGATTTATTTCTCCTGACTTGATTAAAGTTTTATACAGCATGTCTTATAAGTGACCTTGAATGAAATGAGGTGAGGATGGCATGAAGGGGAGTTTTCCTTAGTAGGATGGAGACAGCCATTTATTTGATTGGTGTAAACATTAACCCATACCCTTACAAAGGAAAAACTTACACTACCCACAAAAAGGTAGAGACAAGGGGACAGTGACAGCCAGTAGCTCTGAGAGCTAGACCAGGAGCTTGACTATTTGGGGGCATACTCTGGTCTTAGGTCAAGTGCTTAGCTCTACCTGTCATGTATATCCCCCAATACCAGTTGGGTGCACTGGGATAACAACTAATTTCCTTGTGTTGTTTCCCAGAGGCAGAAACGTGCTGATTTCAGCTAAGTGGATTAATAGTTTTATCTTGAGGAAAGGTGTCTGCCTAGGGATGTGGGTTAGATTTTCCACCAATCAGACCAATCAGAAGCTTAGTCTTCATCCTACTTAGGAAAACTCTCCATCTCATACTCACTGCATTTCATTCAAGGTTACCTACAAGGATACATACTGTATCAAACTTTAATCAGGATAGTAGAAATAAATCAAAGCAAGTTGCTATAAAAACTCCCTGCACATGTTTTCCCTGCTCTCAACCCTCTCAGTTCTCTGCATTCTCTAGATTAATAGTTCCTAGTCAGGCTGTTGCAAGGACTGAACCCTTAATGCATTGAACAGGTCCTGGGCGGACGCGTAGTTTGCCACAAGGGTTAGCCAAGAGAAGGACGAAAATGAAGACAAAAGACTGAAGATCTTGTATTCAGGAATATATAGGCTAAGAAGAATTTTGCAATTACTTGAGGGACTGTTATGTTTGTGTTTTACTTTTAGTTAATTTAAAAGTAAATGGGTCTCTAGTGGAGAAGTTCTAGTGACATGTAATATGCACCAAAAACAATTTGGTCTTCTTAGAAGAGAAGGTAGAAGGGCTGGAGGAATGCATTGCTATGCTCCAATTTATCAGGAAGGATGAAATGTTTCTTGAACTTTTGAAAAAAAGGAAGAAGAATTTCAAGGAGTTTACAAAGAGCAAAGAAGATTTAAAGAGACAGAAGGTGGAAGAATATGATGGCAACTAAGAGAGTGAAAATAAGCAACTAAGAGAGTGAAAAAGAGAGACCACTTAACCCTTGGACCTAAGTAACAGGTATCAGGTTTTTTCTGTAGAGGGGGAACTGACTGAAGATGCTTCTTGACCTTCTAGGACTGATGAGGATATAGGTGCATAGATAGCATTAGGTCTCGCAACAATGGTGAGAGTGAGAAGAGATGAGTAGAGAGAGTTGGCAACTTCCTATTGTCAGATACTGAAGGAACCATTGTCCATATGACATAAATAACAAAGGAAGACTATTGTCTTTTTAATATGATGCCTGAGATCTAACAAATAGTTTTCTAAGACTTGTTAGACCTAGTAACTGCTATCCACTTCTGGTAACTTATATGGGACAAATGATACCACCAGGAAGGAATCTAAAGTTTGTTGCTAAAAGGATAAGGAAGTCATGGAGTGGGGGAATTAATAACAAAACAAGCATACAAACAAAAAAAAATCAACTGGATTGGTATATTCATCACTAATAATAATAGGAAATTCAGAAGAGAAAGGTGGATTCTGGAGGTCAGTTAGTCAATAACTATTTATTAAGCACCTGCCAGGCACTGTGCTAAGCACCAGCAATAGAAAGAAAGACAAAAGACAATCAAGTCCTGCTCTCAAAGAGCTCACAGTCTCATGTGAGAGACAAACATACAAACAACTATGTGCAAACAAGATCTATACAGGATAAATTGGGGGTAATCTCAGAAGGAAAACATTACCCTTAAGGGGGATCAGGAAAAGTTTCCTATAGATGGTCAGATTTTAATTGATACTTGAGGGAATCCAGGAAGCAGAGATGAGGAGGGAAATCATTTCAGGCATGACGGGACAGTCAGTAATGTTGGGAGTAAGGAGATAGGTTGTCTTGTTTGAGGAATGTCAAGGAGACCAGTGTCACTGGATTGCAGAGTATGTAGGAAGTAGGATGTATTGTGTAAGAAGACTGGAAAGGTTGGGGATGTAGGTTATAAAGGGTTTTGAATGCAAACAGGGATTTTATATTTGGTCCTAGAGGTCATAGGAGGACTACTGGAGTTGATTAGTAGGGGGAGGGTAACATGGTCAGACCTACATTTTAGAAAGATCATTTTGACAGCTCAGTGGAGGATGGACTGGAGTGGAGAGAAACTTGAGGCAAGGAGACCAGTTAGGAGGCAATAATCAAGGGTCAGAGTGATGAGGGCCTGGACCAGGGAGGTGATTGTGTGGAGTGGGGAGGGGACAATAAGTGATTGTGAAGGTAAAAAGGATAAGATCTGACAATGGGTATGTGGGAAGAGAAAAGCTGGTCATAGACTATGTGCATCCTAGATTTTGACTGAGGAGATTTCAAAGAATCAAGAAAAAGGATAGGTGGGATCCAATGACTTCATATTCCCTAGGAGAAGTTGGCTCAATAGGGATAGGAATTCTGAAGACACAATCAGAAATGATTCTGCTAAATATCATACTGTGGAAAGGACTTAGAGTTGTAGGATCTGAATTTGAATCCTGGTTCTGCATATACTACCTATGTGGCCCTGGGCTTGTCACTTACCTCTCTGCACCTTGGTTTCCTCTTTTGTATAGTGATTGGGTTGGTCTAGCTCTAAGATCTTGTCAAGTTATAACTCTATGATGATGATTTCTTTGTGATTGGGTAGTAACCAAACGATGTTTTTGAAAGACATATATAAATGATGAAAACAAGGGCTGAAGATGAATAAAAAAAGTTGTATGGTCTGCTCAGAATGAGCTGCGGCTGGTGATAAGTGCTGAGGACAACGAAAATATTTTAAAAAAATCTACGTTGGGGAAAGAGGAAGATCAATAAGATTATGACCTAGGCTGGATGCAATAATGATAATGAATGGCATTATCTGTTCCCATCTTACATTACTTCTGTTTTTTCTCCCAAGGAGAGAAAACCTTTTGACTGGTAAGGGATGGACCAAAAATGCTTAACAGGGAGTGGAATTCAAGTTAAGTCAGGAGATAGTAAGAAAACATTCAGTTGCCTTTGATGAATTCACGTCTCTAGGCTTGGATGAATTCAACTCCAGGTGATGAAAGAACCAGTAGATGTGATCACTGAGTCATTGTCACCAATCTTTGAATGATCAGAGAGAATAGGATTGGTGATATTAGATTGAATCTAGGCAAATATCGTCCCAATTTTCAAAATAGGAAAAAGGATGAAATTTGCAAACTTTAGGCTAGTGACCTATGTGACTTTAGTAAAATTAAGTCATCTTCTTTCTTTCTTTCTTTTCTTTCCTTTCCTTTTCTTTTTTTCTTTTTTCTTTTCTTTACTTCTCATCTCTTTCTTTCTTTCTTTCTTTCTTTCTTTCTTTCTTTCTTTCTTTCT
>NW_020954550.1:13839085-13891226 GCF_900497805.2 Vombatus ursinus
TCTTTCTTTCTTTCTTTCTTTCTTTCTTTCTTTCTTTCTTTCTTTCTTTCTTTCTCTCTCTCTCTCTCTCTCTCCTTCCTTCCTCTCTCTCCCTTTCCTCTCTTTCTCTCCTTCCTTCCTCTCCTTCCTTCTTTCTTTCCTTTCTTCCTCCCTCCCTCTCTTCCTCCCTCCCTCCTTTCCTCCCTCCCTCCCACCTTCCTCTCTTCCTTCTCTCTCCCTCCTCCCTTCTTCCCTTTCTCCCTTCCTTCCTTTCTTCTTTTTATTGCAGAGTAATTAGACTTTAAGATAAGGGGGAAGGCTGTAGGTATAACTTACACTTCAGCAAAGCATTTGAAAAATTTTTTTTATGTTATCCTTGTGGACATGATGGAGAAATGTAGACTATAGTTAGCTAGTAACAACTGGTTAGAACTAGTTGAATGCTCAGACTCAAAGAGTAGTCATTTATGGATCAATGCCAATTTGTAGAGAAATCTTAGTGGTGAGAGAAATTATTTAGTGGATCCCTATTTTATTCCAAACTTATCTCTGATCAGTATTAACCAGCTTAGTGTTATTCCATAAGGGTAGTGATTGTTAGCAATTATTGGTATTTTACTTATCTATTAATATATATTTAGTCAGTCTGGTCAACTAACATGAGTCTAAGAACTACATATATTAATACATATTTTGCATATATTAGATATAGGAATAATTAGATGAGGTTAAACAGATTCTTTCTTATATTAGGTCCCAAACTTTAAACTACAAGCTGTAAGTTCACTGTTCACTAACCTGTTATAAAGCTCACTGGTTTTTATGAAGTTCACTTGCCTAACCATAAGAAAGCTGACTAGAGGGATAGAGCACTGGCCCTGGAGTCAGGAGGACCTGAGTTCAAATCCAACCTCAGACACAGAACACTCACTAGCTGTGTGACTCTGAGCAAGTCACTTGACCTCAATTGCCTCACCAAAAAAAAAAAAAAAAGAAAGAAAGAAAGCTGACTAGAGGACCTCCCCCTTTTGGGTGATGAGTATGTGATCATGCCCAGCATGGGTGGGATATCTTGACATGATATGGAAAGTCCCCCAACTTATTTTTGTATCTCTGGACCACCGTCTTGTCCAACATGAGGAGGGGCCCATCCTATGACCACTTAGTCAGTGGAGATGACCCTTGCCTTGCCTATCCTGTGACTACTTGTGCTGATGCTTCATTTCTAGCCCTCCTGGAGGGTCAAAAGCAAGGTCTATCAACCAATGAAACTCTGTATTTTACTTTTCTGGGTATATAAAAGTAAGACTCTGGGGAAAGGGGGCATCTCAGATCATGAAGATTTGAGGTTCCATTCATTGAAGGGGTCCAGTCCCTTTAATAAATGGTTATTGGCTCAGAGATCTGTCTCAGTGGTTTTTCTTGCAGATTGGACCCCACAGTGGTGTGTGCTAGGAATCTGTCCTTAGCTCTGTTGAGTCATTTTTATCAATGACTTGGATAAAGCCCTAGAAGGTATATTTGTAAAATTTGCACATGATGAATCTAGAAGAGATAACAAACATATTGCATTATAGTATTGCCATCCAAAAGAATCTTGGTAGGCTCAAACAATGGACCAAATTTAATAAAATCAAATTTAATGAGGGATAAATGCAAAGTTCCAATTTTTTGTTCAGAAAATCAACTAAACAAGTACAAAGTGAAGTAACTATGGCTAGACAATAGTTTATGAGGGTCTTAGTGGGCTGCAGAATCAAGATGCGTTAGCAAAGTCAGATGGCAGACAAAAAAATCAGCAATTTCCTAGGCTACATTGAGCATAGTGTCCAGAACAAGAGGTGCTAGTTCCTCTGAACTCTGCTGTGGTTAGACCACATCTGGTGCTCTGTGGTCAGTTCTTGGTGTCACATTTTAAAGAGGACATCTACAAACAGGAGAGCATCCAAGAAAGGGCAACCAGGAAGGCGAAGGGTCTCAAAATCAGGCCATTGTGAAAATTAGTTAAAGACACCAGAGATGTTTAGCCTGGTCCTTCTCTACCTTTCCAGTCTTCTTACACTTTATTCTCCTACATGAACGCAATGATTTCGCTTCATTAGCCTATTTGTTGTTCTTTGAACAGAACACTCCAGCTCTCATATCAATATCTTTGCACCGGTATCTCCCAGGCTTGGAAGGCCTCCTTCCTCATGTATAAATCCTACTTTCTGCTGGAGACCTTTTCTGGTCCCTCCTACTTCTGTTAGTGCTTTCTCCTTTAGGCTAACCTTTCATTTATCCTCTATGTATCTTGAATGTACCTAATAGATTTACACACCTCCTCCATTAGAATGTGAATTACTTGAGGACAGGGACTGTTTTTGCCTTTATTTGTGTTACAATTCCTAATGCCAGTGCCTGGCATATTTGTTGTTGTTGTACAGTCATTTCAATTGTGTCTGACTCATTGTGACCCCATCTGGGGTTTTCTTGGCAAAGATACTGGAGTGGTTTGCCATTTCCTTCTCCAGATCATTTTACAGGTGAGGAAACTGAGGCAAACAGGGTGAAGTGACTTGTCCAGGGTCACACACCTCATAAGTATCTGAGACAGCATTTAAATTCTTCCTGACATTCTATATACTGTGAATGATTGTCAATTGACTGACTCGGGAGAGGAGTGGGGGTCGGTATGATCTTCAAACAGTGAAGGACTATCTTGTTGAGGAGAGTTTAGCTTTATTCTGCTTGGCCCTGGAGGACAGGAGTGATGGGTAGAAATTATAGAGAGGAAGATTTAGGACTAATGTAAGGAAAAACTTCCTAACAATTAGAACTAAGAGTAGAAAGAGCTACTTCTGGAGTTGAAATTTTTCTTTTCTCTGAAGCTATTGAAGAGAAGTTAGATATTTGCACGTCAGTGACTCTGCAGAGGACATGCTTGGTCAGGTATGGTTTAGAATAGATAGTTTCTAATATTTCTTCCAATCAGTTGATTCTGTGGGTCTCTGACTTTGTGAGCTGGAATGAACCTTACAACTAGGTGGCATAGTGGATAGAGTGCTGGGTCTGGAGTTGGGAAGACCTCAGTTCATATCTGTCCTCAGGCACTTAGTAGCTGTGTGACCTTGGGCAAGTCATTTAACCTCTGTTTGCCTTGGTTTCCTCATTTGTAAAATGGGGATAATTATAGCACCTACCTCCCAGGGTTGTTGTGTGGATCAAATGAGATAATTATAAAGTCTGGTATTTTAATAGGCACTATGTAAATGTTGCCTACAATGATAATGATGTCTACCCAATAACTTTGTGGGCTAGAAAGGGGGGATTGCAGTGGGGAGTCTTAAATCAGAGAGGTTAGGTAGGAATTTGCTGTAGCAATCCAGATGTGAGATTATAGGAACCTCTGTTAGTGTGGTGGTAGTGAGAATGGGAATGGGAAGAGAAGAATGGATAGAGATATGTCTAAGAGAAAATCTATAGAACCTGGTGATTAATTGAATATAAAGTAGGAAAGTGAGGGATGAGTCTAAGATAATTTCAATATTTTAAACTTGGTTGACCCTAGAAGAGAGAGTTTACTCAGCAAAGAAACTGTAGCCAATATTCTGTCTGAAATGATCACAAATTCTGAATTAATGAAGTATCAGCGTGTAAATGAATGAAATTTATTGTAGCTCAAATTAGTAAAGTATTTTAGTTAAATTGCACGGAATCAATTACCATGAGAACCATCAACCAATAAATATTTATTGGACCATGATCTAAACTTCTCAAATCTTGATTAACCACTATGTCATGACGCTTCTCTTATCTGAGTTATAGAAAGAAAATTACTTTTAATTCTATCATACTGTTAGTTCTAGCATATGCTTATGAAATCGCCTTAGCAAAACCCCAAAGAAGTTAAGTGAACTTGAAGTGAGGAAACTCCACTAAGTACCTGCCATCCTTCCACATTATGCCCTCCATGAATTATCAAAATCACTGAGTCCCCACTGATGATCTTTGCCCTACTTTGCCACAGCAACAAAATCACTACTAGTAAGCTTCAGAGGAAGCAGCTAGGTGTTGAAGTGGATAGAGTGCCAGTCCTTCAGTCAGGAAAACTTAATTTCCTGAGTTCAAATCTGGCCTCAGACACTTACTAGCTGGGTGACTCTGGGCAAGTCACTTTACCTTGTTTGCCTTAGTTTCCTCATATGGAAAAGGAAATGGCAAACCACTACTGTATTTTTGCCAAGAAAACTCCAAATGGAGTCACAAAGAGTTGGACAAGACTAAAACAACAAACTGCAGAGGAAGGAATTAAAGCCAGGTCTCTCCTGACCCCAAGACTAGTGATTTTTTTTTTAATACATTGCTCTACCCCTTAGGGTAGGAAGGCAAAGTCTGAAGGACCAAGCAGGTCCATACATAGAATGACGGGTGGTGCTCATAAGTCTGGATAGTTTGGTAGAAGGGATCAAGAATCCAGACAAAAAGACTCAGGGGACCAAGACAAAGTGATTGGAAGAACAAGGTCTCAGAATCTAAGGAATTATTCTGAGCAAGAGGCATAGGGCACCACTAGCTAAAAGGAAAGGTGTTCCAAGCCAGCTGTGTGTATATATGTGTGCAGGTTTGTATATGTACATACACATATGTGTACATATACATACACTTCCATATATACATGTTGTTCAGTCATTTCTGACTCCCTGTGACTCCATTTGGGGTTTTCTTGTCAGAGACACCAGAGTGCCTTGTCATTTCCTCCTCCAGCTCATTTTACAGATGAAGAAAGTAAGGCAAACAGGGTCAAGTGACTTGCCCAGGATCACACAGCTACTAAGTATCTGAGGCCATATTTAAACTCAGGAAGATGAGTCTTCCTGACATAGTCTGATAAAAGGATGTGTCTTTTTATGAATGCTTCAAATTTTTTAATTTAAAAAAATTATTGAAATTTTTGTTTTGATGTCATAGAAATTTCCCTATACAATTACTAGTTAGTAAATACTTAATATATACAAGGCATTATAGTAAACACTGGGGACACAAAGAAAGGCAAAAACAGTTCCTGTCCTTAAGGAACTCATAGTCTAAAGTACATCTTCTCTATCCTCAGATTAAAAACCCTACAGTTTGTTGATTGTTAACAGAAAGGATAAATGTATCTTTTGACAATATAGGCCTAATGTGAATTTACATTGTTGTCAGCATTGTGTATATTGTCAAAGGATATTCTTTTTGCAAGACCTTACTAAAGCACACTTACATTTTTCTTGAAATTAGGATGGCCTTGCTATATTTGGGACATGTATGTAGCAGTTACTTCCTGCTAAAGGCAGATCTCGGATTATTGTCCAACCTGAGCCCCAGAGGTTTCTGCCTCCAGGGAGAGTGACCTAGCTGAAGAGGAGAGTGAGGGCAGAGGGCCAGGCAGCTCCTGATGCCTATCTTGGCCTGGTAGAAAAGCCCTGAGTAACACTTCTTACTCATCAGATCCTGTTGTGCTGATAAAGGGATGACATATTTCCTCTTGCTAGTGAGGAATGAAAAGTTTGAGGTAATGCTAATCAATGACTACTGGAATTGTGGGAAGAAGGGAGCAACATGGTAGATTAAGCTATTTTGTGTCATTGCTCAGTCATTCAGTCGTGTCTGACTCTTTGTGACTCCACAGACCACCGCCCACTAGGCCCTTCTATTCTCCACTATCCATCAAAGTCTCCACTATCTTCTCTAAGGCCCCCAACTAACAGCTGACCTTTATCAGAGACTAAAAGAAGAAGCAAGTGTCAGCCTTAAAAGTGAGCCCTAGGAAGAGAAACTTCAAGTAGCTGAAAAACACTTGACCTGGCCTGGCCTAAGAGTAAGAACAGCTCATACTTACAGTCTACTTTACTGTTTACAAAGTTCTTTCCTCGAAAAAAAAAAAAAACAACTTTGTGAGGTAGGTAGGGTAAGGATTCCTATCCCCATTTAACAGATGAAAAAACTGAGATGCAGGGAACTTAAGTGACAGGCTTATCAGATCATAGATTTCTAGCTGGAAGGGACCTCTCACATCTAGTTTAATACTCTCATTTTGCATAAGAGATTCACTGACTTGTACCATATGAGGAAGGTAGTGAGTGGCAGAACTGGGATTTGAACACAGGTCTCTGATACCAAATCCAGTATTCTTCCCACTATGCCATGTTGCTTTCCGTGAATTCTTGACTTCCTCATGTCTATATGACTTGCTCTAACAAGGTTACCTGAATCAATTGAAACATTCAGAATTAGAACACAGAGCCTGTGGGTTTAGGACTCCCATATTCCTCCCTGAATAAAAATTTGTAGCAATTAATGACTCAAATGTACTACCAAGATGAAAGCTAATAATTGTTTTCCTTCCCTTTTAAAGAAAAACATCACATTCTGACATCCATTTATAGATATTTTCAGTTAAAGTGTCACATAATATTTGTGATATCAGCAGGAGGATGGAAATCAGGTTGGCAGTGAAGCACTTCAGCGCTAACGGTTACTGTGGAAACCATAGTAAGCAATCATAATTATAATTAGTGAGATAGCACAAGGTGCAATGTATAGAAATATTCACGTCTCAGGAAAGAGACCTACATACCAGTAAAGGCAGAAGCAATAGTGATGGGGTTTTTCACTCTGATGTGTCCTTGAAAAGATCAAGGTCCGGTTAAGAGGCTTTGTAGGCTCTGAATTTCCAAGTGAGTGTTTTCTCCCCTGTTAGTTGGGGCTTAGAACATAATGCAATTTGACGTGTGGCAGATTACAAGGGAACATCAACCAACCCTTCAATGTGGTAAGACCAGCTCCAAAAGCCCACTTAGACAAAACCTGGTCTAGGAAGAAAATAGGCATTTGTAAATAATAAACGGTGCTTTGATGCAATTACAAGGGCACTCCGGGGAAAAACCGAGCCACACAGAAAGAATGGTGAAATGTGTGATTTCCTCATTCATTGCTACTTGACTCCGGCTTCCACTTTTTCATTATGTAAATGTTCCCTTTGATTCTGGTTTCACTGTCAAATGGGATTGAAGTCAGAAGAGGAGTAAACAAAATGGAATTGGTATCGACTGGAGATAGGAGTGTTTGTACTCTTTGTGAGGTCTCTCAGTGACCAGGGAGAAAGGCAAGTTGAGTCTGGAGCATGTGTGGGTCTAGATTTTTATAGACACACTCTTTGTAGGAATAAATTTTATAGGTAAATACCTTTTTAGAATTAAAGGTCTGTTGTTGTTATTGTTGTCATTGGCAGGGCTGCCAGGGCCTGCAAGAGAGTCCAACCTTTTGCAAACACTGGCCGTTGGCGCTAAGCTTGTTTCAGCATGTCGGCTGCCTGAGGCTTTCCAGATGGAAACAGGTGGGGTGCCTGGTTGCCATGATAGGAGCAAAGGAGGGGAAGAAATTGTGTTATGTAGACTTAAAGAACTAGGTCTGGATCTGATCTTGGAAGAATCTGCCAAAAAAAAAAAAAAAGGACTTGGTGCCCTAAATACAGTAACTTGAAATGCTCAGGTATCAGGCAGCTGTACTTAAGTGAGGCAGGTAGGTGGTGCAGTGCACAGAGCACCAGGCCTGTAGTTAGGAGGACCTGAGCTCAAATCTGGCCTCAGATACTTAATAGCTGTGTGACCTCAGGCAAATCATTTAACTTCTCACTGCCTCAGTTTCCTCAACTGTAAAATGGAGATAATAACAGCACCTATCTCCCAGGGTTGTTGTGAGGATCAAATGAGGTTATATTTGTAAAGTGCCTAGTACATAGTAGATCCTACATAAATGCTTAACTGCTAGTATTATCATGTAGGCATGTATGAAAGCTAGGGGAAGAATAAAGAGAGCCTGGGGCAGAATAAGTTGCTCCTTTCTATTTGCTTCACGTAAGTCCTACATACAGAGAGGGAGCACAGAGTAGTGGGTAGAGAGCAGGCCTGTGAGTCAGGAAAACCTGAGATCAAGTCCTGCCTCTGATTTTTTGTTGTCCATGTGACCCTGGGCAGATCTATCTCTCAGGGCTCAAGCGGTCTTAGAGGGTAAGACTTTAAGTTGTCGGACAGGTGCAATCTGCATTAGTAGAGGGAATTTCCTTACCAGTAGTTCTTTATACTGAGGCAGCTAGGTGGTGCCATAGTGCACAGAGTGCTGGGCCTGGAATCAGAAAGACTTCTCTTCCAGAGTTCAAATGTGGCCTCAGACACTCAGTAGTTGTGTGACCCTGGGCAAGTCACTTAAACCTGTTTGCCTCAGTTTCCTCATCTATAAAACGAGCTGGAGAAGGAAACTGCACATTGCTCTAGTATCTTTGCTGAGAAAACCCCAAATTGGGTCACAAAGAGTCGGACATGACTGAATAACAACAGAAGTTCTTTATGCCAGTGACGTCAGAGGTCCAGACTACAGCATCATTGATCTAGAACTAGAAGAAACTTCTTGAGTCCAAATCTATTATTTGTGAGGAAACTGAGGCAAACAGAGGTCAGGTGACTCGCCCCTCCAAAGTCCTGCACATGTCCTCTTGTTAGCTCTGGGCTCTCAGGGACAAAGGACAATATAGAGATATTACCTTTTTTTGATCCATGAGGTGTCTACATGAGCCCAGCTGCCATGTAGCTTTTAGAACTCTTAGAACTTTGTTCCATGCCTCTCTTGCCCTTCCATTCCATGTCACTGATGCATTTAAAATTAAATTTTAAGTTAATGGCATCACACTTATCGGAAGTATGGTAGAAAGAGAACTGGATTTGAAGTCAGAGGACCTGGGTTTGAATCCTAGCTTTGCTGCTTAGCAACTGTGTGACCCTCGATAAATAATTTCTCCCCACAGAGTTTATTCATTTCCTTCTTTTGTAAGACAAGGGTATTGGAGTAGTCTTAAGATCACAAAATTTAGAGCTGGGGAACTTGCATAGTTTAACTTTCTCATTTTATGGATTGGGAAACAGCTTTTAAGTAGAGTAGCAGGACGTGACTTCATATCCCTTTCCCATGCTCCTTGATCTTGTCTTGTTCCCAGAAATTCCAACGGTTTTCCCATCCTGCCCCTCTATTGGACTTCCACATGAACCAGCTTTTCCCACATAGAGCCTTACCTTAGCTGTCCATCTTGCTCTTACCCCTAGTCTTTGCTCCCTAGTCCAAACTGGCCTCATTCCCACAAGAGAACATTGCATATGTCCTATTCTTAGCCCGACTGGACTACTCAACGTTTCCTGAATATACCTTTTGCTTCCTTCCCCTGTTCTTTAATCATACTGTTCTTTCCTTTTGGAAAGAACTCCTGGAATGTTTTCTTCCCATTCTCCATCTCTACTCCCAATCTTTACCTGTTAAAATTCTATCCATTCTTCAAGACCAGTTTCACACACTACCTTCCTTATAGTGATTCCAGCAGACAAGATATCTCTCTCCTCTGAACTCATTCAGAACCATGCTTTTGTCTCTTTTATCACCTTCTACTTTGCATTAGCATTATTTGTTGATATGTCTTATGCCCCCTGCAATGTTGTAAGCTGTTTGAGAGCAAGGAGCCCTATTTTGTTCATCTATGTGTCTCCCATAGTGGCTTGTACTTAGTAATCACTCAATATACATTTAAATAATTAAATTTGACCTTTAGCTTGCAAAATATAGTTATATAAATCAAGACTCATCATAATAATCTTTGATCCCAGATGTGGACTGAGTTGCTATTTTCTATTTTATTGAATTTCTCAAGTTATTGAAATGCCAACAGTTCTAGTAGTCTTGACCAATGGACTGAGAAGCTAAAAAGAGGCAGGACTCCGGCCTTTTCACGCCACCTCTGCCATCCACTTGACTTGTGGTTTTGGGCAAGTCACTTAACCTTTGTGATTTCTCATCTGCAGAATTCTATTATGAGTATTTACGTAATACCTGTTGCCATAGGAATAGAAAATAATACTGACCTATCTTACAGGAGAGTTTTTCTCAGGGATTTACGGATTTATGTTTATCAAGAGCTTTCAACACATGAACAGCTGAACAGCAGTGAGACTACAAGAGTGGAGCCCAATGGCTTGTTTAATATGCCTACCTGATGGCCAGCATTATGTGTTTAACTATTAGTATCACTACTCATAATAAAGTTTTATGAGGTACTTTAGGTGTTTGGAGTGCTTTTATGATCATTAATTAGTTGTTCTTAACAGTCTTGTGATGTAGGAAAGTATTTTTTTATCATTTCTATTTGGGGAAATTATATTAAAGAGGTACAGCCTTTTTGTCTTAAAATTTTTTGAGGGGAAGGTGCAAGTTTTTGTTTAAGATTCTTGCCATTTGGGAAAGATAATGTGGTACAGTGGGAAGCGGTCTTGAAATAAGAGGATATGCATCTTAGCTTCAACACCTGTATAACCCTGGGCAAGTCACACTAGCTCTCTGTGGCATAGGTTCCTCATTTGTACAAGGGGGGTAATAATATCTTCCTGCCCTACATCCCAGTGTCTAGGTTAGGAAAACAATCCATAAACCTTAAAACATGATATAGATTATAAAACATTGTAATGATAATCATCCTATGACTTGATATATTTCTCACACAAATTACATATGTGATTAAAAAAAAGCCAGGACTAGCTTTGTAAACATAGAGGCTAAAATAAAAATCCCACCTACCTCCTTGTGGATTGAGATGGAAGAGATAGCTGCTCATGTTGGTGCTTGTGGCTAAGAAGATTGATCAGGAAGAGATGAATGATACAAGAGAAAAAAACATTAGACTTGGAGTCAGAGTCCCCAGGTTTGGGGTCTAACTTTACCATTTATGAGCTATCCATGACCACGTAAGTTTAAGACTTGGTGATCTCATACATAGGGACAATGATACTTGCAATAACTAATTGGGACAATTAATACTTTCAATATCTACAGTCTCCAACTGGGGTGGGGAGGTCCAAATAAGATGATGGGTGGAAAACCCTGTATAAGTTCAAGCAATTGTTTATATATAAGTAGCAGGCTTTTCTACATGAGTATGTATATGGGTTATCATTATTATTATTATTTGTTAAATAGTTAGGGCTGCTCTTTGTTCAGTTTATTTTCATAGTGTTCCTTTCCTTAAATACTTCAAATAACTTCACATACATCATCTCATTCCCTGAGATAGTATGGCATAGTGGGTAGCTATTTCCTGGACAAGTCAGGAAAACCTGGGGTTAGAATTTCATCTCCAGCACTTCCTAAGCTCAGTGACTGCAGCAAGTGACAACCTCTTTGAGCTTTAGTTTCGTCATCTGTGAAAATGGTACTAATAAAACCTGCCTCTCACGAATGTGTGTAGTGAGGCTCAAATGAAATGAAAATACAAAGTCCTTCACAAACCTCAAAGTTTATGCAATGTAAATGTAAGTTATTGTTATACTTGCCATCTTGCTATTAAAATCAAAATGAAACAAAACAAAAAAAAAACATCCACTGGTGACATCCTTGCCAAAATTCAGCCAAAATAGGCACAGTTATCATTAATCCCATTATGCAGATAGGGAAAATGGGACAGAGAGGTCAGATGGTACGCTCATGGTTCCCCAAGCCAGTGGCCAAGCTTATGTTAGACATTGGATGCCGGGATCACCATTCTGCTTATTCATGGACTAGATTATGGTGTCTCGTTGTCTCCGGGGCTATATAAAATTGCAACCTCCACCAAGCTGACAGTGGAGTACAAGAAACCATCATAAGTAAATTCAGACTCTGGGCATCCCTTCCTCAGTCATTGCAAGGCGGACCACATGTAGTCCCCACAATGAATTTGTGTGTTACGGCTACCTTTCCTCCTCAGAGACAACAAGATCATTCACACATGCCCATCACTTTCACTTCCCACCGTAGCAACATTTGCTATTCTGAGTCAAGTCTTGCCAGGCCTTCCACCCCTAGACACACCCTAGACTGGTTTGCATCAGACCCTTCTCTGTTGTAGAAATCTACACTGATAGAAACTTTCCAGACCAGTTTCAGTCCAAAAACTTCACAAAAGCCACCGCAATAGCTGCAGAGGCAGAGCAGGCCATCAACAGCAACAGTCATAACAACATCTCAGCAATGATGTATCAGCAACAGCAAAGTCAACAGCAGCAGTCGCAACCCCGGCAGCACCGGCAGTAGTAACCCCAGCAAAAGCATCAGCAGTCACAGGGATCGTAGTGGCTGCAGCAAGAATCCTTTATGCCTTGACTGGAAAATGATTTATTGCTGTTGAAGGAGACCTACTATTCTCTTTTCTAGGGCCTATTGCTTTATTTTGGTTTGTTTAAGATTAGGGGATCTGTCCTCTCTTGGGGAATCTCGTCTTTTCTTTGTAGTGCTCTGACTGGTGCAAGAGCCAGCGATCCAGTTGTTTCCTACCCGTTTGGACCTACTGTCATTGTGACCCATCCTTTAACTAAGCTGTCTTGTCAGAGACTTGCATTCAGATGCCCAAGAATGTTATTAAGACTGTTATTTAGGGGATCCTTTGATGGCAGCTGCAGAGGTTTCCTCCTCCAGGGAGGGTGAGAGCTGTGACCATCTTTGTTTCGACATTTTTTTCAACTCTGGTTAGAGTGTGTAGGTCATATACCATCTACCCAGACTTGCCTTTCCTTCAGAGCAACCTAAACCTTTCAGTTCTCTTATTATTCAGTTAAAATGAAGTCAACATAATGATTATCTCACTTGATCCTCACAACAGTGGTGGGAGGTAGATGTTATTATCCCCATTTTACAAATGAGGAAATTGAGGCAAACAGAGTTTAAGTGATTTGGCTAGGCTAGTCATTTAATAGCCAGTAAGCATCTGAGGCTAGATTTGAACTCAGGTCATTCTGGCCCAGCACTCTAGCTGCCTGTACCTTCTAGGTTAGTCTTAAAGGAGATAAAAAAGATCAAAAAATGACACAATCATGGCCCTTAAGGGGCTAATAGTTAAAGAGAATACTGAAGCCAGCTCTAAAAATTGTTAGAATTTCAGTATGAGTGTTTGCCTCTCAGAAATTGGCAGTCATTACAAATCAGGACTTGGTTTATTGTTTTGTTGATTACCTAGACTCAATAAAGCGTTAATAATGCAGATTAAATTTAAAAGTGTTGCACCTACATTTTTTCTTTTGGAGAGCCCAACTGTTAAACATTTACCAGTAAACTCCTGCTATGGGGAAGGGGGAGAGGTGGGGAGGATATTTCTCTCTTCTTACTCCATCTTTTTTTATGATGATATTTCTCTCCTCTCCCTCCTCCTCCCTCCTCTTCCTCCTCCTTCCTTCCATTTTTCCTCTCTGTGTCTGTCAGTGTCTCTGCCTCTTTCTTTCTCTCTAATTATATCCATATATAATTAGTATAGCACAAAGTAGAATGTTATAGGAACAAAGAACAAATCTGATCCAGTTGCCCTGAGAAAATAGCAGGATTAGAGAATACTTTCATTCTGGAGTAAGGGTAAGGGAGCACAGAAGGCTTCCTGGAGAAAGTGGCACCTGGTCTTAAAGGAAGAAATGGATCCTGGAAGGCTGGGATGAAGATAGCAGGCATTACAGTCATGGAGAGGGCTTGTTTTTGTAAATGCCTGGAAGTGAGAAAAGGCAGTTCAGTACTGGGCAACAGCCAGTAGTATATTTGGATGGGAAATAAAGTACATGAAGAAGAAGAATGTGAATTAAGGCTGAAATGTCAGAGTGGAATCAGAGTAGGGGTAACATTAAATTGCAGACTAAGGAGTTTGCATTTTAATCCTAGGGGTAAGAGGATATTACTGAAGGGAAACAACATGGCCATACCCGTGTCTTAGGAAGATTCCTTTGGCAGCTGTGTGGAGGACAGATTGCAAAGGGAAAAGCTGGAATCATCTGGAGGCCCTGAATGAGGTGATGGCAGTGTGAGGAGAAGAGGGAAAACATGAGATGTTTGTGAAAGTGGAATGAAGAGAACTTGCAATTGTGTAAATATGTGGGGAGTAAAGGAAGAGAGAGTTAGAGAAGACTAATAAGTGTCCAGTCTAGTTAAATGCGAGAATGTTGCAACGAGAGGGGGAGAGAGGGAGGGAGAGGGAAAAAGAGAGAGAGGGGGAGGAGGGAAGGGAGAGACAGAGAAAGAGAGAGAGAGAGAGAGACAGACAGACAGGCAGACAGACAGACAGAGAGAGACAGTGAGGAAGAGAGACACAGACACACACACATACACAGAGAGAGAGAGAGAGAATGAGAGAGAATATAAATATATTTAGGAAGAAGAAAAGTTTAAAGTCAAAGATGATTAGTTTTAGACAGGTTGAATTTGACAAGGACATGTTGGGACACAATAATATTAATAGCTAACTTTTATTTAGTATATAGTATATACAGTGTTTTAAGGTTTGCGATATACTTTACATATATTATTTCCTTTGGCCCTCACAACGACTTAGCGAGGTAGGTGCTATTATTGTTTCCATTTTGCAGAAGAGGAAACCGAGAGGTTAAATGACTTGCCCAGAAGTGGATACAATGAGTGTCAGTACTTTTTCTAGGGATTTAGAAGTGAAAAGGACGAGAAATATAGGACTTGATAACTTGAAGGAGGTGACAGGGTTGAGTGAGGTTTTTTTGGGGGGGGATAGGGGAGAAGTGAGTATGTTTGCAGGCATCAGCATAAGATGAATGGCAGAGAGTAAGGAAATGGTTGATGGGATAAACTCTTGAAGAAGGGAAGGGATGAAATCAATGATGGAGAGTTTCCTATTAATAATAGCATTTCTTTGAACATGAAAAAAAGCTTTCTTTTTAAAGAGCCTTGTGAGGCAGGTGAGGTCAATGTTATGACCCCCATTTCTCAGGTGTGGCACAGAGAGGGTGAAGGAATTACCTAGAGGCACAAAATTGGTAAATGTTGGAGCTGAAACTCAAACTTGGGTCTTCTGACTCCAAGACCAGGACTTCTTCCTTGAGGCCCTGCTGGACCTTCTAGTTATAGATTAAAACAAACAAACAAACAAACAAAAAAAGACCAGGGCTGCCTTATTTCTGTGCATCCATCTTATTTCAATTAGGGAATACTTTATTCCCTGTACATGATAAACTATGCATTTGCATCGACTGAAGCAAGGTGTTGAACACTAATAGGTCCATTCTATCTCATCTGTGAATAATTCATGGGCTAAGAAAGAGCTATTGGGCAGACCAATCTGACAGCTTGGAGCATTGTGGAAAGAGAACAGGTTTAGGAGATGAGAAACTTGGATTCTAGTTCTCTCTCTGCCATTGACTACCAGAGGTGGGGAACCTGCAGCCTCAAGACCACATGCGACCTTCTAGGTCCTTGGGTGTGGCCTTTTGACTGAGACCAAGTTTTCCCAAACAAATCCCAAAGGCACTTGTTCTGTGAAGTTTGGATTCAGTCAAAGGGCCGCACTTGAGGACCCAGAGGGCCACCCACCCCTGGAGCCAGTCAGCAGCTAGTTTGTCCAAGTTACCTTGGATAAAGTTGCTTCATTTCTTTAGGCCTCATTAAAGGCTGTAGACCTTATCTCAAGGCTATTCTGCTCATGTATCTAGTTCAACTAGAGACCTGGAAGTCCCTGCTTAGATCCTGAGTCTGGGTGGTACATTAGAAAGGGGGAATGATTTTGTAGAAGGAGCAGTGGTCTTAGAGTATCTGAAGATTTTTACTTAATGTCCTGGCTTTGACATTTACTAGCTGTATGACTTTAGGCAAGTCACTCCTCATTAGGTTGTAAGATCCTGGAGGGCAGGATGCTGTCTTTTGCCTCTTTTTTTTTTTTATCTCCAGTCCTTAACATAGTGTCTGGCATATAGCAGGTGCTTAATAAATGTTTATTGATTGGTTGACTCTTCTCTGATTCTGTCTCCTCATCTTGAAAGTGAGGATGATAATAATTATACCACCAGCCTCATATGGTGGTTTGGTGCATTGGATGCATATTGGAATATGACTTGTACCTAGAATTTCATTGATACAGGTAAATAGTAAATGAGGAGACTCCCATGGAGGTCACCACCTTCTCTGCCACTTGTAGTTTTAGAGAATGCCTGAACTTAAGTGAATTTCCTCAAATGTAAAATGAAGCCACTGGATTAGATGACATCTAGGGTTCTTTCCATGCTAAAATTTAACAGGCATCCTACTTCAACTTCTAATGGTCAGATACTTTTAAAAGGTTGAAGTTAAATAATACATGTTCTCAAAATGAATGTGCATGCCCAAATGCAAGTTTACCCAAAGGGCCCTTTGCTGTTTGAGGGGAATTTATTTAAAACTTGCACCTCTCCTTTTGGTGGCTCTGTGCTTGTTTACTGGGAAAACATTTGCGGCAATACACATACAGTGTGTACCTGAGCCCCAATCTCCTCATTGGTAAATACCTTAGCACCAGAGTGCCTGGATACATATTTGCTTGAGGGACTAGAACAGCTCTGAAGGAATCTTTCAAGTCTCACAAGGAAATACAATCATTACTTGATATGAAATATGTCCCCCTCCACCCTTCCCTCTTATAAACAGTCCCAAGGATGCGCAAACAGCCATTAAAATGTTCCTGCTGAAGTGTGGAAAGCCTTGAGACAAATTTCATTAGGAAAATGTTGCAATACGTTTTTTGTTTCCTTTGCTTTCCCAATTTTTTTTTGTGTGTGTGGGGGGGTGGGGTGGGGCGGGTGGGTAGGGGACAGTGAGGGAGCAGATTGGCTGATCTGCAATGAACACTTCCTTATCAAATATTCAATTCAGGTGGTACCTCCTTTACTTAACCTTTCTTGATCTCTACAGCTGAGGAGAAGAGGGGAAGGGTGGGGTGGGGAACTTTTTTCTCAACCTTTTGTCTAGATTTTGCTTTTGTTTTTATCACTCTCTACTTTGTATTGTGCCTAACTGCGTACATGTCACATCTTGCACAGCAGAATGTAAGTTCTTCCAGGGCAGGCAGGGACCACACCCTTACAGTGAACAACAGCAATAAAACAACTTTATATTGCTCTCACCTGCTTGGGTGCCTTGTACAGAATAAGCATATACTGCATGGTTCTTGAATTGAGCCAAACCAGACTTTCACCCGCTGTTGTCTGTGTATTCCTTGTTTTGCTTCAGAGGGCAGGGGATGAGTTTTAGTCATCCTCCAGGGATGTCTCAAGCCCAATGACGATGCCTTAGGAATGAATCATACATAGAAGCAAATGCTTTGCACTGCCCGTCCCCCTTGCCTGGACTGTTCTCTTTATCTTCACCTCTTTAGAATCCCTGGCTTCCTTCAGGACTCAGCACAAAATATTCCCTTCTGCAGGAAAACTCGTCCAGTCTCCCCCAGCTTCTAGGGCTTTCCCCTCTAAGGTTGTTTTCTTGTTTTCACTATTTATATCCTGTATACACTGATTTATTTGTTTTTTTTTATTAGAATATAAGCTCCTTCAATTTGGAACTATGCCCAAATATTTATGGCGGCTCTTTTCTGGTGGGAAAGAATTGGAAATTGAGGGGATGCCCATCAAATGAGGAATAACCTAACAATTTGTGGTATATGATTGTGATGGAATACTATTATGATATAAGAAATGATGAGCTAGATGCTTTCAGAAAAACCTGGAAAGACTTACATGAACTGATGCAAAATGAAATTAGTAGAATCAGGAGAACATTGTACACAGTGACAGCAATATTGTATGATGATCAACTGTGAATGAGTTATTCTCAGCAATATAATGATCCAAGACAGTTCAGAACAGGACTTATGATGAAACATGCTGTCCATCCCCAGAAAAAGAACTGGTGTATTCTGAACAGAGATTGAAGCATGCTTTATTACTTTTTTGTTTTTCTTATGTTTTTATTCTAGTCTATATTTTTCAACATGACTAATATGGAAATATGTTTTGTATGACTATACGTGTGCAAACTATATAAAATTGCTTGCCTTCTCAATGAGAGAGGTGAAGAGAGAGGGAAAGAATGTAGAACTCAATTTTGAAAATGAATGTAGAAAATTGTTTTTACATGTAGTTGGGGAAAAATAAAATACTAAACCAAAATTGGAAAAAAAAAAAGAATATAAGGTCCTTGAGGGCAGGGACTGTTTTATATCCTCAGTCCTTAGTGCAATGCCTGGAATATAATGAATGTTTAATAAATGCTTATTGATAGATTAATATTTATCTTCTAGTTCCTGTTGCATTGACTCTTTATTAGCTTCTCATAGCCTCAATATTTTACTCTTCTACTCCATTATTTATAGAAGACCTACCATATTTCCAAGTATTTGGAAGAGATAAATGCTTTCATCTATGCGTACACCATCTCCTCTCCCTGCCCCTGCCCCACCTGAGGCAGATCACAGCTCCCTCCACACTTGAGTAGATGGTTCCATGAGTTGCTATGGCCAGAAAAATTCAGTCTTCATTGGCCAAACCTTAATAATGACGCCTGTCTGAGCTTAGTTAGGCTAGTCCTTAGATGGCAAATGCAATTCACTTTTGGACTCCTACTCAAAGTCTTTACAGTTTGATAAAATCTTCTACAGCTTGTGCACTGCTGGCACAGCCTCTGAGAACCCAGAGTCACCTCTAAGTCATGATGTGACATTAGAGTAGGATTTTAGTGAAGGAAAAGCTATGTCATAACATTGCATATAATATCTATGCATGTATTTATACACACAAAGTGTATACAAATTCTAATCATCACGTTATAATTATAATCTGTTCTGATTATGATTAGAACAGATAAAATATTATGTTATATCTATCTATCTATCTATCTATCTATCTATCTATATATACACACACACATAGATACTTAGGTGTATTTATGATTTCATCAGTGTAGGTACTCCATCAACGAAGATTACAATCCCTCCACTGCTTGTTTCTTGTCCCTTCCCCGCCTCCCCTCTTTCTTCCCTTCCCTCTCCACCCACCTCCCTCCCAACCCTCTATGTGTTCATTAAGAATCTGTCCAATGTACTGGAGGCCTTCTTTTGCTTCTTTTAATATCTCAGGAGGCACCATTGTAACACATGGACCATCCATCTGTTTCATTTTGTTCTTTAAAAAAAAAAACAAAAAACAACTTATTGATGCCTCTTGCTTTTACATCACCTGAATTCCCCCGTGTCCCTCCCTTTTGACCTCTCCCTAAGAATCATCCCCTCTCAATCTTGATACGTGACAAGACTGCTTCTTTTTCTATCATACATATTTTAGATAATGTCTCTTAGGCTGCTTCTTTTGACAAAATCGCCACTGGTAACATGCTGTAGCATGCCTGTCTCCATTGTATGGCTTTCCATTGCCTTTTCATTCACGTACATTTTTTACATCTGGGATTCTGATGGTCCATGGTTTATAACCATAAGCATCGCCGGGAATGATATTAGTGTTAAAGAAATGGGCTTTTGTACAAGTGGACACTTTAGAACTGTGCACTGCATGCTTTCCCAAATGTGATCCAATCCAATTTCTGTCTCCTGCTAAATCCTGAACTTAAATTGGTATCCATTTGCAGGCTCAGCCTAGTTGAATAGGCCACTTTTCAAGGTGCACATTAAGATCTTGGCAATCCGTTTTTTTAAAAATCAACTTTGTTTTTCTAATGTGAGTTCAAAGAAATCATAGATCAAGAACTAGAAGGGAACCTGGGCCATTTGGTCTGACCCCTCATTTTATAAGTGAGGAAAGTGAGGCCTAGAAAGGTTAAGCGAATTGTCTAATGCTGCACAACAGTTAAGTGTAATAGCTGGGATAGTTGTATTGTTCAGTCATTTTCAGTCGTGTCCAACTCTCTATGACCCAATTTGGGGGTTTCTTGGCAAAGATACTGGAGTGGTTTGCTGTTTCCTTCTCTAGCTTATTTTATAGATGAGGAAACTGAGACAGACAGGATTAAGTGACTTCCCCAGGGTCACCTAGCTGCCCATTTTCATGTTTAATACCTTACTTAATGGGAAAACTTTTTGTATTGTTTATAGCTGGAGTTACATCTGTCATGTGGTCTTGTATGATTTTGAGGCACCTTGTGTGAATATAGCCTTCGAGGCTACATTTTGCTTTATTGAGTAAAATGCTTTCTTGAAATCAATAAACAATAAATATTAGAATCTTATATTTTCTTTACTCCTCAGTCATAAGACTATAAAGATATAGTCCACTATAAAAAAATAGCTTGCAAAGTCCTCCTCGTTTTTCTCTCATGTTTCTATCATGAATGACTTAATGTATATTCTCAGAGATTTTATGAGGATAAGAAAGGAGGAATATGGGTTGGTAATAGCTGTTTTTCTCATTCAACTGTTTTGTGTGTATGTGTGTATGTTACAGTCTTTTATGTTGTTTTGGCTCACAAGTGATATTCTATATTCATGATCACCCCCTGTTTGAGAGAGTTTGAGAATTAAGGTGCTTTTAACATTATGTCATTCCTAGCACAGTCTTCTGTATTAGTCAAACCCAGAAGTTTTTTTTTACATCATCTTTACTAGCAGTGTCCAAATATGCTTGTTCTGCTATCCTTGCTGATGAGAATTTGTTCAGCCATTTTCAGTTGTGTCTGACTCTTTGTAACCCTATTTTGGGGTTTTCTTGGCAAAGATACTGGAGCAGTTTGCCATTTCTTTCTCCAGCTCATTTTACAGCTGAGGAAACTGAGGCAAACAGGGTTAAGTGACTTGCCCGGGGTCACACAGCTAGTAAGTGTGAGGCCAAATAGGAACTCAGGTTTTCCTGACTCCAGGCCAGTTGCTCTATCTATTACACCATCTAGTTGCCCCTGCTGATGAGAATAGGCCTCTATAAAAACGTGGACAGCAGTTCAATTTAGTGTCTGTTTGTTGTACTTCTACTTTCTTCTATAGATGTTTTCAGAGTAATGTGGTTTAGTTGGGTCAATCTTCATTTTCTTTTTTCAATAGTATTTTATTTTTTTTCCCAATTACATGTAAAGAAAATTTTTAGCATTCATTTAAAAAGAATTTTGAGTTCCTAATTTTTTCCCTCCCTCCCTCCTCTTCATCCTCCCTAAGACAGTAAGCAATTTGATATAGGCTATATATGTGCAATAATGTAAAATATATTCCATATTAGTTATGTTTTGAAAGAAGAAAGAGACCAAAAGGAAAAGAAAACACACACAAAAAGAGAAAAATAGTATGCTTTGATTTGCATTCAGTTCTTTCTCTGGATGTGAACAGTATTTTTCATCATGAGTCCTTTGAAATTGTTTTGGGTCATTGTATTGCTGAGAATAGCCAAGTCATTCACAGTTGAGCATCATTCAGTATTGCTGTTTCTGTGTACAGTGTCCTCCTGGTTCTGTTCACTTCACTTTGCATCAGTTCGTGTAAGTCTTTCCAGATTTTTCTGAAATCAGTCTGCTCATCATTTCTTCTAGTACAATAGTATTCTATTACAATCATATACCCCAACTTGTTCAGCCATTCCCCAACTGATAGGCATCCCCTTAATTTCCAATTCTTTGCTGCCACAAAAAGAGCTGCTATAAGTATACATATATATATATATATGTATATATATTTGTACAAATAGGTCTTTCTCCACCTGTTTTAAAAATCTCTTTGTAATACAGACTTGGTAATGGTATTGCTGGATCAAAGGGTATGCACAGTTTGATTGCCCTTTGGGCATAGTTCCAAATTATTCTTCAGAATAGTTGGATCAGTTCATATCTCCACCAACAGTGCATTAGTGTCCCTATTTTCTCAGATCCCTTCCAACATTTATCATTTTCCTTTTCTATCATATGAGCCAATCTGATAGATGTGTGAGGTGGTATCTCAGAGTTGTTTTAATTTGCATTTCTCTAATCAGTAGCTATTTAGAGAATTTTTTTCCTTTAAACCTCACATTTTTCATTTATGACTTTATAGTTTTGATAATGACTCATTATATGTCACATAATTACACAAAGAATATCTGTATTCTACAAATGTGTGTAGGTTTCTAGTATTTCTTATTTATTTATAGTTTTCAACATTTACTTTTATAAGATTTTGAGTTCTAAATTTTCTCCTCCTCTCTTTTCTCCTCCCTTCCCAAGACAACATGCATTCTGATATAGGCTATACATGTACAATCATGTTAAACATATTTACACATTAGTCATGTTGTAAAGAAGAATTAGAACAAAAGGGAAAAACCACGAGAAAGAAAAAAAAGAAAATAGTGTGCTTTGTTCTGCATTCTGACTCCATAGTTTTTTCTCTGGATGTGGATAGCATTTTCTATCATGAATCTTTTGGAGCTGTCTTAGATCCTTGCATTGCTGAGAAGAGCTAAGTTTATCAAATTGGTCATTGCACAATGTTGCTGTTAATGTGTACAGTGTTCTCCTGGTTCTGCTCACTTCACTCAGCATCAGTTCATGTAAGTCTTCACAGGTTTCTCTGAAGTCTGCCTGTTCATCATTTCTTATGGAACAATAATATTCCATTATATTCATATACCACAACTTGTTCAGCCATTCCTCAATCGATGGGCATCCCCTCAATTTCCAATTCTTTGCCACCACAAAAAGAGCTGCTATAAATATTTTTGCATATGTGGGTCCTTTTCCCATTTTATGATCTCTTTAGGGTATAGACCTAAAAATAGTATTACTGAATCAAAGAGTATGCACAGTTTTATAGCCCTTTGGGCATAGTTCCAAATTGCTCTCCAGAATGGTTTGATCAGTTCACAACTCCACCAACAAGGCATTAGTGTCCCAATTTTCCCACATCTTCTCCAACATTTATTGCTTTCCTGTTTAGTCATGTTGGCCAATCTGACAGGTGTGAGGTGGTACCTCAGAGTTGTTCTAATTTGCATTTCTCTAATCATTAGTGATTTAGAGCATTTTTTTCATATAATTGTAGATAGATTTGATTTCTTTGTCTGAAAACTGCCTGTTCATGTCCTTTGACCATCTGTCAATTGGAGAATGACTTGTATTCTTACAAATTTGACTCAATTCTTTATATATTTGAGAAATGAGGCCTTTATCAGAGATACTTGCCATAAAATTATTTCCCAGCTTTCTGCTTTCCTTCTAATCTTGATTGCATTGGTTTTGTTTGTGAAAAACCTTTTTAATTTAATATAATCAGAATTATCCATTTTACATCTCAAAAGCTCTCTATTTCTTGTTTAGTCAAGAATTCTTGCCTTCTTTATAGATCTGACAGGCAAACTATTCCTTACTCTCCTAACTTGCTTATGGTATCACCTTTTATGTCTAAATTACATACGCATTTTGATCTTATCTTGGTATATGGTGTAAGATGTTGGTCTATACCTAGTTTCTGCTATACTGTTTTCCACTTTTTCCAGCAGTTTTTGTCAAATGGTAAGTTCTTATATCTTTGGGTTTATCAAACAACTAAATAACTGTAGCCATTTATGACTGCATCTTGTGTACCCAGTCTGTTTCACTGGTCCAACACTCTTTCTTAGCCAGTACCATATAGTTTTGGTGATTAACACTTTATAATATAGTTTGAGATCTGGTACGGCTAGGATACTTTCCTTCATATTTTCTAATTCTGCATTTTCTCGCAAACTGCTATTTCTTATAATGGAAGAATATTTGATATAAATAACTGAATTGATGGAGTTAGTTGTTTTTTGCACTCAAAGGCAATAAGAAACATCATTTCATATTTGATGCAAATAACTGAATTGATGGAGTTTGGTTTTTTTTTTTTTGGTACTCAAAGGCAATAAGAAATTTCATTTCATGGGGTTATCTACTTATACTGCCCTTTGGAGACAAATCTTCAGCCACAATAAATCTATAGGGATCAGCTGCATGGTCACCTTGAGAAATGTAGCTTAGTGTCCCAAAAAGCTGTCTTCCTACCCTTCAAAGAACCAGGACCTATTGCTTGGACTGAACAGGGTTATGCCAGCTGGAAAGGAAGAGAGAAGAGGGGAAGGTTGATCCCATTTGAATATATCAAGAGTCATAAGGTCCTCTGGCTCAGCAGTCTGAGGACTCTTTTTTGTCTCAAATTATCAGCCCTTTAGCCTCGAGTCATACATAGCCAGAATTTCCCTGTGGTTAGCCAGAAACAGGCAGCGAATGTCTGTGGATGCTCTCATATTCACCCTGACTTATAGTGTTCATGATGAACTTAATTAAACAGGCCACTCTGTAGATAGGTAAGTGTAGTTTGCATGTTAACATCCTTTGCAGAAGATGAAGGGTTCAAAAAATTTATAAAAAAAATTTATTAAGCACTTCTTGTGTGCAGAACATAATGCAAAGGAGGACAGTGGAGACACAAAATTTAGAGGAAACATGGTTCCTAACCTCATGGAGTTTAGAGCCTAAGAAAGGGTTACTGCACATACAAAATAACTATAATACAAAATAATGTGTGATCAGTGTATGAAAAGATAGGTGTTAAGATAGGTGTTATGAAAAGTCAGAAGTAAGAAAGGTTAGTATTAACTGAAGGGATCAGAGAAGGTTTCACAAACAATGTGGCATCTCATTTGGGCTTTAAAGCGTGGGTAGGAATTTAAAAGACAGGAAAGGGAAGGGCATTCCGGGCAGAGTGAACAGAGTGAGCAAAGGCAGGGGGAAGGAAAGTGCTGAGTACTTATGGAGGATGATAACTAGTTTAGCTCAAGTACTGAGCTAAATACTGAAGGGCAAAGTATGAGGTAAATGGGGAAAGTAGAATGGTGCCAGCTTATGGGGAGTTTTTAATATGAGCTTTGAATGCCTACTATTGAATCAAGTGCAAATCCTTTTTGGAGTACGCCAATAGAAAGCCATTATAGGGTTCTGAGCAGAGGAGTGATAGATCTAAGCATATTCTAGTAGGGGAATGAAGGATGAAATGGAGTGGGAAGAAGAAGAGGTGGAAAGACTTATTAGGAGGCCTTTGCAATAGGCCAGATGGGCAGCAATAAAGGCAGTAGGAGTAGAGAGGAAGAGACAGATGTGAGAAATACTGCAAAGGGAGAACAAACAAGATGGTAACTGATTAGATATGAGACATGAGGGAGAATCAAAAATAAAAATGAAGTATCAGACATGGAAGACCGAGAGAATGATGCTAACTGATAAAAATAGAAAAGTCAGAATATGGAAGAATCATTTGGAGGAAAGATAATAAACTCAGTTTGAAAAATACTGAGTTTAAAGTGCTCCTAAGAATCCAGATAGAAATGTCCTTTAGATAGCTGTAAGCATAAGTCTCCAGGTCAGGAGGGGTCATGACAGGAGACACAGATTTGGGAGTTGCTACCAACTAGAAACAATAGTAGAAGCTTGGCTTTCAAAATATGTATTCATACTTGCAGCTCCTCTTCTGTATACTAATATTCAAGTCATAGCTGACAGTTAGGAAGAAGTATTTTTGTCAAATCTTCAGGTAGCTGCCATTTCTGTTGTTTTATTTGTAAAGAAGCAGGTGACAATAGTTTCTATATCACCTCCTCTGTCTTCCTCCACCATGACTACAGAGAGATCTATAGGGTGAGACCAGAAGCCAATTCTGACTTGGCTCAAGTCCTGAAATTCTGAATCTGTTCAAAACTGTTATGGCAGTAAATACATGTATTTCTTAGTGAAGGAAAAGGATGGATGGAAGAAGGTTGAAACATCTTTCTATTTACTCCCTCCCTGTTTCATAACAAACTGGAGTCAAACAAGGCAATTTTAGGTAGCACTCAGGGCTCATCTAATATGTTGGCTATTCCCAAGTCCATAGTGCTCAAGGGGTAAAATAGTCTATCTTGAGATATCCTATGTGAAGCTCATTATAAATCTTAAAGTACTGTATAATGTTCACTATTATAACAACCTTCTTTTCCAGCAAATCCCCCTGACCAAGTCACAATACATCATATGACATGCATGATAAAAAAAGTAAAGTGCACTGATTTAGAATGCAAAGTAAATTAAGAAAAATCTTATCCCCTCCTATCTATATGAGGACATATCCCTCCATATATTTCCATGCCACTGGTAGGAGAGGAAATACTTATAGCATGGATGATTATCATTTCTAGAGTTGTTTTCCTAGTCAGAATATCTCTGCCTCCAAACTGCTACTTGCTACTCCCTTATGGAGCTACTGATGTCATCTGCTGGGCTGCTTTTTCCAATGAGTTGCCATCTGCTGCCTTTTGGTTACAGCCATTTACTATTTCTCCATTGACTTTCAGCTGCTAGTTGGCTTCTCTCCCTTTGTTGTTGTTCAGTCATTTTCAGTCATGTCCGACTCTGTGACCCCATTTTGGGATTTTCTTGGCAAAGATACTGGAATGGTTTGCCATTTCCTTCCACAGCTCATTTTACAGATGAGGAAACTGAGACAAACAGGGTTAATTGACTTGCTCAGAGTCACACAGATAGTGTCTGAGGTTGGATTTGAACTCAGGAAGATGAGTCTTCCTGACTCCAGTCCTGGCATGCTATCCACTGTGCCAACAACAACAAAAAACTCCCAAGATAAGTTTGTAATTTTGCCTGACTCTCTTTCTACCTTGGCAAGAATTTCCTTAGACCTGCTGGATACTTGGGTTGGAGTGAGCACATTTCTTTCAAAAGCACATTTAGGCTTGATGTTAGGAAAAACTTCCTAGCAATTAGAGCTGTCTGAAAATGGAATGTACTGCTTTAGTTGCCCCCACTGGTGAACTTCAAGGTGAGACTGGCTGACCACTTCTTGGGTAGGTTTTAGTAGGGATTCCTTTCCAGGTATAGATTTTACTTGATGATTTCTGAGGTCTCTTCCAGCTCCATAATTTTGTGATTTTGTAATTCTGTGATTCTAATTTCAATCATGCTCCCGGATGCTAGCTCCAAGTCCATGAAAATTACCTTCGAGCTTCATTTAGCAATAGTGGAGGGAAGGGTCCAAGTGCTGACCTCTGTCCTTCAATTTTATAGCTGAACTTGAATTGCTCTCCTCCTCTCATCTACATGAGATTAAGAAATCAATTATTTGCACCAAAGTGTATTACTCTAAATTCAAAGGCACAAATTCTCATAGAAAAATAATGCCAGGGAGCAGGAAGGAGGGGATGATGGATTGAATTGTCTTCAGCGCCTGCTTGATTTCTTGATTCCTGGATGCTTAGGAATATGCTAGTTTACATGTTTTATTTAATAATTTCTATTTGTGATCATACTTGATTGGAAGCAATGAAATAAAATGCCTTAAAAATGAAGTTTTCAGATCCAGGAAAGGCACCTTTCAGGAATATTTTTAACCATCTACTCAGCACTTTCCCTTTTCACATAACTACTACAATTGTAAGATCAAGACCATTGAGAGTCAGCATTAAATTGTATTTGCTTCCATTGTTTGATTATATTTACTTTGTTTTAATTCAGCATGCTTTAGTGTGTGAATAAAGAAATAGAAGTAGGTCTGAAATCTTAACAGAGAAAAAGGAGTAGCTAAGTGTATGAGAGTTGCAAATGAAAGGATACTGTGATGATATAAAAATAACTCATTCCATTAAAGTTCTAATCTGGTGACTTATCACAGTGTGTCAGTCTCCCTAGGGTCTCATGAAATGAATGAAAGAATGAAAACTCTGGCTGGTTCTACCAACCCAGAAAGGTTTTGAGTACAAGCCTTGTGACAGACTGCTTATTTGTCATTTAAGAACTAGCCTTGCTAAGTTTGTTGTTGTTGTTGTTGTTGTTGTTATTCAGTAGTTTCAGTAATGTTCAACTCTTTGTGACCCCATTTGGAGTTTTCTTCGCTGGAGTGGTTTGCCATTTCCTTCTCCACCACATTTTACAGATGAAGAAACTGAGGCAAACAGAGTTAAGTGACTTGTCCAGGGTCACACAACTATTACGTATCTGAGGCTGGATTTGAACTCATGATGAGTCTTCCTGATCCCAGGCCTGACACTCTATCCTTCTCCTAGCTGCCTTAAAAATGACTTGGCCTGGGGCAGTGAGGTGGTACAGTGGGTAGAGCTCCGGCCCTGAATTCGGGAGGACCTGAGTTCATATCCGGTCTCAGACCAAACACGTGACACTTACTAGCTGTATGACCCTGGGCAAGTCACTTAACCTCATTGCCTAACAAAAAAAAAAAGTAAAAAAAAATGACTTGGCCAGGGTCATAGAGCTAGTTAATGTCTGAGGCCAGATCTGAACTCAAGTCTTCCTGGCTCCAGGTCCAGTCCTCTATCCATTGAGCCACCGGCTACCTGGACCAGTGAGTTCAGAGAGACTTATTGTCAGATTGGTCACAGTAGCAACTCATGAATATTGTTGACTATGATGTAGAACAGTTATGAGTTACACACCTAGGGTGACAAAATCATGGCTCCAGAAGTAATAATAACTCACATTTATGTAAGGAGACTGGAATTTTCACTGGGAAAATATGGCACCAAAGTAGGCTTTGCTGCTGAGAGACAAAATTCAGACTAGATGGTTGGAGAACACGGGCTTTACCTCTATAGCCTACCTTTCTTTCTGACTCTAAGTAATTTTCATCTAAATTAGAGAGAATCTTCAGAGAGTGTAAGACTGCCAGAATCCTAGATGTTCTCTGTAAGTGAAGATTGGTCTTCTCCCTTTCTCTAAAACATAAGGGTTAAAAATGAAAGACCAGTCTTCATCTGGGTGTCCTCTGCCTAGCTTTTGTTAGCTGGGTATGGTAGCTATGATTGAAGAAATGTCAACCTACCTTTACCTTGGAGAGCTTTCAGTCATAATACCCTGGCAGACTGAAGCTGAGATGGTTTGGTTGGTCCTGAAGAAGTGAATCAAAAAGATAGTAGCAGAGAGCAATGACCAGGAGAGAGACAGTGAGACTAGTAGAGCAATGTGCCAATGGAGAGACTATCCAAAGAGGAGAAAAAGGACAGCAGAGCCTCACTGAGCACTGTGTCCAGAGACATTGTGATCAACAAAGGGCAGACCCAGTAAGTACAGTGGAGGCAGCAGCCCAGTGAGGAGCAGGCCTAGTAAGAGCAAGATAATGACATACTAGTAGATATCAGGGGTCCTGTAGCACCAGAGGTGTGATTATCTCTCCTCATATATTCCTCATGTGTGGACCCTTTATGTGTGATGCCTATGAATGCTTATTCCCTGAACTGATGGAGTGTATATTTGCTTATTTGCTGGGGGAGTATTCTATTGCAAACCTTCTCACGATGCCATTGACCCCTGGATGGCTAGAGAAAAAATAAACACACTAGTGGGGACTCATGAGATATTCTTTCTTTCTTTTTTTTAATGTCTACAGTAACTTTATTTTTTTTAATTAATTTATTTTGATTTATCAATAATCACTTCCATATGCTTTTGAATTTAAAATTTTTTCCCCCTTCTTCCCCACCACCCTCCCCAAGATGGTACATAATCTGATATAGGCTATACATTTACATTCATATTAAACATATTTTAACATTAGTGATGTTGTAAGTAGAAATTAAAACCAATGGGAGGAACCATTAGAAAGAGGAAACAAAACTCAACAGAAGAAAAAACAATTAGCAATTCGGCTTCCATAGTTCTCTCTTTGGGTGTGGATAGCATTTTCCATCACAAGGCCTCTGGAGGTGTCTTAGATCCTTGTATTGCCAGGAAGGGTTAAATTTATCTATATTAGTCATCATGCAACGTGGCTGTTATTGTGTACAACATTCTCTTTGTTCTGCTCACTTCACTCAGCATCAGACCATACAAGTCTTTCCAGGTTTTTCTGAACTCAGCCTGTTCATCATTTCTTACAGCACAATAATATTCCATCACATTCATATACCACAACTTGCTCTGCCATTCCCCAATTGATGGGTATCCTCTCAATTTCCAATTCTTTGCCACCACAAAAAGAGCTGCTATGAATATTTTTGTACATGTAGGTCCTTTTCCCATTTGTGTGATCTCATGAGATATTATTTCAATGAATGTGGACCTACAGAGTACTTTCAACCTGGGGTAGCTAGTCTAGGGACCCCAAGTGGGAGGGAAGGGTGCTACAAGTGCTTCATTGGTAAAGAACTTTAAATTTTGCAGAGCACTTTCTTCCTAATAACGCCACAAAATTGGCAGAATATGCAAGTATTATTATATCCTTCTTACAGACGAGAAACTTGAGATTCAGAGCTCATAACCACATAGCTAGGGTGTATGAGAGTTGAGACTTGAACTCCAACATTAGGCATACTTTCCACTATACCATACTGCATCAAGTATTCCTGGTTAGAATAATAATCATAATCATAACTAACATTTATATAGTCTTTACTATGTGCCGGGCCAAGTGCTTTATAAGTATTATCACAATATTATTCTTTTGAAGTCCAGTTCAAATTCCACCTCTTCCAGGAGGTCTTCCTTCATCTCCCAAGTCAGTAACAACTGACTTCTTCCCTAGATATCGTGTGAAGTTTGGCTTATTCCTTTCTTATGTGCTTATGTACTTCTGTATTATAATTGTGTGTGTGTGTTATAATTGTACTAGTCTATGAGCTCCATGAGGTGAAGGACCCTGTCTTACTTATTTATCTCTCACCATTTATCATTATAACAACCCTGGTGGGGTGGGGGTTGGAGAGGAGGTAGGTGCTATTTCCCTCCCATTCCATTTTAGAGATGAGAAAACTGAGGCAAACAGAGATTAAGTGACTTCCCCAGAGTCACACAGCTAGTAAGTGTCAGAGGCCAGATTTGAACTCAAGTCTTTCTGATTCCCAGACCAGCATTCTCTTTTAATCTGGTTCAAGTCCTACTCTGGAGTGTTCACCACTGGTCCCTATGTTTGACACTTCTATTTTAGAGGGTTTTGGAAGTTCTTGACTTAAAGCTTGGGTAGGGAAGTTGGGCACAGTGTTTCATAGAGTTTCATAGAGTTTTTTAGAGTTTCTAGGTGGTGGGTGTGTCTGTAGGGAAGAATGTTGATAAGAGAGGTGGAGTCTTTGGAGTATGAAGCCCCAAAGCAGGTTGTCCCATTGAGTCAGATGAGAGCAGGGCAATGATTTATTGACTGACACTGGTGATTTTGAGAAAGGCTATCTTTGGTACTTGGGGAGACAAAGTAAGTATCACTGAGGTGATTTATCTTCAAAGCAAAGTGAGCTAGAGCCTTGAAATCTGAAGCACTCCTGTGATCATAATGGTCTTGGACTTCTATCCCTGCTTAAACTTGTGAGATTTACTGGGGATTCTCTCTGAAAGGCCTGGAATTTAGTTAGTCAACTTTTGTTGTTTGTGGTTGTTCAGTCATGGCTGACTCTTTGTGACCCCATTTGGGGTTTTCTTGGCAGAGACACTGGCAAACTAAGGCAAACAGGATTAAGTGACTTGCCCAGGGTCATACAGCTAGTAAGTGTCTAAGGCTGAATTTGAATTCAGGTCTTCCCTGACTCCAGTCCTACACTCTATTCACTAATTTTCCTAGTCAGTCAACTACAGTAGTATTTCTTAAGTGCCTACTATGTGCTAAGTAATATAGTAAGAAAGGTAACCCCTTCCCCTACCCAGGGACCATCAATTTCTACTCTCAAGGAGCTCACAGTCTATTGGGGGAGAATATGCAAATAACAACATAGAACAAGATATAAAGAGGATAAATTGGGGGTAGTCTCAGTGAGAAGGCACTAAGATTAAGGAAGACTGGAAAAGATTTCTTGCAGAAGGTGTGACTTTAGCTGAGACTTGAAAGGAGCCAGGGAAGCTAAGAGGTGGTGAGGAGGAGAGTATTCCTGGTACTGGAGGATGGCCGATGAAAATGGAGACATAGAGTGTCATGGGCAAGGAACAGCAAGAAGGTTGATGTCATTGGATCACAGAATGTGGAGGGGATTGAGGTGTCAGAAGACTGGGAAGGTAGGAAGGAGCTGGATTATGAAGGGCTTTGAAAGCCAAGCAGAAGGTTTTATATTTGATCCTAGAGGAAATAGGGAGCCACTGCAATCTATTGAGTAGGGAGACGGGGCTTTCTGTAAGACTGCCTAGTGGAAACCTTGTTTGTTTCCTCATCGCCAGGCTAGTAGGAGGGAGACAAAGCTATGACCTGGTCTTCTCAAGTTACCCTGCAGGAATCAGCTCATGATTAGTGGTATCTGACAGACAAGAATTTACCGCCAGCCTCCAATGCCCACCAGGGTCAAAGGTTCTATAGTAGTTTCCACTGCCTTCAAGAATAGAGAAGGACTGTTATTGCGGATTCCCTTGAAGGGTCATGATCTGTTTCCTTTCCCTTCCCCCCCCCCCATTGGTGTACTTATGGCTCTAACCTGGGTCCTTTCCTCTTCTTTCTCTATACTCTGTCTTGGTGATCTCATCAGCTTCTACTACTGTTTCCACTCAATGACTCCCAGACCTACCTAACCAATGTTTCTTTCTCTCCTGAGCTCCAGTGCCACATCTCTAATCAGCTCCCTATTGGACATTTCCACCCGGATGTCCCATAAGCTTCTTAAACTCAATGTATCTGAGACAGTTTTATTATATTTCCCCTTCCTTCTCTCTCCTCCTAACTTTCCTGTTTGTGTAGAGACATCATTATGGTTTTGGTCACTCGACAGCCTAGGAGTCCTCCATAACTCTTCAGCTTTACCCCAAAACCCCCAATCCCAATTAGTTACCAAGTCTTAGCATTTCTACATCTTCCACATCTCTTAAATCCGTCCTCTAATCCAGGCTCTCATTACCTTTTACTGGACAATTGCAATAGACTCCAATTGGTCTCCTTGCAACCAGTCTTTCTTCTCTGTAATCTGTCCTCCACAGAACTACCAAAATGGCATACCTAGAGTATACATCTGACCAGGTCACTCCTCTGCTTGAGAAACTTCTGTGGCTCCCTATTACCTTTAAGAAAATAATATAAATTCCTTTATACCTCATTCGAAGCCCCTCAGGACCTGACTTAAGTCTATGCTTTTGGACTAATTCTATATTATTCCTTTTCGTGTACTCCATACTTCAGTCAAGCTTGCCTATTTTTAATTCCCAGCATACAGCATTCTCCCTTTCCTCTCTGTGCCTTAGCACAGGCTGTCCTCAGTACCTTGTCTCCTCCTCCTCTTTACCTCTGACTCTTGGAATGAATAGTTCCCTTCAAGGCTCTTTATACTACCTCCTTACAGAGGTCTTTCCTGATTCTTTCAATTATTTAGGCTCCCTCTCAATCACTGCATATTTATTTTGTACATATTTTGATTTATATATATATGTGTGTGTATATATGTGCAATGAAATGTATATAATTGCATATATTTTTATTTATATATAGTATATGTCTTTATCTTGATTTACTTCTCAGTTGTGCCCCCTTCCCAATCCCCAAGGAAACGCCTTGAGGTAAGGAATAATCTCATTTTAGTATTTTTATCCCCAGATTCTAGCACATGGCAAGCACTTAATAAATACTTTTTGATTGATTATTATTGCCTAGCATGAAGTTATATACACAGTAGGGGTTCAGTCAACTTTAATTGATGTGATAGGCGATGCAAATGCTTAGTATAGGCCATCGTTACCAGCTGTGACTGGGGCAGTGGGAAAAGTGCCACATGTTCATCTGATTGTTAATAATAGTGAGAATCTTGTTTGAGGCATAGCATGGCAGGGAGTGCTAGGCAGTATAGGCATAGAAATAGAGTGATAGAACCATGATGCTTTCTTCTAAAACCATATTTACCTCCTTAATGAGAGGGGTTGTTGCTGAGTGAACTGGCTAGAGAGCCAGGGTTGCTATTTCTTCATGTCAGCCTCAGTAGAAGGGACCGTACCTTCTCACCTTTAGGTAAAAGAAAGGAACGATTATTAAATACCAATTACTGGGGAGATCTCTGACCTTGCCCCCAAATTTACCCTGGTTAGACCATCTTTTGTAGGTGGATTGTTGCCCCACCCAACTAGAAAAACCTTACACAGATTCTAGTCCAGTGAAATCTGGCCTGTTGTGTTTTAGCCAGCCAGGTCTGAGTACAAGTAGAGCCTCTTTTGTCTAGATTATCCTAGGTGGGGCAATAAATAATAAATATAATAATAATATATACAATAATATATATGGATAATAAATAAGTCTCTTTGCCTAAGAATGAGTGATCAGAGTCACCCTTCCACCCCAGGCCTCATTAGAACAAGCCCACCTCTCATTATAAGACTCATTCTTATTAATTGTTAACCAATCAGAGTTGATTGTCATCCTCAGGAATACCCACTCTTCCAAGGGCATACAAGAAAGATTCCATGAAGGGTCTTTGGAATTTGAGAGGGCCACTGACCTCTTTTATTAATTATCTGCTAAAATGATTAATTACCTAGAAACTATGTCTCTTGAACTTTTATGTGTCACAGGGACAAGAAGCTGGAATAGTCACACCTCTAAAATGACTTCATAGGTTAGGGAATGAGACACTGGAAAGATAGTGTATAGGTATAGAGTCTGAGATGCTTTTCCTGAACAAGGGAGTAAAGGTAGATTTATTTAAGATGCTGTCAGAGTTCCTGCTGACATTGAGACATGTCCATTTTGGGCTCTTGGGAAGGCAGAGTGAACACCACTGAGGTGACAACTGGTTGGTTGTTGTCCTTTGTACTTGAGGACCAAAATGATATCACTATGTCGGGGTCAGTGTACAATGTGTCTGATTATGGCTGCTCAGACCAATACAAGCTGGGAAGGCTCTACCACATGTCAGGCACAAATAGACAAGACATAGCAGAGTTGTTGTTTGTCCTTCATTCTCGAAGAGGACCATGACATCAGGGAGGTGAGGTCATGACATGAAAGTGAATTGTATTTAAGTGAGGCAGGGCTATGCAAAGTCACCAGTCTCTCTTTCTCCTCAGGAGAGAGCTAGGTCCAGTAGCTATATATTGATCAGGACAACAGGAGATGGTTTGGGATGCAGTGGGAGCACATAACAGAGTAAGATGGAACTGGGAGACGTTCCATACTTATAGTGGCCTTGAACTTCTACCCCTGCTTGTCTTTACTTGTAGCTTTTTGTAGGGACTCCCTTCAGGTTCTTTCTGAAGGGTCTAGAATTCAGTTGGTTCATTTGTCTGTTTTTTGGAAGAGGAATCTTCCCCTCTGGGAGCCTTGTTTGTCTCCTTAGTGTGAAGGCAGTAGGAGTAAGACACAGAGAGGTAGTCTTCTCAGGTCACATTCCAAGAATCAACCTCTAGTGAGTGAGTGGTGGCCTTAGGCTTGGTTGAATCAGGGCATACCTGAGACATGTAAATCTGAGGCTTTCCCTCTCATTAGCATAGTAGGTAGGCAGGTGAGGTATGGCAGTACTTGACAGTTACTAGAGATGTTCCCTCCTCTTTCAGATTAGAAACTTAAGGAGAGTTTTTAAGATGAATTGAGACTAGAAGAGATGGGGAAAATGAGGATGGGGAAAATATGGTGAAGTCAGCGCCAGGGTTTCTTGATCTCTCTGACAAATCATTAAAGCAGGGTTCTTATATTCCCTTCTGAAAATATCCTCTGCTATTCAAATCAAAGGAAGCACTATATCATTGTGTTCACTGAGGGAGAAAAAAAAGCTTTTGTAACAGAATATAGAAATTAACAGTAATAAGCAGTGGTAATGGTTCTTGGATCGAATGAATGCCATTTCTGTAATTAAATAGACAAGAAGAAAACTCCAGTCACAACTTGGGCCTTGAACAACCCAACTATCTCCAGCTAATTCCCTGGCCAGTAGACATTACATCTTCATCCCTGCCAGAGCCTGGATGCCTCACTCCAAAGCTCTCCTATGAAAAGGAGACCGTCTTCCCTGAAATGAAGAGAATTTATACTTATTGATATCCAACAATGCCTAATTCTACAGCATTGACGACTGCCCATTTCTTCTTTCCTTTTAAGTCTTTCTGTCATGCATTGTTTATTAATGAGTAGCTGGAGGAAATAGTTAGGGGTGGGGTGTGGAAAATGGCAGCCAGCCTGGCCTTTAGACTGCAAATAAGTATGTTTTCTAGAAACAGAATACATTATTTTTAAAGAAGCAGCTTCCAGCATGGAATATTACTATTCAAGAATCCTGCTGGGCTCCTTCTGTCTCTGGGTGTCTGGGCCTCCCTTTGCCACTTCCTTCCCACCTCCTCCCCAGATGGAGTCTGGCAGGCTTCCTTTTAGCACCAGAGAATACTTTCAGAGGCTATCTTATCTGGGTATGAGGTTAGTAAAAGTTAGTTGTGGGTTTGGGGAAGACCTAATGTGATTTGAGAGTGGAGAAGCCATCACCATAATTAAAATGGTCAGAAAACAGTAGGAAGTTGTTTTAAAACATCTGAAATCCTATCTGTTCCTTGAACGCTGGTACACATGAGGCAGGATAATACAGTGAAAAAAGCCCTGGCTTTGGAGACAGAGAATTTGGGTTCTAATTCTAGTTCAGTGACTTATTACTTCTGGGTCCTGGGGTGTTACCTAATCTCTCTGGGTCTCACTTTCTTTATCTGCAAAATGAAGCAGTTGGACTAGGTGGCCTTGAAGGTCTCTTTCTGCTTTAAATACATGGTACTACAACTTCCCAGATTCATCAGAGAACACCAGCTTCCCTTTTCCTATAATATGAAAAGCTAACTCCTGAGTTCTATCTGATGTCCATTCCAAGAAACAAAGCTATTGTTCTCTTTTAATTTAGATAAAACTTGCATCCTAAAGAGGATTTGGTCACCCTTACAGGGGCTGTGCTATAGTCAGTTCGAACTGGAGCCAATTGTTTAATTTTCAGTGTGAGCATTTATACTTTGGCAATCCACTAACACTGTAAATCAGACTTGATTTATTGTCTGGTTGATTGTCTACACTTAGGAAAGTGATGGAGAAAACATTAGTGATGAGGATAAACTTTAGAGTCCCTTGTGCCTTTTCCCCAGAGCCAGTTGGTAAATATTTACCAGGGCCCTCCTGCTATAGACCAGAGTTCAGTTTTGGAGACTTTTTTTTAAATTTATTTTGATTTATCAACAATCACTTTAATAAGCTTTTGAGTTTTAAAATTTTTTCCCTTTCCCTCCCTACCTCCCTCCCCAAGATGGCATGCAATCTGATATAGGCTATACTTATATATTCTTATTAAACATATTTTCACATTAGTGATGTTAAAAGTAAGAATTAGAACCAATAGGAGGAACCACCAGAAAGAAGAAACAAAACACAACAGAAGAAAAAAATAGCAAATAATATGCTTCAATTTACATTAAAACTTCATAATTCTTTCTATGGGTGTGGCTAGCATTTTCCATCGTAAGGCCTTTGGAGTTGTCTTAGGTCTTTGCATTACTGAGAAGGGCTAAGTCTATCAACGTTAGTCATTGCACAATGTGGCTGTTACTGTGTACAATTTTCTCTTTTCTCCTGGTTCTGCTCAGTTCACTCAGCATCAGATCATACGAGTCTTTCCAGGTTTTTCTGAAGTCTTCCTGCTCATCATTTCTTATAGCATAATAGTATTCCATTGCATTCATATACCACAACTTGTTCAGCCATTCCCCAATTGATGGGCATCCTCTCAATTTCCATTTCTTTGCCACCACAAAAAGAGCTTCTACAAATATTTTTGTATATGTGGGTCCTTTTCCCATTTTTATGATCTCTTTAGGATACAGACCTAGAAATAGTATTACTGAATCAAAGGGTATGCACAATTTTATAGCCCTTTGGGCATAGTTCCAAATTGCTCTCCAAAATGGTTGTATCATTTCACAACTCTACCAACAATGCATTGGCGTTCCAATTTTCCCACATCTTTTCCAACATTTATCATTTTCCTGTTTTGTCAAGTTAGCCAATCTGATAGGTCTGATGCGGACCTCAGAGTTGTTTTGATTTGCATTTCTCTAATCAATAGTGATTTAGAGCATTTTTTTCATATGACTATAGATGGCTATAATTTCTTCATCTGAGAACTGCCTGTTCATATCCTTTGACCATTTATCAATTGGGGAATTGGAGACCTCTTAATCATACTCTTTGACTTACAATCCTAGGAACCTTTTGTTTAGGTGTCTTCAGTGCTTTTGCAAGCACCAGGCAATAATGGGATAAAACATAGGACAAATTTACTATTCTGTATGCAACAAAACTAGAGAAAGGACTCATATCTAGACCCATAAATAGTGAAGAAAACCTTCTTTTTTAGTGGGCCTGGCCTTCTCCAGGTACCATACAGTTACCCTGACTGAGTGCCACTCTGATGGTTGAGTATCTATTCCTGACTGAGTGCCACTCTGATGGTTGAGTATCTATTCCAGATATAGGAATGTCATATTTAAAAAAACCAGAGGTGGGAGGGCAGAAGCATATTAAAGAATAGCCAGTTGTCCTGTTCAGCTGGAGCCACAAGTGCTAAAGGTGAAGGAATGAAAAGTGGATTGGAGCTGGATTACAGAGAGCCTTGAGTGCTAGTCTAGGAGTCTGTATTTTATTTTGTAGTCAATGGGGAACCACTGAAGGTTTTTGAGTAGGGAAGAGACATTACAATTATGTATTAGGAAGATTTCTCTGGCAGTGGTGTGAAGAGGAATTGGAAGAGTGGATTGGATTGAAGGAGAGCAAGGCTGGATGCAGAGAGGCCAGTTAGGTGGCTACCATAACTATCCAAGGGAAAAGAAATGAGAATTGAACTAGGATGATGGCGGTAGAAATGGAAAATAGGGGATGAAGGCAAAAAGTATTTTGGACATAACATCAACAAGACTTGTCAGCTGGTAGGCTATGGAATTGAAGGAAAGGGAAAGGGAAAGGATGACTTTGAGGTATCACAGAACGTTGGGTAGTAGGGGAAATGGCAGGGCCAACATAAATAGGAAAATTGAGAATATGAAAAGTTCTGGAGGCCAGATGATGAATTTACTTTTAGACATGCTGAATTTGAGGTGTTAGCAGGCCATTCAAGACCATTTAGAAATAGAGGACTAGAGCTTAGAGATATTTCTATTAGAATCTAGATATTAGTCAGAACTGTGGGAATAGATGAGATCACCAAGGAATAAAGAATAATGAGAGGAGAGGGTGAGGACAGAGCCTTGGGAGGACACTCACATTTAATAGAGTGGGGTAATGAAGAGGAAGCAACATAGGAAGTAGAGAAGAACTGGTCACAGTAGTAGTAGAACAAGTAGAAATTAGCATCATGGAAGTCTGAGGCTGGAGAGTACCTAGAAGGGGAGGGAGTCAACAATGTTCAGAGCTACAAAAAGGAGGACGAGGACTGAGAAGAGGCCAATGGATTTGGTTATAAAGCAGTCATTGGTACTCTTGGATTAACTGATTTCAGTAGAATGGTATGGGCAGAAGCCAGATTATAAGGGAATGAAGGGTGAGTGAGCAGTAAGGAAGTGTAGTTAGCTACTGTAAACTATTAGGTTGTGGTGAAAGTCATATCTTTAACAAGGCTCCTAGTGAAGAGGCTTACCCTGCCCTAGAAATAGTTGCCCTTTATCATTCTTTGCCCTATTCCAGGAAAGTGGAGGGTTCGGGTGTCAGTCCATCAAGGCCAATTGAAATTTTTCCTAGTGAGAACCATATTGCAGACTTTGGCAACATTTTTGAGAATTTCTGTTTATCATTTCACATTATGAATGTAACCTGGGCTTCTAACCAAATGGGGTGTTTTGTGTGTTGCATGCTGGGTACAGAAGGAAAATTGACTCCCAATTGGTGGAGAGAAAACGGAGGGACATTGTGTGCCTTTGTGAAGAGCAGAGTTGGTGCCAGACATTCTTGGGAGAGAGACACGTATATGGGTTGACACATGGAAGAGAAAGAGAGAAAGAGACTTCCAAAGACTTCCTCTTCCATAGCCATCACACAAAACACCCCAGACTTGGTTGGAAGCCCGGGTTACATTATTTCCTATTTCCTAAGAACTACAGCCTTCTAGACAACAACAAGACTATCCTAGAATTCAGACTTTGGATGTAACATTTATCTATATCTCCCTATAGGCATATCTATATGCCTATAGGGAAATACAGCTATACATTGATATGTGTTGATATATAGTTCAGATGAGTGCCAAGAGACTATCCGTAATCCTTGCTGTATGTACTAGGTTTTTACCTCTCCCCCACCAGGTAGAATGTTTCTTGAAGTAAATTATAAGCACATGCTTTGAAATATTTTAGTTACACAAGGTAATGATGGCTGCTGTGATTGGATTAGACCTTGTATACCTCAGGGTGTGCTTAGAACATTCTTTTTTTTTGGTCTGCTTTTGATGTAAGAATCGTGTGTCCTGTACAAGGTGGGTCATATGCAAAATTGGTAAGTTTATTTTCTGCATTTCCCACTGGGAGTGGGGGAAGGGAAGGGAATAAGCATTTATGCAGAGCCACAGTGCCAGGCACTGTGCTAAGTGCTTTACAAATATTATCTCATTTGATCCTCACATCAATTCTGGGAGGTAGGTGCTATTATTAGCCTCATTTTGCAGTTGAGGACACTGAAACAAATAGAGGTTAAGTAAGTGACTTCCCCAAGGTTAGCTAGTAAGCTAGTAAGTGGCTGAGATTGGATTTGAACTCAAGTCTCCCCGACTCTAGATCCAGTGCTATATCCAACATGCCAACTACCTTTCTCTTCCTATTCCCTTCTCCGCTCTAGCAGTCTCCCACCTTACTCCAAACTTTCTCTAACTTTTGCCATTCAGGTTTCCAGTACCCAAGGACTCTTACTTTGGTGTCCCACCAAAACTTGTTCTCTCTAGGTAGTAGTCCTATCTCTCTTTTCCTTCCTTCTTGCTCACAACATTTTATTTTCTGCAGGGCTTTTTAAGATTTGTTAAACTGTGATAAATTTATCTCAGCTAAGGTGTTAATGGATTAATGTGCTACCACTCCCAAGGCATGTGAATATTATCAGAAGACTTCTGGAAATGGTAATGCCTTAACCCAAAGGGATGAAATGTATGTTTAGAAGGGAACTTTCACACAGCTTGACAAGTTGGTGGAGATGATAGTTTTGGGCAGTCCCCAATTGATCCCACAATTCAGTTCACAATACATCTCTACACATGCAATTTTATACTGTAAGTTCCCAAAGGACAGGTAATATGTCTGTATAGTATTCTCATCACAGCATTAACTTATGCTGCATAGCATCTATCACAGAATTCTATATGGTGACAGATAATGATTTAGGATGATTATTGTTATCATCATATAAATGTTTGTGGTTCATGTCAGTGGCTCACTAATTTGTCTCACAAAACATCCCTTTTCGTTACCATCAGAGACTGAATCCCTGGGCTGGATGGATCATGGTTCTAAGTGACCTATGATGGTGGTTCAAAATAGGTGAGTATTGGTGTTGTCATGTGGGGCATATGTGTGTGGCACCAGAAGCTTTTCTTCAAGGAGATTTTTCATTCCTAATACTCAAAATCAGCTCAAAAAGGATGATATCAACTATAGATCTCTGGAGACTAAAAAATGGATAATAAAAAAAGCATTTAGTAAGTACTTACTATGTGCAAAGCACTGTACTAAGCACTGGGGATATAAATAGCAAATCAGGACATTCCTTGCCTTTGAGGAGCTCACATTCTTCTGGGGGGAGACAATACACACGGAAGGTTTGGGGAGTGAGTTGAATGGAAAGGTCTCATAGTTCTTTAAGGCACAGCAGCAATGCAGATGGTAATGCCTCTTCTTTAATTTCATTTTCATTGATAAAATCATATCAGTTTCTGATATTGAACCATTGGACAGTATCCAGGACTTTGGTGGAAAGGACCTGCTTTCTTTCCTAGGGCGTCAGTAGCTGTGGCTGTAGCACCTGCAGGAAAGGCTGTCAGGCTTCACCTCCCCAGGACTTGCTTTCTAGGATGATGTCTAAAGCGGTAAGCTGGAAATCTTGCTATTCCCAAAGCTCTTGGGTTCAGGGCCTTGGGCTTGTCTCCATCAGGGTCTGAGGGGTGAAGATAGAAAAAGTGACAAACCAAAAAAAACTCCATCTGAGAAACTGAAGTGGGAGAATAGGTTGGTTCAACTCATTGACTGATCCAGTGGGGTCAAATCCTGGCTCTGCTCTTTACTAGTAATAGCTAGCATTTATATAGTACTTTTAAGGTTATAAAGTACTTGACACTATAGCCCCAAACTGACCTTTACATAGCACTTCAAAGTTTGCAAAGTGCCCTACATACATCATTTCTTTTGATCCTCATGACCTTTCAAAGTACCTGTAGGATCACAGCTTTACATTGACCTTAGAGCTACATTTTCCCAATCCTTTTGTTTTATAGATGGAAGCTCACAGAGGTAAAATGATATTTGCCCAAGGTACTAAGTAGCAGAGCTGGGATTTGAACCTAGGACCCAGGAATCTTTACACATAAGCAAACTGAGAATGAGAGACGTTAAACAACTTGTTTGTGGTCACACAGTCCGTGAGTGTCGAAGACAGGATTCTTTTCGCCACGTTACCTGTGTGAACGTGAGCAAAACGCAAAACCTCTCTGAATCACCTCAGTATGCTCATCTGTAAAATGAGGGCAATGGATTAGATGGCCTCAAAACTCCTTTTCAGCTCTGAATCTCGATCCTAGGAACGCTAGCCTCAGGTAAGCTGAACACTAGATTTGTTTCTCAGACTTTCCAGCAGGGGGCATTGTATCCTCGATTTTTCTGAGATAACTAGAAAATGGCTTTATGCTACTCATTGTGCATTCCACCCATTAATACTAACAACAAAAAGTCCACATGGCAAAGATAAATAGTAACAAGAATTATTAATGAAGGAAAACAGGAGCTATTAAGGAATCTTACTTGCAATGCTTAGCATTTGGGGGGCAAACATCCTTTATGTGAAGAGGTGGCCTTATTTTCTCCACTGTTTACTTAGGTTAGTGATGAAGTGACAAAGAATGAAGGCACCGGGCTTCTTGCTCACAAGGAACAGTGGATAATATATTTGTTTGTACTATGGGATTGCAGTTCTACGAGAAGGAACACTTGACATTTTCATGAGTGCCTCTAGGGAAGAAAGGTACTAACTTCAGAACTTAGTTTTAATTATACTAAGGAGATTACATTATTCAAAAGCATCCCACTGGTAAGGTGCAACATTTCCCAAAACAGTTTAGTGGAAAATGCCACATTAATCAGTTCGATATTTCACTGAGATGGCTTAATGATGGGGAGAAGTTTAAAGTACCATAGCACTAAAATGCAGAGAGGGGTGAGTGGGGGTAGGAATGGGGGGGGAAGGTGAGGGGATGGATAGGATATTCATTTAGGCGAAAAGATGGGCTTAGACAGCTTAGAATCTGCCTTGTACATTTCTTATTACAAAGCTGGCTGGCTATGCTGGTAACCCAGTAGGGATCAGATTCAGCATATGGGTCCCCCATGATTCCTGAAATAAAGGAGATGGTAAAGGTCTGAGAAACAGCACCGGGGAGAAGGAGCAACATGCTGCCATGTTTAGGAAATCTTGGCTTCCCAGCTCTTCTACTCCCAGACCCAACCCCTGCTTGTCTTGGTACCTCTGCTGATTTCTTCCTCACTCAGATGGGCAAAAGACCTCTGTAATATAAAGGAGAAGGGCAAAAAATAAGATCCGGAAGTACTCCATCTTCCTCGTGCCCTCTCCCTTCCCTATTTCATTTCTTCTGGTCACCATCCCCACCCTCAATTCAGCAACTGTAAAAAATGCTAGGGCCAAATCTCAGTCCCTCCTCCATTTCGAGTTCTCATTGACTTCCAGCAATCATCACTGACAGAGATCACCTGAATAAGAAACTGGCCTTAGGGTAATAATAGTTATGTAATTTCAAGACAACTCTTCTCATCTGCCAGGCTGCCCATGTGGACTATTTCTATCCAAGAATGGCCAGGTGCAGAGATTAAGTCATTTAGAAAAGTACTAGCAAAAACCCCAAGATCTGTGACCAGACATGCTGAGGCCATAGGATCCTAGCTTTATAGCTGGGAAGGGACCAAAAACCATTTCTTCCAGTTCCTTCAATTTACAGATGAGGCCTAGAGAGGTCAAATGACTTGCCCAAGGTTACACAGGGAGTAAAGTGAAATTTGAACCCAGCTCCTCTGACTTTGGGCAGCTAGGTGGCACAGCGAATAAAATGCTGGTCCTGGAGTCAGGAAGACTCATCTTCCTGAGTGAGAATCTGACTTCAGACATTTACTAGCTGTGTGATCCTGGGCAAGTCACTTAAATGTGTTTGCCTCAATTTCCTCATCTATAAAATGAGTGGGAAAAGAAAATGCCAAAGCACTCCGGTACCTTTGCCAAGAAAACCCCAAATGGGGTCAAAAAGAGTAGGACATGACTGAAACAATTGAACAACCTCTGATTTTAGCAGCAATGCACTTTCCACTGTGCGCCAGTGATACAATAAATAAAATCAGCAGCCTTTTCTATTTGTCTGGGATCATAGCGCCGAAAAGTTTTAGAGCTAAAAGGCACCTTACGGCTCAACTATTACTGTAGCCAGTCAAGAGACTGGATGACAACCACTACTATAGGCCTTCATGCCCTTGAGGAGGATGCTAGCAAGGGACAGGGGACATAGAGAAGCAGGAAGTATCACAACTCTTATATTTGTTGAAATTTGTAGCCAAGAGCTAATGTCATTTGTCTTCAGCCTTTGCCGCAAGGAGAACCTAAACCGCCTTCGGATTAGAGGAGAAAAATCAATACCAAAGTAGCCTAGCTAGATTGTCCTCAATGTACACATTTGTGACATTTCCCTGCTAGGTTTTCTTTTCTCTATTTCTCAGTAAATGTTATAAGGGGTTTTCACTGTGTACATGCTATTGGTTCTCTGCTGGTTTATGCATCAAGGTCAAGCTCCCTGTATACACCTTGAAGGCTCTTCCCTCGTGCTGTCACGCTTCTTTCTCTCCTAATCATTTTTGTTGTTCAGTCGTTTTTCAGTTGTGTCCAAATCTTTGTGACCTTATATGGGATTTTCTTGGCAGAAACACTGGAGTGGTTTCCTCATTTCCTTCTCCAGATTATTTTATAGATGATAAAACTGAGACAAACAGGGCTAAGTGACTTGCCCAGGGTCACACAGCTAGTAAGTGTCTGAGGCTGGATTTGAAGTCAGGAGGAGGAGTCTTCCTGACTTTAGGCCTGGTGCTCTACCCACTGAGCCACCTGGCTACTCACTCCTATTCACTACTCTGCTCCCTTGGCAGGAATTCATCTCCCTTTAGCCCTGCTCTCTCTGAACTTCCTACTTCTTACATTTTTCAGGGTAACCCATCTTCCATGAAATAGTATCAACTCACCTTCTTACCAGCTAGCTGTTTTCTTCTGTTGTTCCACCCAGTAGTTAACAAGTGCCCATCACCTTCCCTGATCCAGTTTGCCAGGTCCAGATCTTACCCTTTGGGTCTAATGACTACAGATGCAATGGGATGCCCGCCCCTGCCTGCCCTCTTGCCAATGTTCCCTTCCCCTTTTCCTTTCCTGGCTGGATGCTGATACATTCCCTCTCCTGTGGAAGGGAATAGTAATAAAAATATGTTAATAACTAGCATTTCCATAGCACTTTGAGGTTTGCAAAACACTTTCTATACGTCATTTCATTTGGTCTTCAAAACAACCCTGTGGGAGATGGGTGCTGTTCTTATCTTACATATGAGGAGACTGAGGCACAGAGAGTTACAATAGTGAAAACCCATCACCAATAAGGTAAAACTCATCTTTTTCACAATGGTTTAAGCCAAGCTGGTGTTTCTTGTCAGTGGGTGAACAATCCGACACTTGATGAATTCTATTTTACAATGGAATTGTAAATTTTTACAATGGGGAGAGCCAACATCCACGGGACCAAAAGCTATGTAGCTATGAATGATTGTTCTCCACAAACCAGCTATTCCTGTGGTAACTTTGTTGATAACTTGAACAGAGAGATCAACTGCGTCTAGTTCCCAGGGTTGGTGTGTGAGGTAGAATTTGAACTCATATCTTTGTGAGTCAAAGTCCAGCACTCTATCTAGTGTGCCTACTCTTCTCCAGCTCTTCAGCCCCTTCCCCTCTTTCCAATGGTGGTGGTCCCTCTCTGGCTGGATGGACATGACCCCTTAACGTGCTTGGAATGTCGTGTAAGGTTGAGGACTTCTTGGCCTTTTCATTTTCTCTGCTTCTGCACCCTGAAGTCATAGGATCATAGACCAAGAGCTGAAAGAGACATCAGAAGCTACTCCAACTCCTTTATTTTACAGATGAGGAAACTGAGACCTAGGGAAGTGAAATGACCTGCCCAAAGCCATACCAGAAGTAAACATAAGAGGTAGGATTTGAATTTCTGACTCTAGAGTCAGTGATTTTTTTTTTAAATAACTAAACCACACTGTTCAGCCTCTGCATCCTCTGGCCCAAGACAATGTCATCCAGATCCCCAAGTATTACCCTGTCACCTGACAGCGCACCCTAAGGATCACTGGCCCTATCATCTGTTTTTCATTTGAACCCTCTATGTATCTTTTCAGGCTGCTAAGTGGCACAGTGGATAGAGTGCCAGGCCTGAAGTCAGGAAGATTCTTCTTTCTGACTTCAAATCCAGCCGCAGACACTTACCAGCTACATGACCCTGGGCAAGTCACTTAAACTTGTTTGCCTCAGTTTCCTCATCTGTAAAATGAGCTGGAGAAGGCAATGACAAACCACTCCAGTGTCTCTGCCAAGAAAACCCCAAATGGGGTCACAAAGAATCAGACATGACTGAATGACAACAATAAAATATATCTTTTCTCCCTCAATTAGAATGTGAGCTCCTTGAAAATAGGGTCTATTTCATTTGTCCCATTGTATCTTTCATGCTTAGTGCAGTGCTTGGTGTATAAGAAATGCTTTTTCATTAATTAATTCACTTGTAAAATGGGAATTAAAAATGTGATAATATATTTAAAGTACTTTGCTGAGTCTTAAAGTTCTGTTCACATGTCAATTGTTATTGTAGTCATAAAGGATACAATGGATGGCCTCGGTGTCTTTGATGTCTGACCGAGCTCTAGGCCCTCCACAGCACCTGCTTTTGCCACCGTCATGACCATTGGAACAAATTGTTCTCATCTGCCCATTCTGCTGGGGGAAAGTCTTCACATGCTTGGGATAGACGCCTCCTTGACTCAAGCCAAACTGTTTGAGGCCTGTTGGTTACTCTCAACCTGAGTTAGCCTATTTGCAGAGGTGGTTTACCATGTGGGGCTACTGTGTCTTAGAACCACAGATGAGAGTTGGGTGAAAGGTGTGCCACTCTGCCTCACAAATCCAATTCACGTGCAAGTCAAGACATCACCTTGTGATATCATTGGTCCTCTTTGAAAATGAAGGTTGAACAACAACAACAATAAAAATACTTAGCAATAATTCTGTGATTCTTGGCTTCTTTGGTATTGCAATACCCTCATCCTTTTTGGCTTGATTTTACAACCCCATATAAAACATAAAAGGCCCATTTTCTTTAAAAGATGAAACTGAATTCAAATTTTGTCTCACAAATTTTAAAATAGTCTATGAAATGAATGAAGAAACCTCCAGGACATATGAAAAAATAAAGGAAATCCAGGAAGTGTGATTTCACCACTAAAATCATAACACTGACATCATGACATGAGGTAAACATAACACACTTATTGATAAAGAGGTAAATACTTGTAATAGTATTTTTCCCTCCATGGCTTCCCTTGATTTTTGCCACTGTCTTAGGATTCTTGTGAAATCAGGGATAGAAGTCACTAGTTTTTCTCTCTTTAACCCATTTCACTAAAACCCTTTTGTTAGGGTGTACCTACTATTCTCCCTATCAGATTAGGTGTGGGGCCCTTGATTTGCCAGTCCTGAACTCCCTATATTTTCTCAACCCTTAGTCCTGATAAGGAGGCAGAGAGACTGAAGGTTTAGGGAAATCATGACTGGCCCACCTGTCTTCAGTCCTGTTTTCTTACCATTTGATTTCTGATCTCAGCTATGCTGCTTCATGTTTGGTCATGTCCATCTGGCCTGCTCTTAGACTGATAACACAATGATAAAATTCCTTAGGTCGGAATTCTTGTGCCTTGGGCACATGTAATTGTGCCTCAGGGATAATGGGTGGTGGCTTGGTCATGATTCTGAGGACAGTCTAGCTCTGAGTGTGGTTGCAGTGAGAGAAGGAGCAGCCTACTTCCCAGACAGCCTGACTTGTACCCCTATGTAGTGCAGGAGGATTGGGAGAAGGTAAGCCCAATGAGATGGAATGCAGGTGGTGCCTGAGAATGCTCACATCACCTGGATGATGCTGGTCTGTGGATACAAAGCAAGGCATAAGGATGGTGATCACCTGGAAAGAAGGATACCCCCTTCTATGATAGTACCCTGGGATAAAGCCCTGGTCACCCCATGCTTTAGTTACAACTCTCTCTCAAAAGAAATTTGAACATATAAAGCTTCTGAGAATCGCTCAGAGAAGGAGGAGCAGCCTGCTGTCAAACTAACTTGGAAATATGGAGTGTTAATAAACAAATGTAAAAATACATTATGCCACTCACTGGTGCAATGTCTTCATTGTGAGTTTAGACTTGTTTACTTTTAATTTGCTATTCTGGTACTCCTCCATAGCCTCTCAGTTCCAGAGAGCAGAACTCCAGAGTACTTTTAAAAATTGCCATTTTATAACAACTGGAAAAAAATTACATCAAAACACAATATCATATCCAGAAAAGCAAAGTATTACCAGTGCCTGGTACAGTCCAGGGCATATAGTGTGTGTTCAAAATATGTGTTTCGAATGAGTAAGTGGTTCCTGGTCCTTCTGGGTAATGATCCTGACTGCTCCCTTGACATCTTCTTTCTGTGTTGATAACTATGTTATTTATGTATTTATTTGTTTGTTTACTGTTGTTGGAATAATGCATTTTTACTGGGTCTAGTTATATTTTTTTTGGGTAACATCTGCAGTTCTCAAACATCCTTTTATGGTGATGGGTTGAGGATTCCACAGCTTATCATTGTAGTGGTCTTAAAAGAATTTTACTGGGAGCCTGTCTGAAATCATATGTAATGGGGAGGGGCTGGTCCAATTCTTGTGTGGAAGGAACTGGGGAGCCTGCCTCTAAAAGGCATGCTGATGCATAATGGAAGCACCTTGCTTCCAGATTTGGCACATATGCAGATACTCTATGACTGGTTCTGGTCTACTAACACATGATGAGGATGTGGACTATTGATTGACTGTGTTGTTGGTAGAAAGGTTCATTCAAAAGGCCAAGGCCTAGCCTCTGCCCTTGATCTGACTCTTTCTTGCCTTGCTGAGATCTGGTTAAAGACAGTACTATAAGGCAAGAGGCCTAAAGACCTCCCCATCCAAAAGTTACAGATGACTTGTGAATATAGATTTTGCCTCTTTGTGTTGGTGCTTTCCTGTTTTGGCTGAAGGAGAATGGTGAGGCTATGACCTTGTAAGCTGTAAAAGATCAGGATAGTGAACCATTAGAGTCTAGGAGCTGGAGTCCATGACAAAATTTTCTGGAAGCCACATGGCAAGGAGCAAGATTCCAGATGACTTGCTTGACCCAGCCCAGTAGTAAGAGAGGGAGACTCATCCATCCATTGGCCATGCTGCATTTGGAAGTGAACTCAGCGGAGTGAGTACTATTTAGAAACTGTATGATGTCTGAGCCCACTCTCTCCAGGGAAGGAGATTGTACAGCGGACAGTGTGCTCCCAGGAGTTGGGGTAATTCTACCACCATTCTGCTCTCCCATTTCTGCCAGTTCATCTAACCTCAGTCTATTCAGGGTGGTTGTCCTCCCGGGTTCTGTCCTAGCCCTTGTTGAGACTTTGTAGTAAGTATCTCTTTGTGAAAATGAATTTATGCTAATTGGTTAAGTGGAACTAGGGGTGCTAACCACTTGTGGCTAGCAATGGGGGAATATATTTGAATGGGGGTTTGAGGTGATTCAGTTAAAGAAGAGATATCCCTAACTTTTCAGGGGCACACCTCAAACACTGAAGGAGAGATGTAGATGGCTTCATTCTGGGAGAGTGTGGCTGGAGTCTTCACTACACATATGATCATAGGTTCAAAAACTGGAAGGGATCTTAGAGACCAGTGGGGTCAAGATTCTCATTTTACAGATGTGGAAACTGAGGCACATCTTGGTTAAATGATATACCTAGGGTTACATAGCTAGTGTGTTTGATGTGTTTTCCTGACTCCAATTCTAGTGCTTGACCTACTACCCCATAATGCATGTCATTAGCCCTACTCTAGGTATATTCCCCTTCCTCAGCACTCCAACCCTGTCCTTTTCTGGAACCTTCAATACTAGAGCCTTGATGGAAACTTCCTGACCTTGTGCTTCTTGAGAAAGGGTCAATTCCTGGCAGCTCTCTGTTTGTGACATCAGCTTGGCATAACCTGGCTATGAAAAGTCTGAGGGTAGCCTCTTATAAGATCATTGCTGAACACCCTTCCTCCTCCTGCCATGACCTGAAGACCATCATGCCTTAGTGATTCTTCTCCTTTCCAACATCACCACTATGCCCTAGGATAGAAAATTGATTCTATCCTTTTTTCTTTTGGTGACTGAGACCCGGTGGTATCCTTTTCCCTCTAAACCCCCCTTCCCATCTTCCATTCTTTCTCATGTCCCAGCTACTCAGAAGACTATGTTAAGCCTCAAGGCTTCCATTGTGTGAATTAAAAATGAATCTATGATAAAGGCTTATTTATCTTTAGTATTTATTGGCCTGTCTCACTCTTTCATGAAGGCCTCTAGGTTCCCACACTACTGGCGTAGATTGAGGCAGACAAATATTCAGTGTATATGATTGATTGTGTCATCAGAGGCTTACCACTTGACGAGGGAGTCCCCTCTTTCAGGGGAGGAACCAAGCATGCCAGAGAACATGGAATATTTGGGTGGAGATGGGCAGTCGGGAAGGCCACAGACATACCACAATTTATGCCTGTAACTGCCTTTCAGTGGGTCAGTGTACTAGTGGAGGATACAGAAATACCTACCTATGGAATGACTCTCACTATACCCATGCAGCTATAGAGGTGACCTTTCTTACAATCTGAAAATTTACTCCAGTTGGTTCCTCACTTTCCTGAGAAGCCAATTCTTCCCAAAGGCAACAAGGCTGTGGCCAGTCTTATATTGACCAATGATAGTTACTGTCCTTCCTTCTCCTTAAACACCCTAGCTGATTGTTACCTCTGCATGTTGGAATGGTAGTGTGTTTACTCACCCCCCTGTTTTACTTGCTCCAAGTGACTCTGCTGGGTTCTCTTATTTCTCATACATACAACTTTGCCAGGTTGAATAGAATTTCTGCTTTGAATCTCTAGTGTGTGAAGAAGTCCTTTTGCAAATAGTAGGCACTCAATAAAAAGTCATTGCTGCTCCCAGTTACTGTAAAGGAATTTGTCAATGAGTGGGAGAGGATTGTCTACCTAAGGCAGGAGGATTTAGTGAAGTGGGAATGAAAGTGGAGATGCTGTAGATGGAGCTGACAGAGAAACCATTCTCAAACAGTAGCAGGACTAGGAACCTTGCTTTCTTTCAGTGGCAGTGGAGGCAGGGTGGGGTGGGGGAGTTGAGGCAGAGTGTGTGCAGAATAACAGATGTCTTTCTGAGCACTGTGAACAGGGCACTGCCCCCATCAAAAGCTGGACTAACATGCTTCCTGATGGGGGCACCAGAGCATGTGTTTAACAGCCTCTGGGCAACCACCAGGGTCTGACTCCTTATCACTCCACAAGCATTACTCACCAAGGTACTAAGTTAGGCATCTTTCAATGTCTCCCCTGCTTTCATTGTTTAGCCACCTGCATATATGCTCAGTTCTCATCTGAACTACAAAAACCTTGACTCAACCTGAATATACTACACCTGTATCACCACTAAATTTCTAAAAAGAGTCATCTACACTTCCTACCTCTATCTTTTACTATGTCACACTCCTTAGTCCTTTATAATTTGGTTCCTGATTATACTATAAATCTAATAACTGTGAAGTCTGATGACCTTTCTCAGCCCTCATCCTCCTTGGCCATTCTGCAGCTTTTGAAGATGTTGACTTCCCCACCTCCTACTGGATATTCTCTCCTCTCTGTGCTGTCCATGACAACACTTTCTCCTAGTTATCCTACCAACCTGTCTGCACTTATCCTTCAATGATTCATCTTCTTTCTTCTGTCCCCTAAGTGTAGCTGGTGCTCTCTCTCTCTCTCTCTCTCTCTCTCTCTCTCTCTCTCTCTCTCTC
>NW_020954550.1:13891236-13897231 GCF_900497805.2 Vombatus ursinus
CTCTCTCTCTCTCTCTCTCTCTCTCTCTCTCTCTCTCTCTCTCTCTCTCTCTCTCTCTCTCACCTTCCTTGATCTCATCTGTTCCTGTGGGTTCAATGATCATTTTTGCACATGTAGGGTAACTGACATTTTCCCTGGTCAAAATACTGCACCAAGGCTCTAAGATGGCAGCTGTTCATGCATAATAATGACAGGAACACTGGCTAGGTGGGTGGAGAATACTGACCTCTCCAACCCCTCCTCATAGCTCATCCCTTTCAATCAGCCCCTCTCCCTTTCTACTTCCTTTCCTACTACCTTCAAATATGCCCAAGTCTCTTCCATCTTAAAAACAAACAAACAAAAAAAAAAACCGAACTTCATCTTACCATTTTACCATCCCTGGTAGCTAACATCTTTTCCCTTTGGCTAAGAAATAGCCAAACTTCTTAGAAAGAGCTGTCTACACTTCTGGTCTCCATTTCTACTCTCACTCACTTCTCAACCCTTTGCAATCTGGCTCCCAGTTTGATGACTCTACTGAAACTGCCCTCTCCAAAGTTAGCAATGATTTCTCAATTGCCAAATCTGTTGTTCTTTTTTCAGTCTTTATCCTTCTCAATGGATCTGATGCAATTGATACTGTTAGCCACCCTCTCCTACTGGATGCTCTCTTCTATTTAATCATCACAATGCTTTCTTCTGTTTCTCCATTTATTTCTTTAAATGCTCCTTACTCTCCTTTGCTGGCTCACCATCATTCATATTATGCTCCCCAACCATGAGTGTTCCTCAAAACTTTGTCCTGGGTTCTCTTTTTTGCAATCTCTGCACTTGGTAACCTCATCAGCTCCCATGGTTTTAATTTTCATCTCTATTAAGATAACTCACAGATCCTATCTAGCCCCTCTCCTGAACTTCAGTCCTGCATCATCAATTAAATACGAATTGGATATTCCAAACTTAACATGTCCCAAACCCCTTCAACTGACAGGTCCATCTGAAGAGCTTTCCTTGTTTTCAGACAATTAGGTTGTTTTGCTTCAATAGTTTACCAGTTCTTAGCATTGGTTTTTGATTGTGACCGTATTTCTTTTGTGTTTTGGTGCAATAGATCCTTTTAAATCATGGACTTGAATGATTCTTGAAATACTTTGGCTTCCTCAAATAAAATGTTCTTGCAATATCTCTAACAGTTGTTGAAGTGTACTCTTTAAGAGCTACAACTTTTGTTCATTTCCTTATTTTTAGTAGTACTTTATTTTTTCCAATTACATGTAAAAATAGTTTTCAGCATTCACTTTTATAAGATTTTGAGTTCCAATTTTTTTTCTCCCTCCCTTTCCTCTCCCATCCCCAAGATGGCAGCAATCTGATATAGGCTATACATGTACAATCATATTAAACATATTTCCACATTAGTCATATTGTGAAAGAAGAATCAGAATAAAAGGGAAAAATCACAAGAAAGAAAAAAATAAACAAACAAACAAAAAGAAAATAGTAGGCTTTGATCTGCATTCAGACTCCATAGTTTTTTCTCTGGATGCAATACCTATTTTTATAAACCAAAGAATTAAAAATGAAACAAAAGAAAGCAATGAAACATGGAGGTAAGTCATGGAACATGACACTCAACTGACATAGAGTTACTTAAAGATGGGGAAACCAGTTCTTCTGACTTCATCTGGCCAAGGTCAGATATTCTGAGTCAGCCTAGTATCAGTGGAGGCACAAACTCATGACCAGTGTAGTTACAAAATGAATCCTTATCTTAATTATTGTTTGTTACAAGTAATTTATATATCACTGTACATGATCAAATTTGTCTCCTTTTATTAAGGCTCTCTAATCCATCCAGTTTATTACTTTTTATTTATTATTTATATTAAAATATTATTTATAGTAAAATATAATTATCATATTTTGTTCATTGGCATATAGAAACATGAGATCATAGTTTGCCTTCAATAGAAGAAAACTTCTGTTGAAGAGTGGCACTCTTCTTGGATATTTTTCTTCTGAATTACTGGTCCTTTCTTCTGTTCTTCAAATGTTGTCTGTGATACTCTCCATGGTATCAGGTTTAGCCAACCTATGTGGGCAATTTTCTCCTTTTCTGCTCACTTTTCAAATTTAAAGCAATCTTAATCCAATTCTCTTGATTCCAGGAAAAAATAGTTTTACTGGTCCTTGTTGGATATGCTCTATCCTTGGCAAATTTTCCTCTACTTTAAGTTGTATTCCAGAATTCCAAATCCCATTCTCAGACAACATTTTTTTTGGGGGGGGAATTGGGGTTAAGTGACTTGCCCAGGGTCACACAGCTAGTAAGTGTCAAGAGTTTGGTCTGAGGCCAGATGCACCACCTAGCTGCCCCCTCAGACAACATTTTCTTAACCGACTGTTCACTTTTCAAATCCACAATCCTATTCTGATCCCCTGCCTTCAAAAGGAAGTAGCAATGAAAGCACCACTATAGCAATTTTTTGCAACTTGGGTGACTTAACCAAAATGATGTCCTTAATTCATAAGAGTGTGTGTGAGAAGGAAAATCCATTTGAGGGGGTGGAGACCCTGGGACAGAGTTAGGGAGAGGGCAAGGAGTGCAGCAGAGACTGGTACACTGCTGGGGAAGGAGTGGTGGGTAGATATTAGTCACCGGCTGCTTCTGAGTGAGGCTTAATTTATCTGTGGTGAACTTCCCACCTTTTCTCTTCATCAGAGTTCTTCACCTACTTTCCTTTTATGGCAATGAATACATTCAGGTCACATACAGAGGCAAAAAGAAGGAGATAGAAGCTGTTTAGGGAAGAGGCAGCTGGAGAATAGTATATAGAGAACTGGCTTTGGAGTCCGGAAGTTTTGTTGTTATTCAGACATTTTTCAGTCAAGTCGGACTCTTCACGACTCCATTTGGAATTTTTTTTTTGGTCAGAGATATTGGAGTGGCTTGCCATTTCCTTCTCCAGCTCATTTTACAGATGAGGAAACTGAGGCAAACAGGGTTAAGTGACTTGCCCAGGGTCACATAGCTAGCTAAGTGTTCAAGTCTTGCCTTTGATACAGTCAAGAATAAAGAACAAACAAACAACAGCAAATGACTACCGGCTATGGGATCCTGGGCAAGTCACATAACCTTTTAGTGCTCTAGGCAACTGTCAAAGGTGCTGTTTCATAGTCAGTACTGATCTGCATTGGAGGAAGGAGCTTCCTCACTAGGAATTCCCCACATAGATGAAATCACAAATTTGGTCCAAAAAATGAAGGGCCGGCATGAGGTCTGACGTTGGTGATCATTAGACTAGCCCACTAAGTTCTGGATGAGTTAGAGGGATTACAGTGTAAAAAGAAACAGATTGAAGCCTCAGTAGATTACCTTAGTGGTGGCTTTGGGTTGTGTCCTTTTCCAGCCATGTGTGTAAATGGATAGTTTCTCCATAATTTCCTTCTGTAGTGTTCAGAGCCCAGGGAGGGTTGGTCTTAGTGTTAGGAATAATAGGAAATCTGGAACAAGGTTCTCTTCTGTCAAATTTGACCATGTATTTTGCCAGGGAGCTTGCGTGTGGTCTGAGTTTCATGTCACAAAGGGCAAGTTTTATCCTGGGCTCTGACAACTAGTACATGTCAGCCTGAAGCTCTTGCTACTTTTGAATGCAAGCTCCCTGAGGGCAGGGACTATTTTGTTGTTGTTGTTTCTTTGTATCCTCGATGTCTAGCACATAATAGGGACTTAATAAATGATTGTTGATTGATTTGCTACAAAGGGCAGGACTGATCTAGGAAGGGTGGCTATTAGAGAAGGAGAAAGGAATCACCTGCCTTTCAATTTTTCTAAATGTTTAGAATCGAAAAAATTGTATTTGACTTTCATAGTTTGAACTACTCTCCCATCTATCAATAAAGTCCCTCATCTTTCCTCAGCCTCCTCTCTCCTTTTGCTGCCTCTCATCTCACTGGACCAAGAGAACAAAAATAGTCTATAGTAAATATACTTAGGCCTTCTGCACAAATCAAGAGTCTCAAGAAAAGAAAACCCAAAGGGGTTGGAAAGGAGAATTGGATTATTTTTAGATGATTTTATGCCTTTCGCCTAATTTTTCAGATTCTCTCCCTGATTTCCTTGTAGTCTCATCCTGATTTCTTTTAGGTCCTAAACACATGCTCCCATGCTTCTTTTTATACCTATTTCACAGGAATGTTGTGAAGCTAAAATGAGAAAATGTATGTGAAAGCACGCATACTGCCTCTTAAGGAGGAAAAGTGCTGAGAAATCAAGGATAATAGGAATAATCTTTTTAGAGCAATGTTTTGACGCAGATGACTATCTACTACAAACTAATGTGGGCTCATGCACTTTTCTGAATTCTGAGATTACTTTCTTCTCTGTAATGCCTTCTTGGCTTTTTATTCATTGTTTTGAAGGAAAGATTCTTTCAAAGCGAAGGAAAAGAATAGCTGTTTCTTGAATTTTCAAAATACATCCATAGATATACATATATGCACACATACATACATCATGGGTGTGTACATATCCCACTGGTATAAATGGATTCCACATAACTACCCTTTAATTAAAAAAATAAAACCAAAACACAGTCCTTCAATCTCTCCTCCAGCAGTTGGCAACAGAGCACCCAACTCTAGCCTTCAAATCTGGGCCATTGGTAATAATCGGTTTCTAACTCAGGTGGTCCACAAGTGATGGATGCTGTGCCCACTGAGGAGAGGACCAAACAACAGCTAAGAAAGCTTCTCCTGCTCCAAAGACAATGTGCTTTCAGCAAGGTATTCAGGCTTTGGGGGCCTGGGGCTTGGCACTTGGGGTTTGGGGACTTTAGAATTCAATGTTCACTCAGAGTTGTTAATGTGGCTCTTAGCCTGGGGACTTTTCTGCTTCCAAACCACATATGTTGTGTTTTTTCTATTTCAACCTTCTACTCATTTCCTCTAAATTTTGTACTTTAAAACCTAACCCCATGTTTCTTTTGTGTTTTAAATTCTTAGAACTGGAGTTGTGGTTTTAGTGTCTTTGGGGCATTAAAATCTATATTTCACTGTAAAGAACAGGAACAAATCTCAAGATTTCTAACTGAAATTCTTTATAGCCTCCCTCCCACCCCAGCCTTCTATTGATGTTTGCAGTTTCATTTTGCTCTAATTATCCCCAATGGTGCAAATACGTAGGAACTCAGCCATCACCAATGGCTGCTGAGCCACTGCCACCTTTTCTTGCCTAAGAAATGGAATGGGTCCTGGGGGAAAAGATTAGGCCTTTTTAAAAAGCGTATAGAGTTGGGGATTAATACCTTAATGTCTCAATTTTAACTTTATCTATTGATTATTGCTGTTGTCATTACCTGTACTGCTGCTGGCAAGAAGCTCCTTTCCGAAAGAAGAGAGAGCAATTGCTGGATTAAGTCAGGGAGGCCATACAAAAGAGGTTCAGGAAACCCTTTGGGATCTCTCAGGCTGAAAAGGAGCCATAAAATGTAAAATGGCATCATTAATAATAATACTTTTATGATCATAAAATAGAAACAAGTATAATACAGCTGTTTCACTGTTCAGGGCTTTTACTGGACTACCTTAAATAGTCAGGCTGCTGGGTTATTTCCCCCACCCCCACCTTCCTTCATCTTTCATCATTACTCATCTTGTATTCTATAACGTGTACTTCTTCAAGTGCTATAAGCAAATCAGTTAACTCACAGGAGTCAAGCTGAAAAGATAGAACATACATGGCTAATGCGAGCACTGCAGGGGCAGTGAGGAACAGTCATGGCAAAAACTCAATGGAAAGTATTTGCAAACATGGGGTGTGGCATCGATGTCAAAATTACTACAATTAATTATTAATAACATATCATTGGCATATCAAGCTGTTATTCCTGGGACCAAGCACCCTCATCTTTACCCTGGCCTTTTTCTGCCCCTCCCCTCCCCTTCCCTCTCCTCTCCTCTCCTCTCCTCTCCTCTCCTCTCCTCTCCTCTCCTCTCCTCTCCTCTCCTCTCC